>NW_022111373.1:141881429-141883293 GCF_000313985.2 Echinops telfairi
ACGGGAGGGACAGCCGCTGCCCCACCTCCCACCTTACCCCTAAATCTAGCTACCTAACAGGTGCCAGCCTTAAAAATCCTCCAGATTTCTTACCCATCAGACCTATACTCTGGTCTGAGTGGCTCTACAAGGAGAAGTAAAAGGGAAAGTGGCAGTGTGTGTGTCCTACAAACTAGTTTCAAATAAACAAAGAAAGACTATTTATAGACTTAGTGGAAGTAATTGTCAGCTTTCTCTGTCTTTTTGGTGTAAACCACTTCCACATCAGTCACCTCCTAGGCTCACGTCCCTCTCCCGCTAGGTCTCCTTCTCCTGCCAGGCTTTCTGAATGCAAAGCCTGATGGTGTCACCTTCCTGCAGAAAACCCTGGAGGGATTCTCACGGTGGGAGAAAAATCAGGTGACTCTCTGGCTGGCTGGCTCTGCTGAACCTGGTCAACCCCTGTCTCACCTGGTCCCATGATGCTTTGTGCTAGTGACAACTCCCCTCTCTGGCCCTGGCCCAGTGGCTGCCCACTGAAACTTCAGGCCCAGGACTCTTTACAACACCCCCACAGTCCATTCATCTTGGTGTGTGACACCCCTGAAATGCCACTGTGGTCAGCGCAGCCCAAGCTGGTGGTTCAGACAAAAGATTGGGATTTGCATACAAGCAGCTGAGTAATCAACATTTAAAAAAAAAAAAAGGACTTCCTAAGTTAACAAAGAGACATCTCCATAGCATGCAGGCAATTTTGAAGAGAAATCTAAATTGGTTTAGAAGTGGAAAGGAAACATCTGAAGATATAATTGCAATTTATTATAGATTTTCCTCGCTTGCATTGAGTTGTATATAGCCCAGCAATTTAGTATCTGTTTTCCCTTTTTTTTTTAAATCCCCTTTTGGTTCTTTAATTGAGACTTCTAAAGACTTGGTTTTTGCTTGTCTTTATCAGAAAAGTGTAACTTTGTTGTGGCATTGATAGAGATACAGTGATTCTCAACCAGGTCCCGTTATTTTCTGGGGACATTTGGGGGCAGTGGAGTAGGGCTACTAGTGTCCTGAAGTGAAGAGAAGCCAGCTTTATCTCAATGCATGTTATAATGCAGAGGATTGTCACCCAGATACAGAATTATGAAGCCCTCCATGCAAACAATGGCAAGGTTGAGAAATCGGACTGAACAATACTGTCCACCTAAGAAAAAAATCTGTGCCTAGTGCCATCTAGTCAGTTTCCACGCATACTGACCCCATGCACCACAGAACCCAGCACTGCTCAGTCTTGCACCAGCCTCCCAATTGTTCGCATGGTAGAGCCCATTGGTGCAGCCAAGGTGTCAGTCCTTCTCGACAAGCGCCTTCCTTTTCCTTGTCCATCAACTTTCCTACGAGACTGGTCTCCCCTGGTAACATGTCCAAAATGCGTAAGACAAAATTTCACTATCCTCCTACGAGCAGTCAAAAAATATATAGCTATAGGTGATATAGAAATAGATAAGGCATCTGTCTCGTAGTACCAGGAGTCACGCAGTAGGGGTAGAGGAGGCATCGTGACCTGAGAAGGCCTGATGTGTGAACAGTGCACTTGAAGACCCAGGAATGGCAACAACCTGGCTGCAGATGACAGACTAGTTTCTTACTACACCAGACACAACCCCAGTCTCCTGCCCCCCACCTGCCCCCCACTTGCTTCCTCCTCCCCATATGACCCCCACGTGGGGAAGTAGAGCTCTGAAACCAAGAATGGCTCACAAACCAGCATCAGACAGATGCAGCTACCAGGACCAGTCCACCACCAGCAATTGACCTTGAGTAAAGCTGTTTTTGTCCTCTCAGGCCTCTTTGCTGGTCATTAAATGTTAAATGGAGATCAGAATACCTCAGG
>NW_022111373.1:141884765-141889809 GCF_000313985.2 Echinops telfairi
TGGGTTAATGGGTTAATGTTGGACTTGTGGGCTTGGGCAGCCCTGGGTTGGAATGTTTTCTTGATGCACACTTAACCTATATATAAAACTCTCTCTTATACATGAGTTTCTGTAGATTTGTTTCTCTAAAGTACCCAGACTAATACAGCTCTGGACACTGCCGGATCCTCGTAAGAATGGAGTCATGCTTACCTGAGAGGCAGAGAAAGAGGGGCGCGAAGAGAGATGTGGGATTGAGGGCCAATCCAGTTACCTTCAGGAAAGTGAGATTCAAGTTTCTAAACACTAGCCCACAAATCAGAAAAAGTGCAAAAGGACTAAATAACATACAAAGAAGTCTGACCCTGGGGTGTTCTCTCTCGATGTGTGTGTGTGTGTGTGTGTGTGTGTGTGTGTGTTTCCCTCTGTCTCCTCAGCCTAGTAGAAGGCATGATACACATATACTCACTAATAAATACACAACCTCTGATGAAGATTTAGCCCAAGCCTATTTTTTTTGTTGTTGTCTCATTCTAACTCAGAACCCAAACTTTAGTTAATTGGCTACTTGATTGCCGGGCTTGTTTTCCTAACAGGGTTTCATATGTCATTACTCTTCTTGCTGGGTATCATCAGGTTGGTTCCCACTCAGCGGCCCTTTGTACAACAGGACACATTGCCCAGTCCTGTGCCATCCCGTCATTGTTTTGTTGTCAGAGCCCACTGTAACCACTGTTTCAAACGCCTCCATAAGAGTCTTCTTTTTCTCCTTTCCACTGAATCTCCACTTGAGCAATCACGATGTCCTTTTCCAGGGACTGGTCCCTCCTGATGAAATGTCCAAAGTCTCTGAGATAAAGTTCACCAGCCTAGCTCCTAAGCAGCATCCTAGCGGTTTTTCATTTAAGACAGATTTGTTCATTATTCATGCCATCCATAGTGTATTCATTCTCCTTCCCCACACCATCACAGAAAGGAATCCACTCTTCTAGGGCCTTCCTTATTCATTGTCCCACATCCACATGCATACGAGACAATTGACCATACCACACCATGTTTTCATATAGTGCTATTGATTTTTGTAATTACCCGTTGTTCAAACAGTAATCTTGCTGGCACTAGCCTTTCCAAATTTACTCAGTCTTCTCATCTTTCTATATTGCAGTTTATTGAATTGATTTAGCCCATCGGTCCACATTTCATTATCGGTATTGACTTTGTTCACACGATGGATAGGCCATTAAGAAAAAGGCAGAATTAAAGCTCCTGATTCAGAGGGCCATAAATCAGGCCTTTTTCATTCCTTAGTACAATGCTTGGGACATGCAGTTTTCATAAGCTGAAGTCAAGAAATTCCGTTTTGTTCAAAATGGTGCCGGACTTGATGAGTACCATATTGAGAACTCATTTCCATAAATCAAAAGGGAAAGTTTCATCCTTAACTTACCTCTAGGTGAGTTGAACTTGAACTTTTACTTCCCCTCCTAGCACTGAAGTGGGAGTGAGGAGAGAGGGTTGGCATGACATAGCTCTATACCTCCCAATGGCTATGCTAGAGTTGGCAAGCCATTGGGACTTTCTTCTCTGTAGCAGTGCTACAGGACATATCGTGTCAGATACTTTGAAAGCTATCACCACCACTACCACCTCCGCCACCTTTTCCACCACCATCAATACCACCTCCACTTCCACCTCCACCACCTTTTCCACCACCATCAATACCACCTCCACTTCCACCTCTGCCACCTTTTCCACCACCATCAATACCACCTCCACTTCCATCTACACCACCTTTTCCACCACCATCAATACCACCTCCACTTCCATCTATACCACCACCTCTACTTCCACCTCCACCACCAGTTCCACTTCCACCTCCACTTCCACCTCCACCACCACCTCCCTCACCAACACTACCACCTCCACCACCACCACTACCACCTTTACCACCTCCTCTCTCCCTTCTCCCCCCACCCTCTTCCACTACCAACAACACCATTTGTTGAGCACATTTTCACTCATAATGACCGCATGTGTTTCATAGTAGAACTTGGCTCTAGGGGGTTTTCAAACCAGGCCTTAACATTGTGCTTAGCAGCTGAGCCCTCCGCTATTTGTGGCACCAAAGGACCCATGTTTGGAAGACCAGCAAGTAGGCAATGGCCAAAATTCGGGGTAAGAGGGAAGCATATAGGTCAGAGTTTGAGCCTAATTGAAATAAGACAAAGGGAGGAAAAAAACAGCAGAGGAAAAATTGAAGAGGGTAGAGGAATGGTATGGATTCAAAGAGCTATTGTTACCCACATAACACACCTTACAGCTCATCTTCATGAGCTAATCACTATTTATCTGTTAAGTAGGTAGGTCATCCTGGCATGGTGGAATATAAGTAATATTTGATCTGTCTCGTCATCTATGCTTTCTGAATAAAACGGGCTGTCCACATGAGGGGCTACCCCCCAAAAAATAAAACCCAGAAAAAAGCTCCAGCAGGCGGAGCTTTCATGGTACACATTTTGCCTGCAAGGCAAGCATCCAGCAACATGCAGTCAGTGGCAGCTGGTCACAGTGAATTTCTTTGCAACAGCAATTTTGTTAGAACCTTGTTTTTGTGGTGGCTGATTTAAGAGAACAGCGTGTGGCTGTGAAATTTTGTTTCCTGCTCAGGAAAAATGCTGCAGAAACTTGTGATGGTGAACAAAGCTTACAAGGACAGCGCTATGGGAAAAACTCAAGTGTACGAGTGGTTTTTTCCTTTCGAAACAGGTGAAATGTTGATTGATGTCAAACCTCATTCTGGATGTCCACCAACTTCCGGAACAGACAAAAATGTCACCAGAATGTGTGCACTTGTGCTTGAAGACCTACAACAGACCATTGAAGAGAAGGGGAAGTTATCTGGACTATTTTGAAACTCAGTTCAGTGAATTTTAACAGAATATTTAGGAATGAGAAGGGTCAATGCAGAATTTGTGCCTCGGGTTCTGACTGAGCAGGAAAAGGAGCATCAAGTAGAAACATGCCATGCTTTGAAAAAACAGCTCCAAAGCGACCCGGAAGATTTTTCCAAGGTCATTACTCGGGACAAGACATGATGCTATTCTTACAACCCCAAAAGCAAACATCAAGCAATCAGTGGAAGATGCAATTGTCACCTCACCCACAAAAAGCTCGTCAAGTGAAATCACAGGTCAAGATGATGCTCATTTGTTTTTATGCTGTGAGGAGGATAGTGCATTTGGAGTTCATTCCACCAGGTCAGACTGTTAATCAAGCTTTCTATTTAGAGGTTCTGAAAAGATTTCGTAACAGTGTGTGACAGAAAAAGGCCTGATTTGTGGCAGATGGGGGACTGGTTTTGCCACAACGATGCACCTGCTCACTCAGCCATCTCAGTGCACCAGTTTTTGGCAAAAACCAGTATGCCTCTCTTACCCCATGCCCTTTACTCACCCAACTTTGCTCCATGCGACTTCTTTTTGTTTCTGCAAATGAAGAGGGACATGAAAGGGCAGCAATTTGATGACATAAAATAGATGAAGGAAAAAAACAATTAGGGAAGTGCTGCCAGCCATCCAAACAGATGAGTTTGAAAATGTTTCCAAGAATGGAATCGCAGATTTGACAAATGTATTAAGTGTAATTGGGAGTACTTTGAAGGCGGTCAAGTTGTTTTATAAAATATTTAAATATATAGCTTTGAAAAGCGGGGGATGCCAGTTTGGGGGGTGGGGTACCTCCTTGTAGAGGCATTATCAGACATGAAAATGTGCTTCTGTGTAGAGACCACAAGTATCTTTATGGAAGTGCCTAAATGTTGATAGCTCTTTAGTAATTCTCACAAATCCTTTCTTCATTCTTTATGAGAATATCTAGATTAAGCATACTAAGATTCTCAATTCCCCATTCTAAGATTCTCAAAATACAAAGATTTAACATCACTTTGATTTGAGTCCAATGCTAAGTGCCTGTCAGAGGTGTGGACATTTGTATTTTCTATGCATTTCCCCATCTCTCCTGATGCGCCATCTAGAGTCATACAAGTGTACACCCACATATTTCTCTCTTCAGTTACACCCAAACAGGAGCTTATCGACCACACATTATAGATGTGTCATTCAAGATATGTCTCCTAATGATTAAAAAAGCAACTGTACTTTTTCAAGTGGCAAAGAGAAGTGGTTTAAAATGTTTAACCATGAAAAAAAATTTTTTTAATTTAAAAATAGTATTAGAAGTTCATCAAATGTACTAAATAGCCCTGGTGGCATAATGGCTACATTGCTAGTGGTTGGGCTGTTAATCCCAAGGTCAGCAGTTCAAAACCGTCATCTGCTCCATGGGAGAAAGAAGGGGCTTTCTATTCTCCTAAAGAATTTCAGTCTTGGAGAACCTGAGGGACAGTTCTACCCTGTTTTATAGGGTCGCTATGAATCAGCAAGAACTCAACAGCAGTGAGTTTGTTAGTTTGGGGGGGGTTGTTTATTTTTTATTTCTGATTCATTTAATAAAATTTTGAAATAATTAAAATGCTCTTAATTATATATATATGATCGTGACAATATCATATATACATATATGATCGGGTACTTATTTAACATGCATTTATTTTTTAAATTGAACTGCCTTGCAGGGGGAGCCCCTATAGCATCGTGGTTAATTGTTGGGCTGCTAACCACAAGGTCAGAAGTTAGAAACCATCATGGCTCTTGGAAACCGACCGGGGCAATTCCACCTTGTTCTACAGGGTGCTGTGAGTCGACATTGACTCGATGGCAGTGTCTGTTTGTTTGTTTTGTCCTGTGTTGGACCCGATGGAAAGGACTGACTTACATTTCTTGCCAAGATGCCACAGGTGGGTCTCCGCTCCCGAGGGTGTAACCTGAGCACCTTTTCCTGAGTGAAAACTTCCACTCACTTCAGCACACTGAAGTGTTTGAAGGATTGCTGGAGTAAATCTAAGATAAGAACTATTGCTGCTTTATAGAGGTCTAGATAAAGACATGTACATATGCAAATATATTTATATGAGGATGGGGAAATAGATCTATGAGCCTACATTTAT
>NW_022111373.1:141891021-141898221 GCF_000313985.2 Echinops telfairi
TTTAAAAAAAAACAAAACTATTGCTGCAGGAAACCAATGCTGACTGTACTAGCAAACCTCTTTCCAAGTACCTTATTATCCAAGAGCAAGCCATGGAATGGATTCTGAGTCCTGATGTTCCCATGTGTGCCCCAGTTGAAGAGGGATCCACAAGGTTGTCAGTGGCCAGCTTCTCAGAAATATATCTCTTGACTTTTCCTCTGAGTCCCCTCTCAAAGCCAAAGCACTCTGACATCTAGTCCATTCCCACCCAGAGAGACTTGACAGGACAAGGTAGAACGCCCCTAGGGGGTTACAAGACTGGCCATCTTTCTCTCCCTACCCACTGAGTTACTTCTGTGGATTCCGATAACCAACCTTTCCATTTGCAGCCAGCTTAGTGTTCTGTCCCCTAGAAGGTATTTTTGTTTTTGAAGAATTGGCATTTTCCATTCCACGAGGTTCATGGAGAGCCAACTTGTGTTCATTGAAGGGGCTGAATATTAAGAATGCATGGTTCCTCCCTTCAGGGCATCCACCACCTGCTGGACAGACCTTGTGTGGGGCCAACAGGACAATGCCGCGTGCTCAGCACTTCGGGAAGGCAACTCCTCGGATCTTGAGAGAACCACAAAATGCACATCGCCAGGCCTTGCCTTCAGGGAAGGCAGGGCACCCTGCTTTCTGGTGGAGGCCTGCCCAGAAATGGAAATCAGAAGTTGCCATGGAAGCCCAACTTAGGCCATGCCCACTTATGAATGATGAAATTGGGTGCAGGTTTAAAGCTATCAGTTCTTTCATATTTTCTGCCTGGGCATTGCACACATATGCCCACAAGATTTCAGTGTATGTGTTCCATTTATATGAATATGTTTCCCAAGTGGTATCATTTCCTTTCAGTGCTATTAACAAGAAAATAGTTACTGACAGCTATGTATATGAAAATAGACATACTTTTCCCCTCCTCCATATGTTTTATCTTACTCAGACCTGCTTAGAGCATTTCATGCAGTAATTTTTTTTTAAATCAGACTTCTTCCTGTCTACTTTAGTTAATGAGACTGATGGTGGGCTTGGGTGGTTGCTTCCTCTAAAGTGCCTTCCTAATTTCTGTTTGACTCTTGGTTCTTTCTTCCTCAGATAGTTCAAGAGGAGGCACTCTCCAGCTCTTCAATTGATTACTTTGGAAGCATTTCTTCCCTTTCCTCCATCATCAATTGCCCCACGTTGTTTGGGACTCTGTTTAGGTTCTAATTCAGTGTGGGGTCCATTCTGACTCAGACGGACCTTACAGGGCAAAGGGCAAACCCCTGTGGGTTTCAGCACTGTAACTCTTTAGAGGCGCATAAAGCCTTGCTATTCTACTGTGGCGCCGCTGGTGGGTTCAAACTGTTGGCTTTGCAGTTAGCAAGCCAGTATCCTAGCTACCAGTCAACAGTGGTAAGAAACTGTTAAGGTCTCTGGAGCCAGCTGCCTGCACTTGAACCTGGATGCTCTATCACTCTTGCTCTGTGATGTCAGAAAAGTCCCTTTGCATCTCTATGGCTCTGTCTTCCCATCTGAAAAGTGGCCAGCCCAGCATGGGAATCAGTACTCCTGCAGAGGGAAGGGCGCAAAGTTTAGGACTGTGAGTTATTGCTGGTGTAAGTTGCAAACATAAAGTAAAGGGGGATAAAATCAAATGCACTGCCATTGAGTAGATTCCGACTCACAGTGACCCTGTGAGTTTCTGAGACTGTAACTCTTTACGGAAGTAGACAGGCCTATCTTTCTCCCACTGAGTCATGGATGGTTTTGAACGTCTGACCTTGCAGTTAGCAGTCCATTGTGTAACCACTATACCACAGTGTGTTCAATAGTTACGTGTAAAATTCAACTCATTGTAGTAAAACACATCCCACAGTGCTTCCTCACAACCATTGCTGTACTTTTAAAGATACAGGTCTATGAGTTGGGAGAAAGATGCGGCTTTCTACTCCCATGAAGAGTTACAGCCCCAGAATTGCCCGGAGGTCGTTGTGCCATGCCCTAGAGGGTTGCTATAAGTCGGGTTTTATGCCATGGAAGTGAGTTGAGGTTTTGTATTCTATTTTTCTTGTTCATTCACCACGTTGAGATCAACACTTATTTAGGGAGTTCTTGAATGGGGTGCACATGACATGCACAGTCATTGCTACAGGTGGAAGGTTCAAGTCCACTCAGAGATCTTTCATAAGAAAGGTCTGGCATTCTCCTTCCAAAATACAGCCAATGGAAACCCTGTGGAGCCAAGGTCTGAACGCTGAGTACCCAATTGCAAGTGAATTGAAGTACTCTACACAGACTGCGATGGTAACTGGTGTGGTTGGGCATTGTCACTCAAAGAAGGTTTGAAACACACCTTCCTTGCGGGTGGCTCTGTGGTGGCCCTTTGCTCCAACAAGAAGTGGGAGCCACTGACCTCTGGGAAATTAACTCAAGGAAGCATTCACATTTGCCAACAGAATCTAAAACATACATAGATCCGAACAGTGAATGTACTGATACGGTGTGAACGGGAAGCTCTTGTCTCATGCCACAGACGGTCAGTCAAAGCCATGGTCTTTCTGAATGTAGGTCCGCAGAGATGACGGCAATCTTTACTCATAGATGTTATTGTGCTTGTTGGGTGCCACCGAGGCATTTATGACCCATAGCCACCTTATGCATAACAGAACGAACTCTGCCCAGGCCTGCACCGTCCTGACAATTGTTTGTGTGCTTGAGCTCATGGCTACAGCCACTGTGTTCATCCATCTTATTGAGGGACTTCCTCTTCTTCACTGGCCCTCTGCGTTATCACACATGATGGCCTTCTCCAGGGACCAGCCTCTCCTGACAATGTGTCTCAAGTCTATAAAACTAACCATAAAACAGAATGAAATGTTGCCTTGTCCTGCGCCAAGCCTAATCGTTGTTCCGTGTAAGCCCATTGCTTCAGACACAGGGCCACTCATCTCTCGGAGGGCCTTCTGCATGTTTGCTGATCCTTTCCCAGAAGTGCAGCGACAAAGAGGAAGACCCGTGACGAGACGGATTGACACCGTGGCTGCGACAGTAAACTCACACATTGTGAGGATAGCTCAGGACCCAGCAGCACCTCCTTAGGTCGACAGAGGGTTGCTATGAGTCAGAGCCCACTTAATAACATCTAACAAGAACAACTACTTGGCCAAGCATGATGGCCTTCTCCTGACATTGACCTTTCCTGAGAAGATGAACAAAGTATAAGTCTTGCTGGCCTCAATTATGTGATGATGTTGTTCCCCGCCATATCAATCTGCCTCTCTGCTCACCTGCTCCATCACCTATGATCTATGGAACAAGTCCCTCCAAAAGATTGCTCCATCCAAACCCCTACTACCTGTGCCCATGACCTTATTTGTAAGGAAACATCTCACTATTCCACTTCCTCCCCTACAACAGCAAAAGAGGAGGACTGAGAGAGAGGGGAGAAGGGGAGAAGACCCCTCCTGGTTGCTATGCTCTTGAGGCCTAGCCTTCTTGGAGAGATGGGGAGAGGCAGAGCAGTTGCAAGGTAGAATGCACAGCCTTAATTCTTTGTACTGATAGGAGACCATGCTAATAACAAAAAGGAAATGAAAGTCTAGGAATCAGACTGACGCCCTGATGAAAGTAAGCTGTCCTGCAGCGAGACTGCTAATTAAAACCACCAGGTACATCCGGTTTCTCTTTGCCAGACAGCGCTGAGTCAGACTGCAGCCGGGGAAACTGGGCCATGGCTTGAGAACAATGATGCAGCAGGTAACAGTGGGAACAAAAATGTTTTTTAATTCTTTTCTTGGTTTGTTAAAATTCACTTTCACTTATTTTAATTTTTAATATCTTCTATGACCATAGCCTCCTTTTATTTTCATGGATTACCTGTACTGCTGCCATTCCCCCTGCCCACCCAGCGCCAATTCTGTGGAAAGACTTTATCTTCTAGGGACAGAGCACCACAAGGTGTCTGGCTTGTAAGAACTGAGATGTGTTTAATAGTTTGTATTGTAGGGACAAAACACCTCCAGGTGGCTGGCTTATGAGAACAGAGATGTGTTGTCTCTTAGCTCTGGAGGTAAGGAGTTCAAATCAGGCTGTGGACCCACATCAGGATGTGGACAGTGCTGCTTCTTCTTGGGAGTGCTGAGGGACAAGTTTCTCTATGTGCGGCCCTTCCTCTTGATTCCGGTGACTCCTGCCTGTCCTTGGCTTGCAGCATCCTCTCCTCCATTGTTGAATGACTACCTCCCTCCATCTGTCTACCTCCCTGTCTCCCTGTCTCTTCTCCTCTTTCATGTTCATGAATGTTTCATTGCAAGACTTTCTTCAATGTTCCAGAGAAAGCTATACATGATCATTAGATGAAGGATGCTCAGTTCTCGAGTCCCGGGCACTAGTTCACCAAATCGCCACTGGAAGTGAAAGGAAAATAGCGATCTCTCTAAAATCTCTTTAGAACTCCAATTAGACCTCCATACATATTGATAATCCCTCACCAGGACCTCATGGTGACTGGACAACAAACATCTTTATAGGCCCTCTTTCCAAACAGGGTCACACTTAGAGGTCCCAGAGATAGGATTCCAACATAGATTTTGGGTGGAATGTAGTTCAATCCATAAAAAGTCATTTTCTAATAATTAGCAAAAGATCAGAAGATACCTCTAAAAGCATCAGCCTTTTCACATTTAGCTGGAGGATGGGGGACTAAGCTGTGATTTCTCTGTTCTCTGGACATGGTTCTCAATGGTGTTTTAACTTCCTATTTCAGCCAAACAGCCTGATGCCTAAAAAGTCAGTTCCTCTTTCAAGATAGCAGCCCGCCCTTAATTCTAGCCTATCTAATAATCATTTCCCTCACTTCTGTCTTCAGGAGAGGAGGCAGGAAAAAGTCTTGCTCCTGCACCCCCCTCCACTTGTAAAAGTGCTTCTTATTGACACAATCCCACCAGCCTTAGGCTCTGCTGCTAAGTGAGGGGGAAAATTTCCAACTCATCGAATTGACAATAGCCATCTTGTTTATTGTGTCATGTTTTCATTTTTCTTTTCCAAACATCCTCCCGGGTGTCCTGCCACATGACATTCAAGAGAGCATTTCGTCAAGATACTGTTGAAGCAACTCAAGAGGCCTCCACTTCTTGCAATGCTCAAACCTGGAGCAGAATGCACACTTCTTCTCTTTCAATGGCACCGTTCAGACTTTATTGCAGGTCTCCATCGCTCATCTTCCTACAACAGTTGATTCATTCATCCACCCTAAGGAAATGATCTTGCCTTTGCCCCTCTTGAACCTCTGACCAGCATTCCAATTTCTTTGAAGTTCTTCTTCCATTTAATTCTATACTTAATGGGCCAAATAGCATCCCCTTGATTGGGCCTGCAAACACATAATGGCGGTGCTCCCTGTGTCTATGCGTGTGCCATATTGGAAGTGTTCTACACCCGGAGAGTCACACGCCATGAAGTGCGCGAACCTCCTGACTTGAAGAAGTACCTCAGCTGACTTAACTTACACACATTTCTGGGCGAAGCACAATGCAGTGTTTCCATACCAGATTCTGGATGGGAGACATAGGTCTTTAGGCCCAAACTATGGTGAAGGTGCTTTGCCAACACTCTCCTCCATAAGGAGTACCATTACAAATATTTTTTTGTTTTGTTTTGTTTTAAATGTTCCCAGAAAAGCCAAGGGTGCTCATTATTTGAAGCCCACTCCGGCTAGGCAGCTCCAGTGTGCACGTTTTAACCAAATCCCTCGTGGAAGTGAAAGGAAACCAGGGACTTTGCTAAGAGCCCTTTGCAATCAGAATTGCCCTCCTGCACTCAGATTCCTTCTTCAGGTCTTTGTCTCTTGAATAAAAAGTAAATCCCGAGTCATCATTAGTTCTCTTGCAATTTGTAAGGAATTGTTTATATAGAAGCACTTCCAGATTTCTTTTGGATCTCTACAGGTTGCGTGAATGTTCAAAGTCTGTTCAAAGAAAGAATCTTACTATTCAGAATGTATTTCCCTGTAAATCAGTCATAGGTAGAAAAGCACCAGACTCCAGAGAGAGGTCACAAAATATCCCTCAGCTATTGCACCATGTGGATAATAACTGTCATGTCCAATCTCCGTGCATTCCCAGGGAAAGGCAAACAGTCGTGAAAGTAGAATGCTGGGAGCTCATCTCCAGACTTACACTGCTGTGGAATGGAGGCTGTTCATGCCCGTCCTTGTCGGCTCTGGAGTAGGAATGAGGACTGTTTTTATTGCCAGCTATTGGGGATGGAATCTAGTCTCTGGGGCAAGGGCTTCAGGAAAATAGAGACAAGAGAAATGCAGGGAGAAGACAATGAGAGTGCAGGTGTTGGAGAGGTAAGTGTGTGCTGGGTCTCCATTGTGTGGGCCAAACGCAGAGTGACAGGGATGAAGATCAAAAACTGGATCCCAGGAGTCCTAACCAAAAAGATGTGAGGAGCCAAAGCTCCCCTCTGCGTGACGCTTCACTCACTGTGAATCTGCCCAGACCTCTGTGACCCACTTAGTTAAGTCTACTAATTAACCGCTGTTCTTTCCAGTGCTGACACCTGTAGCTCTCAAAGCCATTGTCCCTCTGGTCTGACCCACTGCACAAGAGAACGCAGTCTTCCAGCCCCGCTCCTCTTCTGTTATGTAATGCAGATGCTCATTGGGTTCTTCACAAGTGATGGCGAAGTGCAAGACATGAAATATTGGCCTCATAAATACCACCCTTCTGGCTCTTTCCATTCTTGCCTAGAAGACCTAAATAACATACCACATGCCCAGGATACACTGGGAGCTTGTACATTTTAGTAGAAAGTGTCCCTCAGATTGTCAACGAATTCATCTTTCTGTGTGAACCTGGTTAGGGACTCCCAATGAGAAGCTGTTTGGAAGGCAAAGAAGTAAACCTGGATCCCCTATTTGCAGATTGAAATAACCCAGCTATATTCATTTCCTGTTGTGAACGATTCTCTTTGGCCTCTTTTGGCTTCTGGAAGTCCCAGCTGTAGCATAGCTTCTTATTGATCTTTTCTCTACCTCTCTTCTTTTATACACACACCACTCTGACTGGAGTAGAGCCCATCCTACTTCAGCATGATCCCCTGTTGTCTAATAACATCTTCAACGACCTCATTTTTCAAATAATGTCATGTTATAGGCAGTGGGGTATAGTATTAAATTAAAAAGATGGC
>NW_022111373.1:141899841-141910371 GCF_000313985.2 Echinops telfairi
GTGGGATTTCACACAGACTGCAGACTCTATATCGGTAAAGATAGTCTGGGGCAGAGGGTCCACCTTGCTCAGTGCTGCCATCAGAAATAATGGTACAAGTAGGTGACTCTAAAGAACAGGGTTGTGATTTATCAAAGTTCCAGAGGCTAAAAGTCCCAACCATGGTCTCAGTGGTATTGATTGATTCCTTCCACTGGTCTCTTTCCTTCATGTTCCTTTACTTGTAGACTCGGTGACCATCCTTTCCCTGTGTGCCTGTGCCTTTGACTCTATTCTACTGTTGTTTTTTGTTTTGTTCTTTTATAAAATACCATATCAAATTAATAAAGTTTAGGAGCTATCCTACTCTCATTATACTAACAAAAGAAAACCCTTATTCTCAAATAGACTTGTATTTCTAAATGCCAAAAAGCCTTGATTCCTACTCAGCGTGACCCCACAAGGCAGTGTAGAACTGCCTTCGAGGGTTTCTGAGCCGTAAAACCTTTACAGAAGCATATTGTCTGTCTTTCGACAGAGGCCCTGGCAGTGTTTCCTTCTGTTGTGCAAAGGGATGCTATGGGTCAGTGCGACTTGAGGGCACCTAATCACAACGTGAGTCGGAATCCAGTAAAGGACAATAGGTTTTCTTTCATTTTTGGTCACAGGACGAGGGGGCTATTAGTCTTGACCCCAGGGAAAGTAACCTCGGTATCTGAGAGATGTGGACACAGCCATCGCTGCTCATAGCAGATGGAGTGCTAGAAGCAGCTGCTTCATGACCCGGGGAAGCCCAAAGGGATGGTCCTAAGTGCATAACTTGCAGCAGATAGGCAAGTTCCCTCTGTATTGACTTCCTGTAATTGTCCTAACAGGTGACCGCTAACTTAATGGCTTTAAACACCTGTGCATTCTGTCAGCATTTTGGAGACCAGAAACCCTCGCTGCTCGCTCTGAGCTAAAACCCAGGGGTCAGCGGGGCTGTGTTCCTTCTTGGAAGCCCTCTAGGCGACTCTGCTTTGACGGCTCTTACAGCTTCTAGAGGCTGCCCTCTCTCCTCGGCTCCTGGTCTCAGGCCATCTTCAAAGCCACCATAGCCATTCCAGTCTTTCTCAGGGTGTCAGCTCACTGCTTTTGACACTTACGACTCCCTCGTCATCATTTAAGGACCCTAGGATTGGGAGCCCTGAAGACTGGACTTTCTACTGTCATACACAGTTACAATCTCAGAAACCCACAGAGGGTTGCTATGAGTCAGCACTGAGCAATGCGTTTTGTTGGGATTACATTGGGTCCAAGTAGATAATCCAAAATCAACCCCTTCTTTTAAAGTCATCTGTTTTCCAATCTTATTTCCTTCTGCAACTTGAATCCCCCCTTGTCGTGTAGCATAACTTATTCAGTTTCCAAGGATTAAGATTTGAGGGGCTTTTATGCTACCTATCAAGGAGTCCTGGTGGCGTAGTGGTTACGCATTGGGCTACTAACCGCAAGACCAGCAGTTTGAAGCCAGTAGCTGCTCCTCAGGAGAAAGATGAGGCTTTCTACTCCTGCAGAGTTCCAGTCTTAAACACCCGCAGGTTCTGCCCTGCCCCATAGCGTTGCTGGGCGTCGGAATCAACTTGATGGCAGCAAAGTTTTCTGATAATCCACCTGTCACAGCCTATGGGAGCAAGGTGAAGTTTCTGTTCGTGCCGAGAAACTGTGCCTCAGACCAAAGGAGACGCATCCTCTCCGGCTTTCCCTGCAGCTAAGATCCTTCATCCCTTGCCACAGTTGCTGGATGCTGTGAAGTCTAATATGGTCCATAGAGGCCCCACGTAGCCAAGGAGAGCCACCCTGTCGGGTCTAGTGGTGCCATGGGTTGAGTTCGGGCTGCCCACACAGAGATCTTTGGTTAAAACTCACCAGCCACCCTGAAAGAGAAAGATGTTTACTTCATGACTTACAGCCTTAGAAACCTGGTGGAGCAGCTCTACTCTGCCCTCCAGGCTCGCGGGGAGTAGAATCAGTTTCCATTTTCGGCATCGGGTTCCTCAACACAAGAGCAGATCTCCAAGTGTCTCCCCTACAGAGATACTGAGAGGCTTTGAGCCCCCACGGTTTGGTTGTCAGCTGAATGCTTAAGCGTTGCTCCTGGCCTTGGCATGAAGGAAGTATCATTTCCTTTTATCTTGTCTTTTATCTTCCTTTTATCTCATTTGCTTTTCTCTTGTCAACCCCACCCACGTCGGCCAGGGCCACACCTGTCCAAAGTATGTGTCATGTC
The DNA here is from genome assembly GCF_000313985.2 of Echinops telfairi. NCBI lineage: Eukaryota > Metazoa > Chordata > Mammalia > Afrosoricida > Tenrecidae > Echinops > Echinops telfairi. The sequence goes on from NW_022111373.1 coordinate 141,902,090, forward strand.
CTGAGGAAGTCCCAAGAGTTGCTATGAAATGCCCTTTGTCGGGAATCCACTGCGTGCCTTAATTTCCCTCATTTTGTCACTCGCCTTTCCCATCCTCCTTCCCCTGTTAGCAGTGGGGTCTGGCTGAATGAGAACCTGGCCGTCTGACACACTCACTCAGCATGCCCTTCACGAATTGTGTATCTCTTGCCTTTTTGCTAAATTTCTGGCTACTAGATGTACATTTTCAGTAATGAATGCCCAAAGAAATTAATCTGTAATGATCACTGATTTTGTGATTTAGATTCCACCCCCCCACCCCCATTTCAGTTCCTTCAACCCTGTAGAGGGACAGTAGGATGGGAAGATTTCAATTAGGAATAATTGTCCCCATTGTTCTGACTTTGATCTATCTCTCTACCAGTTAACCTCAGTTCCTCTCATGAAAATTGGATATTCAACCCTGAGCCCGAGAGCTGCACTGTTTCACATACTTTTATATATTTCTGCATTAAGGAAAATAAGGGATTTGCATATCTATAATTAGCTAATATATTCAGCACTGACTCTCATAAACAAGGTGCAGGTGTAAGAAGTGTGGAAGCATTTGTAAGTGGATTTGGTTTTCACTTGTGGAAAAAATGTTACTCTCACTTTGTGAAATGGAAAGATAACGGGATCAGTTTTAAGAATCCAACTTTTGCTGTTCTTGGGTCATTCTTGGAGCCCTGGTGGCACAGCGGTGAAAGTGAACCAGCAGTCAGAAGTTCCAGCCCACTCCCTGGCCAAAGGAAGAACGAAGTGGCAATCTGTTTCCATAAGGATTCTCACTACATTCCAGTCAATTCCCATTGACTGCAGCCCCATGGACAGAGTAGAACTACCCCTGTGGTTTTCCAAAGCTCTAAGCCTTTATGACACAGATGGATGACTCATCTTTTTCCCGTGGAGCTGCTGGTGAGGTTGAAACTGCTGACCTTGCAGTTAGCAGTGCATCGAGTAACGCACTAGGCCACCAGGTCTCCTTCCGTAAAGATGATAGCCTTGGAAAACCACAGGGACAGTTCTATTCTGCCGGGTCCCTGTGAGTTAGAATTCATTCAAGAATATTAGATGTGGTTTGGGGGGTGTTTTAAAAAAGCAACAACAATATCTTCCATTCAATTCATACTAATGGTGACCCTATGTATGGCTGTAAATCATTAAAGGAACAGACAGGCTCATATTTCTCCTGCTGAGAAGCTGATCGGTTTGAACCACTGACCTTTGGATTAGCAGTCCAGCACTTACTGGACAGCACCCCAGTGCCATAAACCCCTTGGTGTCCAGCCATCACTTCTTCAGCGCTGGAAGTCTTGCTGACCGATTGTAACTTGCTCGACACTCCTTGTTCTTCTCTCCTGAAGAACCAGCTAGGTATGAGGGCTGACTTAAAATTCCATCATCAAAATTGCAATTCCACCACAGAGGACCAGTGAGGCCCTGCTGATTGCATGGAGCTCCTCTCGACCCACAAGAGTCAGCGCTGAACCTGCCATCCGCTGAGACCCCAGCCCTCCTGTACTGACATGCCCCTGGATGTGGCTAGGGCCATAGACGGACAAGTAAATACAGGCTGACCTGGGACCACCCACCGCACGACAGCCAATATCCCCCTCAAGTGAGTGGCATGATGTTTTGGGAACCCAATGCATAAAGTTATGTTCCCACCATCCATTTCATTGCATACATGAGATAGGCAACATAACCACACCTAAAGCTTGACATACTATGAGCATGAACAAAATAGAGCCCAGGCACACCGAGGGAGAACATGCTGTTGAGGCGATGGTGCCCGAAAGACTTGCGCCATGATGCTGGGGTACCTTGACCCTTTCATTTGTGAAATTGTACTGTATCTGTGAAGCACAACAATGCAGCACACAACAAGAAAGGCATGCCCCGCACCAAAACCAAACACTACCATCGAGTCGATTCTAACTCATGGCATCCTCGGTGGCAGAGCAGACTACGTTTGGGATGCTCCCTACAGGTCAGCAGTTACAACCCACCAACCGCTTCCACGGGGAAAGAGAAGACTTTCCACTCACACAAAGCGTTACAGGCCCGGAACCCACAGGGGACCATCTCCTCAGTCCTGTAGGGCCCCACTCTGAGTCAGCCGGACTTGCTGGCAGTGGGTTTGTGTTTGTTTTGAGTTAGGTTAAAATGCCATGCTTTGCCATGTAATCTCTCTTTTGACCCGTTCTGAAGTGGTCTCGGTTTTCGTATTTTCTGCTTTCTTTGCAGTTGAGGTTTTTCTATGTGTTGCCTGGTCCTGGGTGCTACTTTTCTGTGTTTACTTGTTTCCTGTTTGTGTTCTCTATCGTTTTCTGTGTATAAAATCCAGGAGAGGTGAAGTCACAGACACAGGTAAATCTACAAAGCGGGTATAATAATTCTAGAGGGCATGGCAGGGGAGGATGGGGTGCATGGGGAGCTAACAGCAATGAGCACAAGAAGACAATATCGTGAGAGTGAATGTGGTAGTGATTGCACAACTCTTCTTAAGATGACTGAATGATTAAATTGTATGATGTGAAGTATACGCCAATGAAATTCCTTAAAATACAAAAGATTTACAGCCTCAGACACCCAAAGGGTAGTTGTGCTCTTCCTTGCCCTGTAGGGGCACCAGGAGCTGATGCTGTGTAGACGTGCTGTACAATATTATCAGTTGGTTAAGAGAACCAGGAGTCTCCGGCCGGTCTAAATGGTTACAGCACACAGGGTCCACAGTTAATGGACTCAGCTTCTAACCACAAAGTGGGAAATTGGAGTCCACCCAGATGCACCTCAGAATAAAGTCCTGGTGATCTGCTCCCTAAAAATCAGCCACGGAAATCCGTGGAGCACAGTTCTACTCTGACATGCCTGGGGTGGCCATAAGTTGGAGTTGACTGGAAGGCAACTTTCAAATCATTCTGGTGAGAGGGAAGAGACATTTACGAATGGAAGGTGGGCTGGGAATGCAAATGAAGGGGTGCAGGCGGGCAGGGCTCCTGGGGGGTTCATCAGGTTGAGAGAGGCCACTCTTCCTAGTCTGGGGGATCCCACAGAAAAGACATGAGGGTGGACGCTCAAGGCTGTTGGGGAACAGCAGGCTGAAGCTCAAGTGTCAGGGCGAGACGAGAGGCAAGGGCAGGGCAAAGGCAGAAGCAGTTGATAAAGGGTCTTCTACGGAGAGGGTAGGGAGCTAATGGAAGACTTGGAGCCAGTGATGGACACAATCTGATTAGTTATGTTTGTAAAACTTGGCCCCCGCTCTCGGGTGTGCTTGTATTGCGTCCCTGCATTGTGATCCATGCTCCGCACCTGCCAGCACCTTGGTGTGGCCGGTGGCTGCTGTGTGTGTGTGTGTGTGTGTGTGTGTGTAGGACGTTGGGGGAGATGTGCAAGATAAGATTGATGTTCATACTGTGCTTTACAATCCTTCGTGTTACATTTCTTCATGATCAAAAGCAAAATCAGTCCATAAGACAGAAAGTAACAAAATGGCATTTTTAGTATTTAGTATTTTTAACCTGCATTTCATACGTGGGAGAGTGTTCAAAGAATTCATAGATAAACTAGATTGAAGCAAGAAATAGAATCCAATCCAAATCTCCTCCTTCTTCTCAGCCTCTGTGGCTGTCTAGTTCATCGGAAGGCTAAAAGCCTGTAGGACAAGTCCTTCGCACCCACAAACCCAATGTTATCCATTTAAATCAGAATAACAAAGATTAGAGACCTGATGGAATCCCATTTAGATGGGGGTGGAGGGGAGACATTTTAAAAAATCATTTTATTGGGGGCTCGTACAACTATTATCACAATCCATACATATATCTATTGTGTAAAGCACATTTGTACATTCACTGCCCGCATCATTCTCAAAACATTTGCTTTCCACCTAAGCCCCTGGCATCAACTCCTCATTTTCCCCCTCCCTCCCCGCTTCCCCCTCCATCATGAACCCTTGATAATTTATAAATTATTTCTAAAAGGCTTTCTCTTAAGTGAGATATGTATATATATTATTTACTATATATATTTATAATGTAGCCCCTGGTGGTACCTGGGCTAACAAGCTGCAGATTGGAGGGAAAAGCCCTTTCTATGTATTTCCCCAAACTCCAGCCTTTGAAACCCCTCTGAAGTACAGTTCTACTCTGACATAAATGAAGCTACCATGAGTCAGAATTGACACAACAGTAATTGTTTGTTACTAGATTTAGAATGTACACATATGTACATATATATTACCAAATACACATATATACATATGTACACACATATATATATCAACGCCTGTCTCTATCTAGCGATCTGTTATCTATCTATCTGTTATCTATCTATCTATCTATCATCTATCTATCTATCTATCTATCTATCTATCTATCTATCTATCTATCTATCTATCCTTGATGGCACTATGGGGTAAGCCTTGACCTGCCAACAGTAAGGCTGATGGTTCAAACCCATCAGCCAGTCTCTAGATAAAAGATGAAGCTGTCTGCTCAAAAATCTAGTGCCTCTGAATCAAAATTGTCTCAATAGCAGTTGGTTTGGGGTCTGTCTCTCTCTCTCTCTCTCTCTCTCTCCCTGGAGACACTTGTGTGATGTAGCATCATTAATTTACAGAAATTGCTAACTTACTGCTCTGCCCTCCGAAGCTGTGAGATAACCTGCCACTGGATGCGTAACATCTCCTCCAGCGGAGATGGCACCTGCATTGGGGATGCACTACATTGCACTTGATGGAATTTCTTAGAACATAATGTTTTTTAGATTTTCAAAGGTCACGGATGCATCAAACAATGTATTTTCTTATTTTACAAAGCTCCAAGTGTCGTGTGAATGTTCTGCTTGGGCTGATGGACAAAGTGAACAGCGAATAATATTGTGCTATCTGAGCAATCTCATTGAAATAACTCGTGTCGAGATGCCATGCCACCCGGCAAATTCCCCTCGTGACAGCTTTCTTCATGCTCAATAGAAAGCAAGGGAGGAAATAAGGGTGATATGCTCCACTTTGGGCATTCTCAGTGGAGCTGGCCACCGTGGTTCAGTCCTGCAGATGTCGTGGGGAGTTCCAAGCCTCCTCAGTGGTGGAGGCTAAGCTGTTCCCTTTTACAGAGTCCCTAGATGCTCCTGGAGCCTTCACCCTTTGATGCGGGGAGCCAAGCTCGCCAGACATCACCAGTGACATTCTACAGACGCCGGGCACCAAACCAGCAAAAGAAGAAACATGATAAATGAAGAAAGGATGGAGTAGAAAACACCACATGCTTATTAAACTGTCTGTCGATTCCTTGCTGTCAGCAGAGTGTTAGATACCCAAGATCTACTTCTGTTGGCTGCCATCAAGTTGGGTCCAACTCCCGGTAATCTTATGAGCCACAAAACCCAAGCTGCCCAGTCCTACACCACCTTCATCATAGTCAGTACACTGAGTCCATTCTTTTGGCTGTTGGATCTCGTCATCTCATTGGGTTTCCATTATCTGCTCACCAAACATGGTGTCCTTTTGATGACTTTTGATATCATTGGTCTTTCCTGATAAAGAGTCCAAATGAAATGATCACAGCTATCACCATCTTCCCGTCTAAGGAGCATTCTGGTGGTATATCTTTTTGTTCTCTTTTGGCAATCCATGGCATATTCAATATATTCAACCTCATATTTTTAATACAGCAGTTCTCCTCTTTTCAGTTTTCACTACCCATCTCCACCTGGGGCAAGATGCATATTAGTCATGGAAGTGATGTGTTTGCCCTTTGAAACTTCAACGAGGTCTTTTTCAACAGATTTGTCCAGAGTGTTGTTGTTGTTGTTGTTGTTGTTGTTGTTGTTGTTGTTAGGGGCCATCAAGTCGACTCCGGCCCATAGCACCCCTATGCACAACAGAACAAAACACTGCACGGTCCTGTGCCAGCCTCACAATTATTCCCATGTATGCCTGAGCCCATTGATGCAGCCAAAGTACTATGTTAGTTATTGCTTGACTGCTACAACTGTGGATGTTGATGGTTGATCCAAGTAGAAAGATAGGTTACTATACATCCTACAATACAATTCTCATAGCAACCCTCTAGGACTCCCCCTGTGAGTTTCTGAGGCTGTAACTCATTACAGTAGTAGAAAACCTGTCTTTCTCCTGTGGGAAAGGCTGGTGGTTTCTGAACTGTTGACCTTGCCATCTGCCGCCCAAATGGTAACCACAATGCTACCTGGGGTATGAGTTGACATTGACTCAATGACAGTGAGTTTGAATCTTGTTGTTGTTTTGTTTAACAATAATTGCTTTGAACTGTATCTCAAATCCATCCCCTTGTCTCCATTGCCACATTTCCTAGGGCTCTTCTCTGGACAGAAACTATCGGAGGATTGTTTATATCCTTTTACCACAACTATCTCCTCATTTCCATGGCTTTGAGGGTCAGCCCTTGACCGGTCTCCTGCTGGCATTGTTGAATGTTAGCCCAGTCAGTCCCTTGTGTTGTAAGGGTCCACACAAGTGCCCTTCCCCACCCCGCCTTCCACCGTCTCTCCAACTTTCCACTCCTGATCCTTCTTTGGAGCTTGTCCTCATCCATAGGCCTTCAGGCACCAGGCTGCTGGCCAAAGCCCTCTGTGACCATTCAGGTTCTTTGAATTGTGGTCTCCCATGTCTCGCATACTACACCGCAGACTGTGGCAATATGATGATAAAAAAGAACAGAAGATTGCTCACACACACACACACACACACACACACACACCACCATCTCAGAACAGATCCAAGGGTCAGTATGGTCTGTTGTTAAAAATTTTAAGACTTATTTACCGAGTGGCCCCAACCATGACACACCTACACCCACTTTCAAAAGCATGCGTCTCCCAAACCCCAAATATTTGAGAGTTTAATTATAGCCTGCATTGTCCCACTCACCAATATCCAATTTTCTGTAAAAGTCTGTTCAGCTACTGTATCTATCAGATGGGATGACCCCCCACCCAACTTGCCCAGTGGGTGGCTGACCTGACCCTTGTGTGGTCATCCTCTGTTCCTGCCGGGGTGTGTCCTTCACTAGCGCTGGAGGCCTCACAGAGCAGAACTTCACCAACACCAGTCAGACCCGAGCGGCCGGACTTGCTCTTCTCGACCACAGGGTAAGCACAGGAAACGTTGGCTTTTATGACCACGAAGGAGGAGATGAGCAGATACAGCTTTAGAACCCAGAGAAGTGACTTTGTAACTGAACAATAGGACAAGAAAGACGTGCCGACATAAAAAGAACACACTGTCTACCATCGAATTTCTACACTAAGGCACAGGGTATCTTCCGTATGATTTTAGTAAGGATCACGGAAGCCTTCCTTGAGGTGGGTTCCATTTTTTTTTTTTTAAGTTTTGACTTTTAGTTTAAAATGCAAACCATTGAAGAGGAAAGTTTTCTCCACACTTGTCATAACTTCTTTCGGTGGGAAAACCCACTGCAATCACATTGATTCTGCATCATAGTGAGCCCAGGGGACAGAGGGTAACTGCTCTCTAGGCTTTGTGGGGCTGAACCTCTTCACAGAAATACAGTTTCATCTACCTCCCGAAGAGCGTCCGGAGGTTGTTAATCCACCCCCTTTGGGTTAACAGCACAATGCCCGGCCCACTGTGCAGCCACGGCTCCATTTTGGTGGAATACATTTCCCTCACATGAGTACTCATTATTAGTCACAATCATGTGCCATCAAAGCCGTGAAACACTTTCTGTTATTTCTGTGCCTGTGCTTCGCATCCTTTTGTGGTATTTGAGAAAGGTGTGATTTTCCATTTTGCAATAACAAAAACACAATAATGTTTTTAAACATGGTTTTGTGATGCCATGGAATGGAAATGGTAATGAGGATTTGTGTCTTTCATGTAAATGCCTTGGCATCTGTCAGTCAACTCAATCGCGCAGTTTCCATGACCCACCGTGTATTGTTTATTAAAGGGGGAGGCCACACATCTCAGCCGTCTTCCATCCCTTTCCTTCAGTCAGACTTCATCGTAGCTACAGCCCAACCTGCACAGGAGAACGGCACTGTGATCAGCTCTCAGCACCCTTGTATTGGTCCGTGTAGACTAGAGAAACAAATTCATAGACATTCATGTGTGTAAGAAAGCTTTATATAAAGGAGCAATTTTATATTGAGAAACATCCCAACCCAGTAGGTCAAGTCCATAAATCCAATATTAGCCCCTATGTCCAATACTAGTTCATAAGTTCCTCTTTAGACTCACACAGCCATGCAATAATGCC
>NW_022111373.1:141910471-141911722 GCF_000313985.2 Echinops telfairi
GGGTCTCCCCATGGCTTCTCCTGCTCCAGCGCTCTGGCTCCATCAGCATAACTCGATGTGGCTTGTGAGCAGGAATGTCTAGCAGACAGTGTGTGTGTCCCGCCTCCAACAAGCTAATTATCTCCTTAGTGCCTCCAAAGAGGCCATCAAGCTGCGACCTGATTGACAGGCTAAATTCTACCCCTTTACTCAATAATCTCAAGTTGGCACCACATTATGTAACTACCACAACCCTCCTCTGCCCTTCTAGGAGATCACAATGTCCTGTGACTGGCAGCCCTGCTTCAACCGCTGTGTCCCCAGTTTGTTCTTCACACACCACAGATACCAGTAACTTAACCAAGCCATAGAAGTCACTCGATTCACGTCTTCCCCAAAGTCTGTAATCAGCCCAAGATCAAGTCCGTCAACCATTGACCCCTTGCCCTACCTCATGCTCTCGAACTCCCCCAATTCACTCTCGTGACCACGCTGGCCACTTTGCTCCTCCTTGGGAACCCGAGCTGCAAACCCCCATAGCCCTCATGTCACTGGGTCTCTGCTCCATGTCCCCTGATCATGTAACTTTTGCACATACTCTTTGAAGTCCCCTCATCTATATGACATATAATCACATATAAATTGTGTTTTAGTATTTATCCAAGCTAAGAGGTGAACAACTAGATAGAGTAGCAATTGTTAAAATGTGGAGATTAATACTCAAGGATTATGACTGATTAGTTATTTTATTCACATAAGATCAGTGCCGAAGATGATTGAACATGGGCCCAAATGTGTTTTCCGTTACCCTGTTGTCTTTATTTAAATTCTCCCTATAAATTCTGGGTCAGGATCACATGCTAGCCCCATGATGTGAGTGTGCATGTGTTGCCGAAAATAGAAAGATAGAAAAGGAAGGGAAAATCAGAACCAGGAATTGTTACATGATGACTAACCTAACTTTCTATGCCCGTGTCACCCCCACGAGGCTGTCCTCGAGTAACGTTGGAGCCCTTAGGAGTCATGGCACTATGACACTCAGACTGGAACACCTTTGGTCTAGGCACAAGTATTAATTTTGGAAGTGAGTTGTTCCTTTTGCTGCTTAATCAGAGATATCCCATTCATATTTGAGATTATATCATTATTCATTGAAATATTATTACCTTTATTTGGTATATCCAGCTCTTAGCTTCTTGAAATATATTTGATGAATAGCCAGTTTCCTTCAGAGCTTATTTTCTCATTCAGCCTCCAATGGCTGTATATATA
>NW_022111373.1:141911822-141914904 GCF_000313985.2 Echinops telfairi
ACACACAGATATATATATACATATATATACACACACACACACATATGTTTTTACTCACATGTTTCTATAGGTATGTAGATCTGTCTTGGTGAGCTGTTGCCTTGTGTATTATTGAGGCTCTGTTTGATGGTTATAGATGAGAGAAAATAGTTTTCCTCTCAAACTCTGCCTTACCAAGATGCCCTTAGCTTTTATTGGTTGCTCAAAATTTCAGATAAAGTTTAGAATCATTTTGTCTCATCCACCCCACCACCACCCCACCTCTCCGCCAAATATCTTTTGAATTTTGGCTTATCTTGAGTGGAAACTATAAATACATTTTTCAATCATCATTCAAGAACAAGATTGTTAATGTTGGCAGGACTCTTGCTTAGTAGAGAACTTTAATTTTATTCCTGTAGATACTGCACCTCTTTGATGGAGAGTTTATTTAAAGGCTCGGGCTCACTGGTAATCAAGCAAATGCAAATGAAAACCGAGAAGAGATAGTATTTTTATATCCAGTAAATTGGTAAAAAGAAGAGGAGAAAAAAAATCAACAATGCCAATGATCAGCCAGAGGACTCAAATCCAGGTGTTAATTAGTATACACTCGGTAGCAACATGAGTTTATGCAGTTGAATTTGTGCAGAAGCTATAGCCTGCCAGCTATCTGTCCAACTAAAGAAAACCTTACACTATACTGGTACACACAAAATATTGAAAGTGCCCTAATAGCTAGCAACATAAAACTCCATGGATTGTTATAAAATTATCCCATCGGTTCACTAAACTGTGTCCAGACAAAGGAATCCTTCCAGGCAGTTACAAGGGAATGGAGCAGTTCTGTGTGCATTGGCTTAGACATAGGAAGGGACTTCAAATGGTTCCTGGGAAAATGGAATTAAAAGATAATGGAACTTTTCCATAAGAGTTTTGAAGATCCCTTGTATTGCAAGCATCATGTGGCATAAAAGAAATGGCCAATTTCACAGTTCTTAAGACATGCAAAGCCCTGCCGTGCCTCTTCATGGATAAACACCTGCAGAGGGAGCCACTGAGGTGGCCATCAAGAGCTCCAAGCCTAGGCTGGCCTGGGCTGCCTGCTCTCTCTGATACAGGCGAGCAAATTCTCCTTCGGTGCCTTCCTTGCTTCTCTGTCAAGAAAGCATGAGAACACCTTGTCCCTCATGTTCAATGCCAATAACATTCTAATTGCAAAGTCAACTGTTCGAAAATGACCAGTCTTTCCTTGGGAGAAAAACTTGGCTTTCTAAAAAGTTAGCCTTGAAAACCCACAGGAGCAGGTCTACCCTGTCCTACAGGGTTGCCGTGAGTCCGCGTCAACTCTATAGCAGTGAGTTGAACGAGTCAATTGTCACAGGTACTTTTAATAATTGTGCCATGTGTGTGTGTTATGACTTCTGACTTTGTTATCATGTTCTCACTCCGGTAATATGTAGACATCCCTTTATACATCCTTCTGGTACTTTGTTTGAAATGTCTCATTTAAATTTTGAACCCAGCTGTAATTCATTGAGTGTTGTTATAAAAAGTGAGTCAAATGTTCACACACACACATATACACCCCTCCCCCCCAAAAAGATGAGCTTGCTTTCACTAACTAATTCAACGTATTGAATCCCATGATCTCCCTAAAGTCCTGCAAATGAGTGGATCTTTTTTGGTTTCTTCTTGTCTTCCCTTCTTGTTGGTTGACTCGTGAGCCATTCATTGCCACATTTTTATTTATTGGTACTTTAGAAGACAATCATCCTTTTATAATTCTTCATTTTCCTATGAATTTGTCCCACGTGAATCTTCTAAGTAGACTCAGGAATCATTGATTAAACAACCGAACAAGAAAATTAGAACATATTGGGCTTTTCATCGGAGTTTTTCCATTTTAATTTAATGTCAGGACAGAGATGCCTTCAGAAACCTTTGCACGAGTGCATTTCCTCCCAGGGAACATGATGTAACTATTTCTCTAGGTCTGCTTTAACTCACCTCAGTAAAGTTATGTGACTTTCCTCATAAAGGAATCCCAAATTCTTCTGTTGGTGGACTTTCTAATCACTTTATATACGATGTTCCTACTGTGAATGGAATTTTTCCTAGTTAAATGTTAATGGACTATCTGTAGAATATACAAAAATTGTGGATTTATGTTTGTCATGTGTTTAACCTTTAGCAAATTTGATTTCTCTAATTGATTCTGTTAGATTTCCAGTAGGTTTGGATAGTCCTGTATCTTTTTAGCCCAAAAGATTTACCTTATTTTTGGTTTTACTTTGTACTCTACTGGCCACGACTCTCACTGCCATCAAGTCGATGCTGACTCAGATGGACCCTGTAGGATAGAGAACTGCCCCTGTGGGCTTCTAGACTGTAACTCTCTACAGGAACAGAAAGCTTCATCCCCCAAAGTGGTGTCCTTGCTTTATTTTGGATTTCAATGGAATTTTCCAGTGTTAGAGCCATTGTAGCCACAGACATGAAACCAGCCCTAACAGTCTGTTGAATTAGCTAGAAGACATGTCCTCTGAGCCAGAACCAAAGGCAGGCTGGGATGGGAGCTTGAGCAGCTGTGACCAGCACCTCAAGGCAAACGCTGCCCTCTTTGGTTACTGGGGTTGTACCCCGTTTCCTTGTCAATCAGGACCACACCGAACTGGTCGATTGAGAAGCTTTATTTGGAGCTGGTGCCTGGGAGTCGGCTGTCGCTCAATGCCTCTAGGTCCCTCAGGCTACTCATAGTCTGGGTTTGTAATGCAACAAACCTCGAGTGGGTGGGGTGCCGTTTCTCATCCAATCAGACTAGGGGCAGGATCAACTAGGGACCTTCCCACCAGTATCCCTTCTGGGCATGGGCAGCAGCCCACCAAAAATTTGAATCTGGTAGCTCTGGGCGGGAAAACTAATGTGGAAGTAAGAAGCTTAAGCAGTGGAAAAATACAGAACTCTGGTTAAAAACAAACAAAAACATTTCTCATGTGGCTCTGGAATGACATCTTTGAGAACAGTGTGAATGGTCAAACTCTCACCCCCACCCCATGGTCCCATTATTTAAAGCGATAGAAAGAAGTGGGGGTTGCCCAGG
>NW_022111373.1:141915004-141917455 GCF_000313985.2 Echinops telfairi
TGCCCCTGTGGGTTTCTGAAACCGCAAATCTTAACGGGAGTAGAAAGCCCTGTCTTTCTCCCACCCACCACGAAGGTCTCTAAATATTGTGAACCATGTCCACTACCCTGTAGGCAACAAGGCTAGGTTGCCATCGAGTTCATTGGTTCCTACGCATAGCAACCCTTTGTACAACAGAAAACACTGTCTGGTCCCGTGCCATCCCCTCTAGCTATAGCAACAGCACCTGGGCAACCCCCACTTCTTTCTATCGCTTTAAATAATGGAACCATGGGGTGGGGATGAGAGTTTGACCATTCACACTGTTCTCAAAGATGTCATTCCAGAACCACATGAGAAATGTTTTTGTTTGTTTGTTTGTTTTTAACCAGAGTTACCAATGGAACCTACTGCTCACAGAATTAGTGCAGCATCAGCTACGTGTCTTACACTGGAGATAGTAAAACAAAGAAGAAAGAGAAGGTCGCATTGTGATTACAGTAAATCCATCAGCAAAGGGCATCCTTTGTTCCATAGCTGGTTTGAGATTCTTAATTTAAAATAGACAGTTTACTTTCAATTTCTCTTCTGGCTTTTTTCATTAAACAAAAGCCTCTCCCATTAAGGCTATTCCTGTGTGCCCTTTGTTATTCCAGGGTGTCATTGGCCCATTCATTACAAAGTGGGATCCTTTTAACAAATCTAAGGAATAAGTTCGACACACCATTTACATTTCACACCCTCAACAGTTACATAATGTTTGCACATATCTTAACCCTGGCACAGAGTCAAAATGCATAATAAACACATTCACATGTAAATCGCACTTGACACATTCACACTTCATAGCACCTAGTCTCCACTAGAATTTACATTCCTGCATTTGAAAGGTGAGGCCACGCTGTTAAATTTGATGTTAAAAGACCATATAGATCTGATATCCAAGGATTTAGTCTCCTCTCTTCCCTTTTGAAGAATCCTGGTTGTGTCCTGGTGATCTGTTGGGCTGAAGGCAGTGTGACACCGCAGCGACTTCGCAGGAGAAATGGTGCACTCTCCTCCGTAAAGAGTCCCGGACTGGAAAGCACCCAGGGGCCATTGCAGCCTGTCCTGTAAGGTCAATGGCAGTGAATTTGGTGTTTTGGTCTCTTCCCTTTGTAGTCTTCCTAATCCCCTCCCGGTTTCCAAAGCCTCTTCTTTTCAAATGCAGAGAACACCTCTCACTGGCTTGCAGCACTGCATTATCTGTTACCATCCACACCTAGTAACCCATGCCCTCCCAGTCTCAGTCTCTTTAAAGCAGCTTGTCAGGGACTCTTCTGAAAGGAGGAAGGTAGCTCTCAAGAGGAATTCAGCAGCAAACTATACTTTTTTAACCATCACTCAATCCACAATCAGAATTTTGTGTGTGTGTGTGTGTGTGTGTTTAAGTAATTTTTGACCCACTATATATCTTCATTATCATTATAGTTTTCTGAAGACTGCCAAGAACACACAAACACTACACTAATTGGCATTTTTATAAAGTATTTATTGATAGCGATATTAATTTAATGATCATAGCTAACTCATTGGCAAATATACTTTATTTTCCACAATTGATGATAATATTAAGAACAACAGATCCATTAAAGGATGAGGCCCGAGGTTTTGCAGTGGATGATGCTGCAAGAGGAGTCCCGGTTACGTAGTGGTTATGCTTTGGAATGCTAACCCTAAAGTCAGCAGTTCAAAGCCACCAGCCTCACCTTGGGCTATCTAGTCCCATTAACGGTTACAATCTGGGAAACTCACAGGAGCAGTTCTATCTTGTCCTATAAGGTCTCTGTGAGTCGGAATCGACTCGGTGGCATGAGTTTGAATTTTTGAGAATATTGGGAATTTAGCATGGCTTGTTTTTCCTTATTCAGTTCTTTATTCAGCCAGACAGTCTGAAAAGAAAACTAACGTGTGCATGAAGATGCATTGGGGAATAAAGAGAGGGTAAGGAATAAAGAATGGTCACTTGTGGAGCAATGAAAGACTTCTATCTCCTGGGGATATAGAATGAGCAATTAAAGTTCCCTGCCATCCAGTGGATTCTGACTCAGAAAGGCTCTATCGAACTGTCACCTTTGAGACTTTAAATCTTTATGGGAGTAGACAGCCTCATCTTTCTCCCACTGAACAACTCAGGGTTCCAAACATGACCTTGTGGTTAGTAGCTCATTGGGTCAACCACTGTGCCACCGAGCCCCACCATGTTCAGTGAGGAAGTGAAACGGAAAACGGATCTCCTCTCCGTTTAGTGGGGGAAAAGGACCAGGTCATCATTTCAAGAGAGTTCCCTCAGATTTTTCCAGCTAGCAGTCTAGCTTTATGAATGCTTAAGAAAGGGCTGGTGTGGAGAGTTGGAAGGCTTTAAGGGTAGATATAAAAAGACATTGGATAAATCAGCTGCACAAGGATGGTCCTTGGAGGATGAAGATGTGC
>NW_022111373.1:141918333-141920073 GCF_000313985.2 Echinops telfairi
TGACAACAGATTATGTAACTACCACCACAGCACAGAAAGAACAAGAACGAGTTGAGGAGCAAGTGGAACCCAGGAGAAAAGCAAGGCAGAGGGGAAGTGTAGAGCCCATGTTCAGACATATTCTACATCTTGGCAGTGAAATAAAAGGAGGTGCTATAAATCAGCTTCAAGTCCTAGTGGCCATAGGCGTGTGAGAGTAGAACTATGCTTCCCAGGGCTTTCCATGGCTGAATTTGGGGAAGTCTATCATCCTGCCTTTCTTTTGAGCTGACTCTAGTTTAGATGCAAACCTCTAAACTTTCACTGAGCTTCTCAGCACTGTAACTACATCACCAGGGACTCCTGCATGGAGCTTAAGATGCTGCATTAAGAGGGAAAAGAAAGCCCATTTCCCATCCGCAGCCTAGTCCTCCAGCAGGATGACAAGTGGCAGGAGAAGTCATTCCCAAGGGTTGATCATCACAGCTCATATATTTGAATGTTTGGAACCCAAAAGTAGCCAATGTGTGGTGAAAACACAGAGGAGGCGTTCTCACATTAGTAGGTGGGACTCATTCCCGAGGACCCAATAACTCTTAATGCAGATAATCTGGTGACTTCAAAAACAGTAGCCAAAAATGAGTGTTTTTATCGTCATATTTGTATTTCTCAAGATAGATTAAAGTAGAACCTAAGGTCTCGTTAGGAAATTAGGTGTATCCCATTAATTAGGGTCACAACAAAAAATGTGTGTTCTCATTATACCATTAAGAATTCATTTTGCATTCATTTTATTTTCCCTTGGAATGTTTTGGGATAACATTTTAATAGCTTAGTTCATGAAGTATGTATGAATGGAATATTTTTATATATTATCATAAATTAGACATATTAATTAAATTATCTAGTGTAGCTAAAATACCAGGGGCAGGGTTGGGGAGTGGGGAGAGGGCTTCAAAAAGTTTGTGGGAAAATGGAATGAAAAGAGAATGGAGTTTATCTTACTTAGTCTGGGTAGATTAGAGAAACAAATTCATAGACATGCATATAGGAAAGGGCTTTATATAAAGAGTAATTGTACATTAAGAAAACATCCCAGCCTAGTCCAGATCAAGCCCATAAGTCCGATATCAGTCCGTATGTCCAATACCAATCTATAAATTCCTCTTCAGATTCACGCAACACATGCAATGATGCCGAATGCAGGAAGATCACAGGCCAGTGGATGAAAAGTCTTGTGGATCCAGTGGCAGTGGAAACATCTCAGTGCTGGCGTGGGTCTCCACGTGGCTCCTCCAGGTCCAGGGTTCCAGCGTAGTTCTTTCTGTCTTGTCAGCAGAAATGTCTTGCAGGGAAAGTGTGTGTTCCACCTCCACCGAGCTCCAAATGAAGTCATCAAGCAGCGACCTGATTGGCAGGCTAAATTCCATCGCTTCACTCTTAGTCTCAAGTTGGCACCAGATTATTTAACCACCACAAAATTTTTCCATGAACTTTTGGTAGCTCTCTTATATATATAGATGTAGATTTTAGGCTAGATGAATGGTAGGTAGTTACATAGATTGATAGATTTTCTATCTACTTTAAATATATTACTGACAGGGTCACTATAAGGATGCATTTATTTATTTATTTTAATCTTGGTTATTTAAAAAAATTTCAGAATAACTGATGATTCATCTATACCCATTGACAAAAAGTAATGCATCATATGTTGCTCTTGGAGACCATTGAATTTGTTCTGACCCATAGTGACCCTAC
>NW_022111373.1:141921564-141923253 GCF_000313985.2 Echinops telfairi
CATTTTCAGTGACTTCATCATCATTCCTAAAATTAAACCTAGCAGATGTTAAGGTAAAGCCAAAACATACCAATATACACATAGGAAAAAATTATTCTCATATCTTGACCTTGTTATATGAATAGAATATTCCTTCCACAGTATTATAATAGAGTGGATGTGCTAATTTTTCCTATTTGTATGCACAAGACACATTCATATGGTGACACGAACATCATCTCTTTTGGGCTCGTGCCAGACAGATCAATCCTAAGTAAAAGAGGAAGTTGAAAAAAGATGTTTTCAGATCCTTTCCTTTAACTAACCAGTTGTGTTAGACAGGGTTCTCTAGAGAGACAAAACCAGTTTGCCAATAATTTTATATATATTTATACAGATAGATATATAACATAAGAAATAAACAGTTAATTAAATTATAAAGCAGTACAATGGCTCAGTGCAACTCACTCCCATGAGACAGTTGTGAGACACTGGCAATCCTTCAAGTCTGTAGAGCAATTCAGGCTATCCGGGCACAGGCAGCAAACAGCAAAGCAGGTCACCAACAGTCAGCCAGATGACAGGGTCCGACAGTTCCCAGCTCAAGAGATGTAAATTCCAATGGTGTGGTGTAGCAGGTCTTGAAGGAACCTCAAATTACAGTGACACAGTCCATGGGTTAGGTGTCCTGCAGGTAATGTAGCTTGCAATTTGAGGCACAGAACAAGCAAGGCAAACCGCACATTGGTCTGATGATCAAAGAGCAAGAGACCAAAAAGGCGAGCCATTTATCTCTCTGCCCTTTAATTAATACCACTTGTGTTTATCGGCCAGGTTGGCACAATAAACTAACTACCTCACCAGAAATCCCCTTAACCACCTCCATGTAAGCTGTACAGGCCCCACAGGAAGCTCAAACAACAAAATAAACCCATTGCCATCGTCTGTTCCACTTGCAGTAACACTATAGGATAGAGGAACACTCCATGGGATTTTGAATGCTGTAGTCACTGTGGAAGCACTGCCAGATATTTGTCCCCGGAGAGGCTGGTGGGTTCACACTGGCCTTTTAATTAGCACACTCAAACCACGGCACCACCAGGGCTCCTTCTCAAGAAGCTAAAACCTGGCTTACAAACCTATCCCTCTTCTGGGCCCCCTCCCCTCCCCCTCCAGATCCTGTTATCACAGGAGATATAGAATATCCGTATTTTGCAAATTACAGATTAAGGTTTGTGGGTTCTATGAGGATTTCAATTTCTTAGACTTAATGTTTTGTTGATAAATGGAAAATAATGCCTATGCGCATATTCTGAATGATCTGGATGTGCACTGAATATGAATGACTCATGCCTTCATTATATTTGTAAGTTGGTATAGGAAGAGCTGTCTTTGTCCCTGGATATAGTCTCACTGTTCACAAAAGGATTATTTTGTTTTTTCCCCCTTAAAGAGGGATATTACTTGGTTTTGAAAGTACTATTTTAAGTAATCTGAAAAACATTACTGTATCAGGCTGTGTATTATCCATCCTCACTCAGCCAATGAATATATATTAAGCAAATACATTCATTCAACAAATACATCTACGTGTATACCCAGAATTGCTGTTGGCATTTGTGATAGAAATAAATCAGTGGGAAAAAAACCTGCTGAGATTGCCCTCCCAGAATATGTATTCTAGAAGGAAAAGATAGTCATACCCAAAAA
>NW_022111373.1:141923788-141926092 GCF_000313985.2 Echinops telfairi
ATGATAGTTACTAAGCCTGAATGAAGGCCAAACATGATGGTGGGACAAGAGGGAAGTAAAAGGAAATAGAGGAAAGAACCAGGAGGCAAAGGACATTTATAGAGGCCTAAATACAGGCATGTACATGTGAGTGTGTGTGTGTGTGTGTGTGTGTGTAGAGAGAGAGAGAGGAATAGAACTATGTACTCATATCTATATGTTAACAATTAAGGTTGCAGGTGGACATTGGGCCTCAACTCAAGTACTCCCTTTACAAAAGATTTTAATTTTTTGGAAAATTCTCTAACATGAAACATGCTGCATACCTATGGAGTCAGATGGTTAAGTATCGTTTTAACAGCTTTGTCAATGCCCAATTGATACTATACAGTTTTCTCATTGAAAGTATACAATTCCTTGGTTTTAACATTTCCCCAGCTAGGCGCAAAACTCTCAACGTCAAATTTTGAACAATTTTCATAAGCTCTACCAGGAAGCCGATACCCTTTAGCCATCAGGCTCCCTAGCTCCCATCCTCCTCCACCCTACTGTTCTTAGGTGCTGTTGAGTTGATTCTGCCCCATAGGGACCCTGTGGAACAGAACAACATACTGTTCCTTCCGGTTCCATCCGTACACTTGTTCTTACTTTGGAGGAGACCATTGATGCAACTGGCATGTGACTCCGTCTCGTCAAAGGTCTTCCTCTTGCTCCTGTCCCTCTCTATTTCCAAGCATGATGTCCTTCGCCAAGACCAGTCTCTCCTGACAGCATGTCCAGAGTATGGGAGACAAAGTCTCACTATCCTTTCCCTTAAGGAGCAGTCTGGCTGTATTTCCGAGACAGATCTTTTCGTTCTTTTGGCAGTTCATGATACTTTAAATATTCTTCACCGGCCCCACAATTCAAATGCGTTCTGCTTCTCTGGGCTTCCTTAATCAATGTCCAAGTTTCACATGCATTAGAGATGATTGAAAAAAACATGACTTGGATGGGGTGCACCTTAGTTTTCAAAGTAGCATCCATCTTTTCAACACTCTAAAGCAGTGGTTCTCAACCTGTGGGTCTTGACCCCTTTGGGGGTCCAATGACCCTTTCACAGGGGTCGCCTATTTCCAATGTGGAAGGTCACGACAACATGAGGGATTGTATTCAAAGGTCGGGGCATTAGGAAGGTTGAGAACCACTGCTCTGAAGAGATCTTCTGCAGCAGATTTAACCAATACAATGTGTCGTTTGGTCTTGACTGCTGCTTCTATGAGCTCTGATTGTGGTTCCAAGCAAGATGAAATCCTTGACAACTTGAATGTTTTCTCTATGTATGATGGTGCTGCCTACTGGTCCAGTTGAGAGGGTTTGGGTTTTCTTTGCAGTGAGTCAAAAGTCATACTGAAGGCTGCACTCCTTGATCTTCATCAGAAAATGCTTCACGTCCTTCTCACTGTGAGCAAGCAAGGTTGTATCCTCTACATATTGCAGATTGTTAATAAGCCTTCCCCAGCCCCAGGCAACCACAATCTGTAGATTTAACATGTAAGATTTTTTTTTAATGACTTGACTCATCTAGCATGTAGTCTGTTGTATTTCACTTCCACTTTGTGTCTTGTTTTTAAGAGTTCTTTCGGGCTATAGTATGTGTCAGCATTCCATTCCTTTTTGTATGGTTGCATAATATTCAACTACAACACCCTTTTATATTCTTATCAGTATAAGGTTTCTCATTCTCCTGAGTTTGAATATCTCTCCTTATCCTTGCCAACAGTTGCTATTCTCTGATTTTTAGTTCTAGTCATCCTAGAAATTACAGTATGGTTAGCCTAGCCCAGCGGTTCTCAACCTGTGGGTCCCGACCCCTTTGGGGGTCAAAGGACCCTTTCACAGGGGTTGCCTGATTCATAACAGTAGTGAAATGACAGTTATGAAGTGGCAATGTGAATAATGTTATGGTTGGGGGGTCACCACAACATGAGGTTCTGTATTAAAGGGTCGCAGCATCAAGAAGGTTGAGAACCACTGGCCTAGCCTCTCAGAGAAGGTGTCGTTTCAGCAC
Organism: Echinops telfairi; assembly: GCF_000313985.2. Taxonomy (NCBI): domain Eukaryota; kingdom Metazoa; phylum Chordata; class Mammalia; order Afrosoricida; family Tenrecidae; genus Echinops; species Echinops telfairi. The sequence goes on from NW_022111373.1 coordinate 141,925,818, forward strand.
TTTTGATAGAGCTCAAGGGGTGTCTACTCATGTGCCATGGCCCATCTGTGAGATATATCATGTGTTCTGTAAAAAGGAACGTTATTAGGGAAGGTAGGGAATTAGATTCCCTCAGTCCCTGGAAATACTAAAATTTAAAAATGAAAAGAATATTACCAAATGATTTGTGCTACATGTTTACTTAAAATACAGAAATTCGAAAGCAGCTATTAAACTATTAAAATTTCATTGAAGCAGTCTCTGTACTAACTAGACACTTTGTGTGTGTGTGTGTG
>NW_022111373.1:141926903-141929604 GCF_000313985.2 Echinops telfairi
ATAAAATGATTTTAAAAAATACTATGGCTTGGTCAGGTACACCTTAGTCCTCAAAACAACATCCTTTTTTCCCTCCAGCACTTTAAATAGGTCTCGTGCAGAAGATGTACCCAGTGCATGTTGATGTGCGTTGCCATTAAATCGATTTGGGCTCATTCAAACTTCCATTTCATAGGCCAGTATGTTGCCTGGTACCGTCTTAGCCAGCATCGCAATGCGCCTGACACATTCTGTGTTCATCTTTCTTATCGGAAGTTCCCCTCATCACCCACCCTCTGTTTTACAAGGTGCACTCGCCTTTTTCTAGGGATTGGCCTTTCCGAATGGTGTGTCCAAAATATGTGAACCGCATCCTTACCGCTAAGGAGCATTGTACTTATTTGTTTGGTTGGTTTTTTAACCCTAGTTTATTTGTTCTTTTCCCTCTAAAGCCGAAACGGTGTCCTCGCTCTTTCAGATAAGGCGACAAGGGGGCATCCAGCTCCTGGTGGATCTGTTGGATCACCGGATGACGGAGGTGCACCGTAGTGCCTGTGGAGCTCTGCGGAACTTGGTGTATGGAAAGGCCAATGATGATAATAAAATCGCCCTGAAGAACTGCGGTGGCATCCCAGCGCTGGTGCGGCTGCTCCGAAAGACTACAGACCTGGAGATTCGGGAGCTGGTCACAGGTCAGAGATCTTGTTATCACCTTGATTGATTCTCAAGATCAGTGATCCACTAACCAGCATGGAAGCCAGTGTGCTGACCAAGGATTCTGATCCAGGGCCTTTCACACTGTTGACATCACGGGGGGCCTCGTGGTGGCTTTGGGATTGAGTAGGCAAGAGAATAAAATGATATGAAATAGACAATATGTGTATTGATCATATTAAATAGATTGGAGCCAATAAGCATAACCCTAACTAAAATTCTTTGATGGCATTTCAGTCTTTGCCAGTAGATTTCGAGGTAGCTGAGCATCTTACGATATCCAGGGGTTATTATTAAAATTGTGTGAGTAATAATTGATAGAACAAGGTGGGGGGGTATAGATGGCCGTTGTTGTTGTCAAGCCCATTTTTGCAGTCATGTGTCAACCTGACTTATCAAAGGCCTTCCTCTTTTTCACTGCACCTCTATTTTACCAAGCGTGATGTCCTTCTCCAGGGATTGGTCTCTCCTGATAACATGTCCAGGGTACCTGAGACAAAGTCACACTGTCCTTGTCTCTAGAGAGCACTCTCGCTGTACTTCTTCCAAGATAGATTTGTTTGTTCTTTTGGCAATCCACAGTACTTTCAGTATCCTTCACCAGCACCATGATTCAATTTCATTGATTCTTCTCAATCTTCTGTATTCAGTGTCCAGTTTTCACATGCATATGGGGTTATTGAAGATGCCTTGGCTTGTGTCAAGTACACCTTAGTTTTCAAAGTAACAATATAAGATTTCCTAATATTATCATGTCTACTGTTCCTCATTTTGCCCATTACTATTCTAGGTGTTAACTTTGGTGGGGGTGGGGGGGCGGGTGTCGTCAAAATCCCCTCTTTGAGCAAATATTTTCCAAATGGATTACAAAGTTAACATTTCCCCCAAAGATCATTTAAATGCCCGTGAATCCATTGCACTGTGGTCAGAGCAAAAAAATGTGCTTGTATCTGTGCTGACGAATATGCAAATTTGTTGATTTATAATAATGCATTACTTAGGCAATAGAGTCATAAGTGTTTGCTAATGCCTTCAGCCAAGACTTCCAACTTAAGCATATCTTCTTAAATGTGTGCTCTTTACGTTCATTGTGGTGCTGGAGAAGAATATTGAAAGTACCATGGACTGCTAAAAGGACAACCCGATTGTATTGGAAGAAGTACACCCAAAGCTCTTCTTAGAGGCAAGGATGGTGAGATTTCATCTTACATGCTTAGGGGATGTTGTCAGGAAAGACCAGTCCCTGGAAAAGGACTCCATGCTTGGTAAAGTAGAGGGGAAGTGCAAAAGGAAGACCCTCAAGAAGATGCGTTGACGCGGTGACTTCAACAATAGGCTCAAGCACAGGGACAGTTGTGAGGTTAGGACCGGGCAGTGGTTCCTTCTGTTGTCCCTCTGACTCGAGGGCACCACACAAGTTAGTAGTTAGGAGTGATGAAACGTGGATAAATGCTTGGCTGCCACAGACAGCATTGGCCATTCGAGCCCATCAACTGTTGCGAGGAAGATGTGGCTGGGTACGCAGGTAAAGTGTAACAGTTGGGCCTTTATGCCCTTTGTAGTCCTCCAAAGACCACAAGCCAGAGCTGATTGAGAAGGTGTCACACACGGGGACACAAACTTTTTTCTACTGCGTTCTCTTTACTTCCCATGAAAACAAAATAAACTAGTTTGCTGGGTCCTGGGGAGCAGTGGGGTGGGTGGGGTGGGGGGAATTACATCACTTCTTTAGGGATTTCTCAACTATGAGATTGTATAAACAAAGATTCAAGGGAACCATTGTATTGGTGCTGTTAAAAAGCAAGACAGGTCTGTCTGGATAGGACAGGCTGGATGAATAATCTGGAGGAGAAAAAAATGGGAGTGACAGTTCCAGGGGGACATGGAAGAGGGGGAGGTGGGGGGAAGGGAAGCGGTGTTAACAAACTCAGGGACAAGGGAACAACAAGCGATCCAAATTGGTGAGGAGGTGGGTGTGGGAGACCTGGTAGGGCATGATCAAGGGGAA
>NW_022111373.1:141931088-141943327 GCF_000313985.2 Echinops telfairi
AAAGGAAAGAAATGACCCTGCATAGAGTTTAAATTATTGATTAGCTATTGCTTGGCAAACTGTTCCAACAATAATCCAGCATTGAAATTGAGGTGTTTACATGCATTTACATTCAGCACATAAACAGGCAGGCTTGCAAAATCAGCTGCCTGTTTGCACGACCCTGTCTGCACACAGCAGAATCTCTCACCATTGCTGGTTAGGCCTTTCGGTAAATCATCCTCTTCTGTGCAATAATTGCTATGAGATGATGATCAGAATTTTATTTAAATCCAGGGGAAGCTATTCTATGCTAGCCATTACTTGAAATGCTCCTAAGCAAATAAACTTTGATTGGAAATGCTGCAAGTCTTTGGGGCTTGACTAATGTAATTTTTGTCTCCCCCTAAATATGCAGATAATCAGCTTAAATGTTGCCAATGCCCAACTAAAGATCTCAGGGCACTTTAAAATCATCATGAAACCATTTTTATTAAACCATAAAACTTAATAAATACATTTTATTTCTTCGGAAGTTAGCGTCTTTCTATGGATACATAGTCCTTCATCTTAGCTTCACGTAGCCACAACGTCTTTGCTTGGAATGAAGCAGGCAGGTCTCCCCTTAACTGTTTTAGTTATTAGCATGGCACCTGGGGTGTTTGGTTGCTCTGCAGTCTTGGTCTCCAATCCAGAGAGACTCCACAGCTAACAGAAAGAAATTCTGCCTGGTCCTGTGAGGGCTTCACGGCGATGGCTGTGTTTGTGCCCAATGTTCAGACTTCTGTGTCCATCCACAGGGCAGGGTGATGCTGTATCAGTTCACTCCACGGCGGGTGTGATCTGCGTGATTCAGCTTGGCTGGGTCAGGATTCTCCCATGGTATAAGTTAAGGTAGTGTGGTCAACTCCATGATGGGGTCTTCTGTGAATCAGCCAAGCGGTTGGGGGGAGGATCTTATGTATGTACTTGTTTATTTATTTATTTTTAGATGGTACCAAGTTATTTCCGCCGCACGGTGACCATGTACAGTAGAGTGAAACACAGCCCCACCCTCACGATTGTTCGTATGTGTGAGCCCATCAATGCAGCCACTGTGTCCGTCCATCTTGTCGAAGGCCTCTCTTTTCCACGTCCTGCTGCATTAGCAAGCAAGAGGATCTTCTCCAGGGACGGGTCTCTCTTGACGACATGTTCAAAATACGCCAGAAGAAGTCTCCCCACCCTGAAGAGCATTCCGGCTCTTCTTCTTCCAGACAGATCTGTTTGAACATGTGTCAGTCCCTGGTACTTTCTGTCTTCTTCACCAGCGCCCTCACTCAAATGCATAATTTAAATGTGGCGAAGGTAGTCCTCCTTAATCTGCTCCCAGCCTTGATGCAGTTGAGGGAACTTTAATGAAGAGTGTGGCCTCCCCTTAGCAGAAGTTGACAGTGTGTGGAAGCTAGTTCACTTCCTCTGCTTGATTTGGATTCTGCTTCTAGTTTATCAACTCACTGTTAGAGCATCTACTGTTATATCACGTTACATTCATTCGCTGATCTTAAATTCAGTCAGCTTGGCTTCCTCCAGCCTGTGGTCTTCCTGCTTCCTGGTGTTCAGCACCTGCAGCTAAGGGAACCAGGAGAAACCTCCAGCTTACATTTGATCCACGGACTGAATCAGACCGGACTGTCCCACTTCTACAATCGTGTGAGCCATTTCTTGATATAAATATCTTTCTGTACAAGCTGCACTGGTTGGACTCTCTAGCGAACCCAGTCTAACACAGAGGGTTTGCTTTATTTTCATTGGCTCGCTACATTCCCTGGGGTCCCTGGGTGAGGAAGCACTCAACTACCAGCCAACAGGTTGGCATTATGAACCCATTTGGTGACATCATGGAAGTCAGGGCTTGAAATCGGTTTCTGAAACGTCATCACCAAGGAAACCCTATGGAGCGGTTGTGCTCTGCATCCCTGATGTGTTCGGTTGGATCCTCTGGAGAAACAAAACCAGTCACGCTTGGATGGATTGTGTGTAGAAAGAGATGGATATCAATGAATGGCTCAGGCAATTGAAGAAATCAATAAACCCAGTCCAGTTCCAGTCAGGCTCCTCTTGACTCAGAGTAGCTGATGAACAGGAAGTAGGATGATGAAGCAGAGACTGGGCAGGACACAGGCTGGTGGGTGCAGAATAATACGAATCTGAAGTCAGCCAAATGAATCCACCATCAGTAGTCTGCTGATGGCTCCTGGGGTTGGCACATAAGGTCCAGCTTTGGCAGAAGCCAAAGGGCCAAGCACAATTCAACTCTTTGTGGTCTCTCTTATATAAGAAGTTTAAGACACCAAGGGATTACCATCATGCTGTGACTCAATTGATAGGGTAGGTGCCACCTTCATTCTAACCCAGCAGTGTCTAGTTGATAGACCCCATAACCATCACACCTGGCATCACCAAGGGTCAGAATGGATTATTGTTAGGTGCCATTAAATTGGTTCTGACTCATAGCAACCCCATGTACAACAGAATGCAACACCAGTCTGTCCTGCACTCGCCTGACAATTGATCTTATGTTTGAGCCCATTGTTGCAGCCAGTATGTCAATACATCTATCCATCCATCCATCTGTCCATCCTAGATTGGCACAATTGACTAAGACAGTAATGAACAAAGGCTACTTTACATCATGCCCTTTTTCGACAATTAGTCTTCGTGATGACATGCCCAAAGTTAGCTCGTAAGGGAAACCCATTTGAACATTAAAACAAAACAAAACACCACACTAAACCCCTCCTTTTCTGTTGTGTCAATTCTAACTCCTAGAACAGTATAGGATGGAGGAGAATCAAAATCGTCCCATGGAGTTTTCGGGGTTATTAATCTTTACCAAGACAGACTGCTACATCATTCTCCCACCAAGTGGTTATTCACTCCCTGCCATCAAACCAATTCTGACCTCTGGTGACCCTATAGAACAGGGTGGAACTGACCCTGTGAATCCCGGAGTATAACTCCTTATGGGAGTAGAAAGCCTCATTTGGGGTTCCAAATGCTGATTTCATTTACCAGCAAGCTCTTATTAACATTGGGTCAGTTATGTAAGTACCCCATCCTCAAAAGACCTGAATCCGTCCCTCTTTCTCAGCTGTTAGGAAACGCATTTGTCGTTCATGGAAGTAAGACAGTGCAGATCCACAGAGAAGCAAGAGGGCTCAATAGCACTTGAAAGAAATAGGACCCCATTGCATTTGAAAGAAATAGGACCCCATTGCATTTGAAAGAAATAGGACCCCATTGCATTTGAAAGAAATAGGACCCCATTGGCCTGATTTGTAAATGCATCTTTTGAAAGCAACAACTTCCAAGGGATAAGAATTGGCAAAGATGGTAACGCAAGACTTTGCCTTCTTTTAAGTTTTTAGCCAAAGTAATAAACGTATATGACTTAAAAATAGTAAACTCGTGCTCAAATGAAAACAGCGGTCCCCTGCCTCGTCCCTCCTCCTCACAGTTCCCTCTGAGGCATTCTGCAGTTAAGTTCTGCTTTGCTCTTTAATTTTCCTGTGGTGCTTTCATGCCTTTATGTGGGGTACTTGTTTTATTCTATCTAAATCAATGATCGGAGGCTTTTCACAGTGTTTTACTCAAGGCTCTTAGAGAAATATAACCAGAGAGACTAGCGCACGCGCACGTGTGTGTGTGTGTGTGTGTGTGTGTGTGTGTGTGTGTGTAGAAAGCGAGAAGACTGATTCTGAAGAAATGACTTATGCAACTATGGGGTTTGCTGAGTCTAAAATCAGGGGACAGGCTCTAGATTCCTATTTGTTTTGTTTCCCAAAGAGTGAAGGCATTCTGGAAAAGGGCTCATATAACCGTAGAGCACTCCCGTTTGGCCCTTTACCCATCCATCTAACCCACTGGCATGGAGTTGAATTGCACTCAGAGGACCCTGTGGTATAGTGGGTTACATGTTGACCTGCTAACCACAAGGTCAGCAGTTCAACCACCAGCTGCCCCAAGGGAGAACGATGAGCCGGTCCACTTCTATAAAGATCTATGGGTTGTGACATTCGAAGGGCAGCACTCCACTGTTCTATGAGTTTGCTATGAGATTTGGTTGTTATGACATTCACATTATTGGTGAAGGCCCAACCACATGATCTGCCTTACTTGAGGCCAAAATATATGATCAAAAGTTACTTTTAATCATGTGTGACTCCCTCCTAAGGGCTCTAGTGCCACAGTAGTTAACCCACCAGTTGCTGAGTGAAAGGCTGACAGTTTGAATCCACCAGACGCTCTGTGGGAGAAGACCGACCATTTGCTCCCTTAAGCAGCACACAGCCTTGCATCCGCTATGGGTCGCTTCTACTCTGTCCGGTTTTAACTGTTTCATAACAGAGTCTAGACTAGTGTCAGACCAAAAACCTAGGCAACACAGCCTACCTAGATTGACACATAAAATTAAGTGTTACACACACACTGGCATCCTGTTAGGATGCCAGTTCAAACTCACCACGGTGGAGTCGATTATAACTTGTAGTGGATCTCTATAGGGTTTCTGAGACTTTAAATCCACAATCAGTGTTTGGGTAAGCCTGCTGCACATTACTCTTTTGAGTGCTGCCAAGCAAGGATGTCACTTTGAGGACTAAAGTGCACTTGACCCAAGCCACGGCGTTTTCCACTGCCCCATATGCGTGGGGAAGTTGAACATTGAAAATGAAGACCGAAGAAGCATGGGTGCGTTTGAGTCGTGGCGCTGGGGAAGCATGTGGAAAGTCATGAGGATGACACATGACAGCTGGACAGTGTTTCACTCTATTGTGTGTCAGATCTCTATGAGTCAGAACCGACCGTGGCACCGAACCAGAATAATCTGTAAACTGAGTAATTGACCGAGAAGCCGGACTATGTGAAGAAGGACTCTTTTTGCTATCCTTTTATCCCTGGTGCTTTGAGATTCTGTGGTGATGTTTCTAGGTGTGTGCTTTTCATTTTTGAAATGTGTTGGCACTAGATACTGTCTGTTTAAAGAGCAATGACCTTCTGTGGTGCCAGGATATTGTCCTTGATCACTTGAAATATTGTTTCCACATCTCCCTTGTCTGTACCCTCTCTTTCTGGGGCTACGATGATCAGTCCAACATTGATCCTGTTGAATTGCTCCTCTCTTGCCTTTCTTGTAATCACTGGAAACCCTTAGGCAGACTTCTGAGGGATTTCACCAATAGCCAGTGGTTGCTCCTAACTTACCTAGGAATAGTTTGTTTGTTTGTTTGTTTGTTTGTTTGGCAGAGGGTCTTGAGAAACCATCATTTTCTTTTAAGTTTAAGGATTCCATGTTGTGCGTTGTTTTGTTTTGTTTTTATATGGCATCGAGTCACATTTTATTAATGTCAAATATCCTTTAGTCTCTTGCACATTATTATTTCGAACTCAGAAAACAAAACAGAAACTAAACGCACGTCCATGGAGTGGCAGAACTAACCACTGTGGGGTTCTGAGACGGTAACTGCTTCCGGAAGTCGAACGCCTCATCTTTCCCCCGAGGAACAGCTGATGGTTTTGAACTCTGGTGCTTGAAGCTGGTGCTCACCAACTCACCAGGGTTACTACTTAGAACTAGGGCTTGTTTTCTTTTCTCTTTCTTGTGAATTATCTCTGTTTTATTCCCCCTCTAGTGTCATTCCCTTCCCACCCTCACCCCCACCCCGATATTTGTCCTCATGATGGCCTTTCTCAATTCTTTTGAGAGTCAAATTTAAATGTGTGACAATCCCCAGTTTTCTACTCATTTTTAAGACTGAAGATATGTAGGGTTTGATGGAGCCCAATACCTATGAGTGAGATTGTTATCTGTGAAGCTTTTCTCCAACATGAGCCAGGGGCAGTGGGTCATTGTAAGGGGAGTCCCCCAAACATCTCACTGAGGAGGACTTTTCTCTGAGGTTCCCATATCCAAGTTAGCTCCATAGCTCTCCCCTAATGGAATCCATTTCTATGGGAAAGATGCTTCTGAAAAGCATGTTTTGTTTAGTTGCTTGGCATTTGTGGACAGTGAGAGAGAAAGTAACTGTCCCATTCAACCAATGACCCATTTTTAGCCCCACATCTCATTTCTGCATCCCACACACATGCCTCTCTTGAGTCTGGCACATCTCTGGGTTTCCGGTGGGACAGTCAGCCAAGCCCTTGGCATGGAGTTACTTCTGGGAAGGTCCTGGACTGCTTGTTTCCCGTCAGCTTCACCAAAGATTGCCTTCTACGGACTCCTCACCTTGTAGAATGAGTTCTTCCTCCGCTTCACTATTATACCTTGTCTCTAATAAATCACTCTGTGTCTGTGAGAGTTCTGAGTAGTTGGATAAATACAGAAGTGTAAATACTAATAGGAATTATTTCTGTTGATGATAAAAGTTAGGTCTATTAGTCAAATGAGCTTGGTAATCCAAGAGATGGCTGGGGTAGCAGTAACTATCCACCCTTTGTGGAAAGTTTTATAGGAGCAGAGAGGAGGTGTTCACCTGTGAACATCTGCAGCCTCTTTCTTCTCTTTTACACTATTTGCTATGACCAATGTGGTAGTTACATAATCTTTTGTCAACTTTCGAAGGGATGGAGTTTAGCCTGTCAATCAGGCCATAGCCAAAGAGGCCTCTGTGTGGGCATGGCATTCTCCAGAGGATTCTGGGACACACTCTCTGCTTCGTCTTCTTGTGACAAGACACATGGTGCTATGGTAGAGCCCTGGAGCTGGAGGAGCCACGTGGAGACCCCTGCCAGCACTGAGAGGCTTTCACCACCACCCTGGATCCACAAGATTTTCCACCCACTGGCCTGTGGTCTTTCTTCCTGTGTTCGTCGTCATTTCATGTGCTGTGTGAGTCTGAAGAAGAATGTATAGACTGGCAACGGACATATGGGCTAATATCAGGTTTATGGACTTGACCTGGACTGGGCTGAGATGTTTTCTTAATGTACAATTGCTCTTTGATATAAAGTTCTTTCTTAAACATATTTGAGTGCCTCTGGATTTGGTTCTGTAGTCAACCCTGACTAACAACCATCCTGGGAAAAGGCTTATCTCCCCAAAGGAGAACACAAAGAGTTTATCAGGACAGTTTTCCTCTTATTTTTGTGGGAACTTAAGGGAGTCACCTGGAACTCCCAGCAGACAAGAGTTCATGCACTCAGAGCCTCTGGCATGGATCAGAGTCATTTATTATTTCAATTAAATCCAGAGTCACTTTGTTCAGAAGACTGAAAATTAAATCCCAATTTTATTGCTCATCCCAAAGAGCATGCAACCATCTTCTCTTCTATAGCATATCAAAGATTCTAGACTGAGATTGCACAGCATCATAAAAATAAAAAAGATTAAAGACATCCCCATCAAAAAAATACCAGCAACATAGAGATGCCTAGAACTTTTAATACAAGCCCCTCCAAATATCAAATGCTCAAGGAGAAATTAAAAATCTAATTTTAAGTCCACTTTCATGTTGAAGTCCAAAGATATTAAAGTTCAAAGGAATTACAGTCTGAAAATCAATATCTCTTGCCATTATGTGTAAAAGTTCAAAGTCTACAATTCTTACGTTTACTAAAATGTAGGAGCCATCCTTCCAGGTTTTTTTTCTGTTTTCTTTTTAATTTAATTCTACCCAGTCTCAGCCAGAAGGGTTCTCTGCTTCTGTGGGGTTCTGGATCCTTCAGAAGCTGCAGCACTGGTATTGAATTGGTGAAGGCATTTCGAAACCTCTGAGGAGTGATTCATTGTTTCTGTGCCAACCATCTCAACAGACCACGGCACTGGTCCCATGCCCATCAAATGTGGAAGCTGAGCCACCCCCAAGCCAGAAAAGCAGTTACTCTGGGCACAAATTCATACTGAGACTCTGAAAAGATCAAAGAAGCGATCACATTCTCCACTCACGACTGCTAGGAGCTTGGGTGGCACCAGTGGTTTGCCATTCTCTGCTAATGGAAAGGCAGATGGCTGGCACACACCCACTGTCTCTGCACTAGAATGTTTGGGGACTGCTGTAAAGATTGCAGCCATGAAGACCCTACAGAGAAATCCTGTTCCACTCTGGAACCTTTGAGAGTTCCTTCTGTGCTAAGCTGGGTTCTCTCGAGAATCAAAATCAGGGGAGGGTTGGAAAGAAGAAATAAAAGAAAGAAAGAAATTCATGTCAAGACAGCGTAGATGCTGCGCTTTTGCTTCAACAAGAAGTCCTAAGCTGCAAACCCAGAGATGCACATCTTTGTGAAGCCCCTGGCGGGCAAGACCATCACCGTCGAGACTGACCCTGAGGACACCGTCTCAAATGTCAAAGCGAAAGACCAGACAGCCAGCAGCTTCTGACTCTTGCTAGTCAACAGCTGGAGGATGGCTGAACTTGCTCGGAGTACCACATCCAGGAAGAGTCCACCCTGCACTTGGAGCTGCATCTGAGTGGTGGCTCCATTGGCTGTCCCTGCGCCAGTTGGCCCAGCAGTACACCTGACACAAGATGATCTGCTTGCTGCAAATGTTGCACTTGCCTCTCCCCACACTGTGTAGTTAATTGCCACAAGAAAAACAGGGGATACACCAACAACTTGCGTCCCAAGACAAAGGTCAAATAATGACCCCTCTCCCCTGCCTCCTGCTGGGCCCTCAATGAAGTCTCACTGTCATTGAAGTGAAGGAGCAGGTAATTCAAGTCCAGTTCTATGGTGGAGTGAAAGTTCTTGCTGTGGCTCTTCTGCCCATGTCTCTGTAACACCCACCAAATGAACATAGGAGATGTGCACCGCTAATAGAGGGGGATGGGTCCATTTCTGTTACCCGCTTGGCTGTGAAGATGAGCCATCTGTGAAGCAGGAACAGAGAGGAGACCCAGGACCACATTGCAGATGTGTCTGACATGCAGCGGCTGAGATCAGTGTTAGCAGAGACTGTGGTACAGAGACTATGGGACAGAGCAAGAGGAACGTTGTACAGAATATGGGAATGTGAGGCAGAGGGACAGGCAGATGACCAGAGAGAGACGTGGTTGCTGGCTAAGGAGAGGTATCTCTGTGGACCAATGACTGTACTTTATTGGTGACCTATCCTGAATTTTGATAACCTGTTAACTCCCCTGATAAACCCCTTAATCTTGAGTATCGTCTGTGAGCTCTGTGTGGCAATTGCAATGAATGATCAAACCCGGCAGAGATGTAGTGAGGCGGGGGGGACGGGGCAATGACTGATGTTAGGATAAATAAAGAAGGCTGGGGCGTGGCAGCTTGTCTGACCCCCTGCCTTGTGACAACCAGGAAATCCAAAGAGGTCAGATATGGCCCTCACGCCTTTTACGGCATCACCCACTTTACGCTCCATGGAGGTCAAATGCTGCATCTTTCACAACTTTTTAAAAAATTTTAATGTCCATGGGCAATGGTGTCTGCACTATGAAACGTGCCTGCAGTTATCTAAAAATTAAGCTTCAGAGCTGGCCAAAATGTAATGAAGGCTTGAGTTAGTTAATTGTGCCAGCCTGGCCGATAATCACATGTGGGGCTAATTGAAAGGCGGAGGGATAAATGGGTGGTGAGCCTCGCCTTTCTAGTTCTCAGGTCTCTTGTTTTGTGATGGTTGCACCGGGTGCAGCTGCCTTAGCAGTTCCCTGCTTCAGCTTGCAAGGTTGACTTCCTACAAGACATCTCCAAGAGAAACCGCATGGACCTATCCCGATGCAGCCCTGGGTGCTGGAACAGCTGTGTGGAGACCCCTGCTAGTGCTGAAATGCTTATTCATTCACTGACTCAGCTTTCCTCCTGCAGTCGGCGTCATTGCCTCTGTTTTGTGAAGTGGAGGACTTTGTGGACTGGTGTTGGGTTAATGGGTTAATGTTGGACTCGTGGGCTTGGGCAGCATTGGGTTGAGATGTTTTCGTGATGCACACTTTCTTTACATAAAACTCTCTCTTATACATGAGTCGCTGTGGATTTGTTTCTCCAAAGTACCCAGACTAATACAAGGCTCAAAGGAAAGTGTTGCCAGGGGCCTTTTGCGTGTGTGTGTGTGTGTGTGTGTGTGTGTGTTTGCCAAGATAGAGGTGTGTGTGTGTGTGTGTGTGTGTGTGTGTTTGCCAAGATAGAGATGTACCACGCATTTTGACTTGTTAGGTCTGACAATGCATAACTGATTTGTGGCTCTACTTTGCGACTCATGAGTTACAAGTTAATTAGAAACACTTTTCCCTAATTATATTTGAGAGTTTGCTCTATTTGCTCTACAATTATCACAAAAATTACATTAACTAGTGTTAACGAACACAACGTCGACATCCCCACTGAATCCGAGAGGAGAGAGGGGGATGAAAGAGTGACTCCATCCCTGCCCAACACCTGCGTTCCCTCCCAACAGATGGCATTTGTGATTCCCAGTGATAACATGCAAATACAGTGCCTTCCTGGTTGTCCCCTTGAGGGTGACACTCAGCCTGATGGGGGAGAAGCCGCACTTGAGTCTTGCACGGAGCAGCCGCCTTTCACGAAGCACCGTGTTCTTCCAGTGACTGCTGCCCAGAATGAGTGTGGGTGCGGTCGCCATCATTGCAGCTGTGTGCAAACACAGAGGGGCCCTTCCTCCAGCAACGTCTCTGTGAAATTAGTTCCTAACCTGCATCCCAGGGATAGGAGTGAAGTCTTCTTAGTGGTCCATCTGCCCTTGTTCCCAATCTCGATGGGAGCGAGAGTGCAGCAGAAGATATGACAATGAGGGTGCGCTCTGCGTTCAAGGAGTTGTCGACTGAGTACAGGTGAAGGTAGTGTCTTTGGGGTTGTCGTTGGCTTCACGTTGACCTCTACTGCCGGTGACTGCACTCACAGCAGACCAAAATACTGCCTCGCCCTGTGGAGTATCCACGTCTGGTTGTGATTCAGACCACTGAGATCCATAGGGTTTTCATTGGCCGAGTTTCATAAAGAGCTCTCTCAGCCTTCCTTCCCAGTCCATCTTAGTCTGGAAGCGCTGCTGAAAGCTGGTCATCCTGATAACGAATGGACGCTGGTGACCATCCATAGGGTACATTGTTCAGGAAGCAAACTCAGGCGTCTTTGAGTGGGTTCCAACCCACAGAAACCCTGTGCGCAACAGAAGCACTGCGTGGTCCTGAGCCGCCCTCGCATGGTTCTTACTGTCTGAGGACGTTATGGCAGCCACTGCCCGTCGTGGAAGACTTTCCTGTCTCACCTCCCTCTACTTTACACCAAGCGCGATGTCCTGCTTCAGGGACAGGCCTCTCCTGACATGTCCACGGAGCACTCTGGCTGTACTTCTTTTAAGACAAGCTAGTCCTTTTAGCATTCATGATACGTTCTTGCTTTCTTTTTAAAAATAATTGTTTTTCATTTTCTTTCTTTTTTATTGAATACTTTTGTTGGGGGCTCTTACATCTCTTATCACATACTGCATGCTACACACAATTCATATCACAATCCATACATTCATCCAGTGTGTCAAGCACATTTGCACATATGCTGCCATCATCGTTGTCAAAGCATCCTCTTCCCATTTGAACCCCTGATATCAGCTCCCCATTTCTTCACCCTCCCTCATGAACCCTTGATAAGTTATAAATTATTATTTTCATATCTTATGTCATCCTCCATTGCCCCTTGCACACTTTTCCTTTATTTGTGCCCCTGGGAGGAGATTATAGGTTGATCCTTGTGATCGATTCCTCCTTTCTCCCGCGACTCTCCCCTAACCCTCCTGGTATCTCTACTCTCATTTTTGGCCCTGAGGGGCTTATCTATCCTGGATTCCTGGTGTTGTGGGCTCTTATCTGTAGCAGTGTGCATATTTTGGTCTAATCCAATTTGTAAGGTAGAATGGAGGTCATGATAGTGGGGGGGAAGGAAGCACCAAAGAACTAGAGGAAAATTGTGCGTCTCATTACACAAGTCAAAACTCAAGAAATAGCAGCCTCAGTTTTCATCATATCCCTCTTTTCTCTCCAGCAAAAATGGCCTCTTTCAGTTCCTCTCATTCCCTTCTGCCACAAAACCTATTCACATGTGCAGTTTTTCTTTCAGTTCCAATAATCACCTCCCCACAATACCTTTCACCTAATTGTTTTGTCCTTTCTTTTTTTTTCAAATCTTTTTTTTTTCCAAATCAATTTATTGGGGCTCATACAATTCATCACAATACATAGAGCAATTGTGTAAAGCACATCTATACATTTGTTGCCCTCATTATTCCCAAAATTCGCTTTCCTCTTGGGTTCCCG
>NW_022111373.1:141944061-141965514 GCF_000313985.2 Echinops telfairi
GTCTTCAGCATTTATGTGGGGAGGGTGGTCACACAATGATGGTTTTTGTTCTTTGGTATCTGCTGCCTGATCCCTTCAACAACTCGTGTTCACACAGGCTCCTGTGCTTCTTCTCTGTGGGCTTTGTTGTTTCCAAGCTAGATGGCCGCTCAAGACTCACTGTTTCTTGAATAAGAATGAATTTGAAATCAAACAACCCTTTGGTTATGTCTGCACGCATATACATGCACATGTGTGCGCATGCACACACACAAAGACACACAGATAGAACCTTAAGTAGTTCTGCTATCGTGCTAAATTCCCTGGGGCTGCCTTACCGAATTACTACAAATTTGGTGACTTAAAACAGCAGAAATGCGTTGTCTCATAGGCCTTGTTGTGGATTGAATTGTGTTCCCCTAAACTATGTGCTGTCCTTCCTAACCCCTATGCCTGGGTTTATAATCCCATGTGAGTATGGAGTTTCGTTGCCAGGTAAATTAGTAGTAGTACCTGGAATGACTGAAGCCAGTCTCTTCTGAGAGACAACAGAGTCAACAAAGCAAGGAAAGAAAGAAGCAGAGCTGGGGAAAGAGACATCGTCACTCGGAAACAGGGACAGGGGCCGCAGGATGAGAATGCTTTCTCCAAGAACTGATATTCTGAATTCTAGCTTCCTAAATTGTGGGAAATTAAAATTTCTGTTTCTTAAAGTCACCCACTTCGAGTCCTCTGGAAACCCCGAGTCTGATATGGAGAGTCAGCAGAGCTGTGCACACGCTCAACAGGTTCTAGAGAAAGAGGCTCCCTTGCCTCGTCCAGGTCTGGGGTTTGCAGATCTGAGTCTTGGCTTGTGGCTGCGTCACTTCAATCTCTGCCTCTGTCTTCACATTCCTGTTCCTCTGTGTGCCATGTCTCTTCTCGGGGCAGTGCCCATTGGGTTTAGGACCAATGGAAGCCTTTTCTTGAAGTGTAGGACAAACAGAACCTCTTCTTGAGGTCCTCAGCTTAATTACATCTCCAAAGGCCTTTCTGCTCAAGTAGGTCAGGTCACATGTTCTGTGGGTTGGGAAGGGAACCCTGGTCCCACCCATTTCAGCTCTTGGCTGCTAACCAGAAGGCTGGTCGTTTGAGCCCACAAGAGAAAGATGTAGCAATCTGCATCCACAAAGATTTTAGCTTCAGAAACCCTATGGAGTAATTCTGCCCTATAGGGTCACCATGAGGTAGAATTGACTTGATGGCATTAGGTTAGGTTTGATTCTGTGTCTTTGGTGTGTTGGGACATGGGCCTGTCATTGGGGACAGCCTTTCAACCCACTCCGGCCATCTGGCCCACAGAGAAGGTAAACCCTGCCCGCTTTAAACCCTACTGATCTTCACTCTCTGATCCTATTTATCGTTTTCGTCTCCTACATCATGGAAGCCAAGTCCCCACCAAGCAAGGGATAATAAGGACTGTGCTTTAAAAGCCACTATGTCACTGGCTTCCTTTCACATGACTAGGGTTAGCAGGCTCAGCAGTGTTTTCTTTGATGGGAAAAAATATTACGTGTCCCATTAGCCCCCAAGAGTGAACAGAGACAGTCCTGTGGTGTCAATGACAATTGTCCAGCTAGGCAATTTGGACCTTTTTGAACATCATGATGATTTAAAATCAGAGATACTTGAACGTAGAAACATTCAGGATTTCAGCCCAGTTCCTGGACACATGTTATTTTTAAAGCCATGATTTGTATTTTTAAACAATTTTATTGACATATAATTCATATATTATGACTCAGTGGTTGAAATACATCAAGAAGTGTTGGGCAATCATTAGCACTATCAAATTTTGAACATTTACTTCATTCGTGTAGCCGATATTTTTAGCATCTCCTGGCCCTTCCCATCACCCCTTCCATAACCCCAAGAGACTATTGATCTAGTTACTGTCTCTGTAAGATCACCTATTTTGACTTCATATGCAGAAAACTGTGGTCCTTATCCTTAAAAGAAGCCCCTGGCTCTGCATTCCATAATGTAAAAAACAAAAATCACACATGCTGATTCTTGTTGTTGTTGTTTTAAGATATGGATTTGAATTCACGAATTTTGTATTTATTTTCTCAAATGCCTGATCTGTTCTCCTTACCATAGGAGAGTTTCCACACTTTTGGTGTCATTAAAAGCCAGCATGAGTGTGCCCTGGGTTCTGGTCCCTGCAAGCCCTTAGTTATCAGACAGCTAACTAAGTGAACTGTGTTCATGTCACTGAAGAAAGACGGCATGTGTCAGGCCAGGTTGTTGAGAGAAACAAAACCAGTAGAACTCAGCTCTGTATAGAAAGCACTTTTTATCCAGAAGTGATCTTATATTGAGATGGCGTCCCAGCCCAGTTCCACTCACGCCCATGGGTCCAGGGCTAGCTCGAGCCCTCTTCAGCCTCACCTAGCTGCAGGCCGAGGCAGCAGAAAGGTGAACTGAGATGCAGAAAGATCACAGGTCGGCGGGTACAGAGTCACATGGGTCCAACTCAGTAGGAACATGGTAACATGCCAACAGCTCTCCAGGATGCAACCCTAGGAGGCGGACACGGAGACCAGCGAGGAGGAAGTGAAGGCAGGACAAGAGAAAGAGAAAATCTCACTGTCTCTTTTAGAAAAAGACCTCACCCGGCATCACCCCATGGATAGGTTGGGCTCCAGCCTTCCCTCCACACAGGTTCAAGTGGACATAAAATCGAATCACTACATGTCAACTTCCATTCCTTACCTTGTCTATCAAGAGCTTATGCTTTGGGATTGAAAAACATTATCTTTCTTTCTTTTTTTGGTTCCTTTTATTTTTCAGTCAAAATCCTCTCCCTCTAAATATAAGGAGAAAAATCCCTGGTGATGCAGCTGTTCTTACTCAGCCACTAGCCCTCAGATTGACGCTTCAGGCCCATCCAGAGGTGTACCTCAGGGGAAGGCCAAGCAGACCTGTGGGGTAGTTAGCTTCTGACCCATGGGGTTGCTGTGAGTCAGAACTGACTCAGGCATCCCAGAGCACTGACAAAGTCCGTGAGAGGCAGGAGCAGGTTTGGAAACCTCAGGCAATCAGTATCTTGAAAGCATTCAGGAAAATGACCCAAAGTCACACTCCCTATCATCGAGTTAATTTCAGCTCCTAGCGACCCTACAGGACCAGGTAGAACCGCCCCTGTGGATTTCCAAGACAGTAACTCATTACGGAAGTAGAAAACCGTATCCTTCTCCTTGGCAGTGGCTCTTACTCTGAGCTGCTGACCTTGCACTTAGCAGCCCAATGCATAACCCACTGTGCCACAAAAAAAAAAAAAAAAAAGTAATAACAGATCGAGATCTTGGGCTCTCCTGTAGCCATGTTTGCTTGTTAAGTGTTTTTACAGCTTTTAGGTTGTTTGCTTGTTCAGTGATTTTACAGTCGTGGTGGATGGAGCAGGTGTTAAGTTGCTGTGAGTCCCACGCATGCAACAAAAGTCAAAGGTTCAGAGCAAGGACAACCAGCAAGCAGCAGCAGCTCTGAAGTGAAGCCCATTTGCTTTCCCTTGTAGCTGGTTGGGGGAGGTGTCTTCTCTGCTCTTGGCCCCGGAAATGTGTTCCTCTGGGTCTGACCCCTCTGACCTGACCTTCATGTCATTTCTGGGTTGAGGGAGCACAGTCCAGGACCCCCCCTTCCCTGTTGAGTTCCAGGAGCCTGCCCGAGGCTTTGGGAATGGGCAGGATGGTGACAGCGGTAGTTAACACACAGGCCCAGGCGGTAAGATGAGCATGCGTCATTCCAGATTTTCAAGCAGTGTATCAAATCAATAATTTTCTTCAAAACCACCCTGACTATTAACTTAGTTACCAGGGTGTGTGAGCACAGATGCATGGTTTTATTGCCATGTATAACCTTCACATTGAGCTTGGCTAGGCCCCTGTGGCATGGATTTAATGAAGCTGAGAGTCAGGGAAAGGATGCTGGGGCTGACTCCCAACAGGGAGAGAAGCCTGTTACCCAGCAGCATTCAGGCAGGCTGAGTAAGCCAATGGACCAAGGCTGCAGGACCTCAGAGTACCTGGGTCTGATTTGCAACCCTTCCCTCCCACAGGGAGACCCCCTCAGCAGCTCTGAGACCCTTGCTAAAGCTTCCAATATGGCCACCGCGTAAGCAAACACTCCCTGGGTTGCTATGGAAACAGTGATGGCTATGCAAATTGCTTTTTAAAAAACCATTCAAGCCAAGAAAGCCTGACCTATTGTATGAGATCCCACAATGCCCTCCCCAGTTTCTGACTCAGGATCTGTCAGAAACTGGGGAGGGATCATCTACAATGATGGTACCACCGCATCTTGCAGCAGAACGCTGGCTGTAGAAGTTGAAGACAGGCCCCTGCGCTGGTTGCATGGAAGGCATTTGGGTTTCGGAGAAACAAAACCTCCTAGGAATGAATGAAGAGCCGAATCAGAGAAATGAAGGCAAATCTACTGAAATATTCACACCCCCACACCCCCAACCATGCCTTTTCTCCCCAAACTAAAAGGTGCCACACTGCACATGCTGGGTTACACGTGCACTCAGGCACACACATGAAGACAGGCTCATGGAGACCTGCATGCTCACACAGTGTGTGCACACACTCAGGCAGGCATGCACATGAACACGCATGCACTCATATCCCCTCCCCCACCAACTGTAGTGGATGCTCCGGCTGGCACCGTTCTGTTTCAGAGCACAGCCGTCCACAGCTGCTTCTGTACAGCCCTGGCCCTCAACCACTGTCAACTATACTCTCCCCACCCCCTTCAGCTTACAAACCTAATTCGAGCCATGTGCTGGCAAGAGTGACTGGCATAGGCTTCGTGTCCTTGGACCCTGACAACAGAGAAGGGACCTGCCATTGAAATGTGTGTAAACCTAAATGTTTCTTGTCAGCCACCAGTGTCTTTGTGGACCACAGGTCCCCAGAGCTGCTTTTAGGAATCCCGTTTGCCATTTTTGGAGCTCTCAATGTCCAGAATACATGACAGAAGAATCAGATCTGTGGGAAACAACCAAAGAAAGATAACTACTCCCTGGATTTTTCTTTCTTCTTCTTAGAAGAGCTCAGCATAGATAATCAATGGATGGAAATAAGACATTAAAAGTGAAAGATGCCTGTCAAGACACTAAGCCACACACATAAACACACATACCGGGAAGATTACAAGAACAAATAATGATAGAGGCCTATGGTAGGAGCTCTGGTTCCTTCTAAACTCTCTATGGTCTTTCCAGCTCTCGCACATCCGTTTGTTGATGTTGTTGTCCCCACGCATTTGCAAACGAAGGAAGCATGGGCATTCTTCAGATGAAGGGGAAGCTTCAGTGCTGCCCTCCTGGTTTTCAGGTGCTGTTCCTTCCCGGGACCCAGGTCTGGGGCTGCAGTAATGTTTTGATGTCTCTGGACCAGGATAGCTGGTATGTGATCATCTAGCCTTAACACACACACCCCACACCCTCAGGCATACTTTTTCTTGCCTTTCATAGGGGAGCCACATTTGCCACACGTAGGCTTCTGAAGGTGGCAGGTCTTAAACAACATGTCCATCTGATCTTGTCCCTTTCCCAACATTAAAGTTCCCTTTGTCACTCCTGTGGCCGAGACCAGAGAGGCCAGAAGAGCAGGCCCTTGCGCAATATTGCCAACCCTGTGACTTTTACTGGCTTTATTGATGTGTCTGTTCCCATGCAGGACTCAGCTGAGAAATAAAACCAAAAAAGATATGCACTGGCCTTTCAGAAAATGAGACGCAAGCAGCTAAGACACTCGTAAAGAGCAATTGAAGGAACAGGAATGCCACTGGGAAGGTGACCCTGTGTTTGCCTGATGTCTGGAGATGAGAATGATGGCCATGGGCCCGAGATAGGTGCGAGTCATTGGGTAACGCCCTGTGGATGTGAGCGTCCAGCCCAGTACTTTCTGAGCTGCGTTTCAACACTGTGCTTCAGTGCGTACCCTGGGCAGACTCTCTACCCATTGATTCAAGTTTTAAGAGTTTACTCTGTGTCAGGAGCCATGGTGGTGTAAGGGTTACAGGTTGGACTGAGAACAGTAAGAGCTCAAAGCCATCAGCTGCTGGGGGGAGAAAGACGGGGTTTTCTACTCCCATAGAGAGTTACAGCCTCAGGAACTCACAGGGTCTACACTGTCCTGTAGGGTCGCCGTGAGTCCGCATTGACTTGGTAACAGAGGGGTTTGGTGTGGGGCTTTTGGGGTGGGGGGAGGGCGGTATGCTCACGTGTTGGGTTGTTTCGCTGGAGAAACCAAAGCACTGGTGCTTGTATTGTTGTATGTAGATAGATTGATATCACAAAGCGGTTATACAGATGTAGGAATAGTGAAGTCCAGTCTGGCTCAAGTCAGGCATCTCCTGACACATGGAAGCTGATGAACCAGTCGATAACAACGATCCCTGGTAAATTTGAGTCCAGCTGGGGGCGGCTGTGTTAATCCAGCTCATTGACAAGTTCCCTAGTTTCAGCTGGCCCTGTACCTTACCGAACAGGATGTCCTTAGCTAGCACTGCTCTTTCCTGGTGCTCAAAGTATGCAAGCTAAAGGTCAGAGACAAGTATACAAGCTCCCCCATGCTCCCTGCTGTCACGTCCATTCTGACTCATTGTCGCCCTGTCAGACCCGGTGGAACTGCTTCCGTGAATTTCCAAGACTATAACTTTACAGGGAGGAAGGGGAGGGAGCCTCATCTTTGTCCCTTGGAGTGGCTGGTAGGTTTGAACTGTGAACCTTGCCATTAGCAGCCCAACATGTAACCCACAGAGCCATCAGTGTGTTCCTACAAATTTGATCATCTCTGGGTGTTTCTTGTTTGTTCATTTTAGTTGATCCTTTGACCTCTCTTTAAAGTAGAGATCTTAAAGCTAAACAAAGCACACACTATGTATCATTTTATTACCAGGGGGGAAATCATATCAGAAAAGATTAAATGTATGTGCTTGTGCGTGTGTGTGTGTGCACACGCACACGCTTGTGTGTACATAGAGTCCCTGGTAGTGTAGTGGGTTGTGTGTTGAGCTGGTCACTGCATGGTCAGAAGGTAAAACCCACCAGTTGCTCCTTGGGAGAAAAAGGAGGCTGACTGCACCTGCAAAGACCTACGGCCTCAGAAACCCTAGGAATCAGCTCTACTGTGCCCTATAGGGTCGTTTGGATTCAGAATTGACTGGACGGTGGTTGGTGTTATACATGCACATACACATGCACACACACAGACACACATGCATACACGTACTTTCTTAAGCTTCAGTGTTGATAAAAATCAGCCCCAGTATTCAGTGAAGTTTATTTCCTGCCATAGAAACACATGGGGAAAATTGCCAGAGTCAAAAGCAGCAGCAACAGCAGCATTGTATAATTTGGTTTGAAGTAGATGGAGCCTAGAGATGACAAAGTTTGGGCATACTGGCTCTGTCAAAGTCCCCATTGACTCCCAGGAGAGAGAGCAGTCATTACACCCGCCCACCTGAGGGTTAGTCAGCAGACAAGCGCATTACACATGTTGAGCACAGTCAACAGTATCTCTCAGAGTCGTATCAATTTTGCGATTTTACCCGAAGGAGTAAAGCTGAATGTCACATGGCATTTAAATAAGCAAGATTGTCAATTTCCTGAAATGGTTTCCTGAAAATCCTATTACACTTCTCAGCCGCATCATAACAGAGGCCTCCCCATTACCCATGCCTTGCCCCGCTCAGTTATGTCGCTACAGCTTTGATTTGGGGAATGCCTAAAATAAGTGCTTTTATCCCTGATGCTCTGTGTTCTGCGTATAGTCCCTGAATGCACGCTGTAAGGATCACCTGCACAACTCACTTCCATTTGTCCTCAGTCACCCAGCGGGTGACCCCCAAAGCAGATGCTTTCCCGTGAGAGCTGCACCTCAATTGTTCACAGATTGTGCGTAATGCAAACAGAACTTGAATTTTCCGATTACCTGCAAGATATTAAAATAAAATAAATAAAGCCTCACCGACTTAAAGGAAAGCATGCTTACTGAGACTCGAGGGGAGCAAGGTCACCCAAGGTCAACCGTGTCTGTGCAGCTACACGTTTCATGTCTTTCCTCCGTGTGTCAAGCTCCCTTCCCCTACAGGATGGCAGGGTGGCTGTGTGCAGTAGGAGGCCTGGTGTTCCATTCTTTTTCTATGAACTCTACTTCTGTCACTTCACTCAGACCCTTGGCTCCAAATACTGCCTGCATGCCCAAACCTACAAGGAGCCCTGGTGGCAAAGCAGGTTATGCATTGTGCTGCTAGCCTCAAGGTCAGCAGTTTGAAACCACTAGATGCTCCATGGGGAAAAAACAAATCAGGGATTTGCCTAAGTCAACTGTGTTGAATGGGGTGAGAATTGCTATTTTGGTGTGATGCTACTGTTGGCCAAACACGACGCAACTTTTTGATTGGTAAGAATGTGCTTCTCTAAAATCAATTAACATTTTAGTGCGCATCCTGAACTTGTACAGTCAGGGTCATGGATCTGAAGACAGTGGTCCTTTGCTTGTTGAAAGTGAAGAGGATTTGAAGTGCTTGCTGGTGAAGGACTGCAGCCTTCAGGATGGATTACAGCTCAATGTAAAGGAGACCAAAGTCTTCACAATTGGACCCATGGGTAACGTCATGATAAACAGAGAAAGCATTGAACTTAGCAAAGATTTCATCAGACTTGGGTCCAGAAGCCATAGTCATGAATTCAAACCACATGCTGCATTGGGCAAATCTGCTACACAAGCTCCCTAAACAGTGTTGAAGAGCAGGGATGCCGCTTTGGAGACTAAGCCTAACCCAAGCCCTGGTATTTGGAATGGCCTCACAGGCATTTGAAACTTGGACATTGAATCAATGCAATTGTATTATGGTACTGGCAAAGAATATTAAAAGTACCATGAGTTGCCAAAAGAAACAATTATATCTGGGAAGAAGTATCACCAGAATGTTCCTTAGAAATGAGGACTTAGTCTCACAGGCTTTGAACATGTTATCAGGAGATCCTGGTCCCTGGCAAAGGACATCATGCTCGGTACAGTAGAAAGGCAGCAGAAAAGAGAGAGCCCCTCCATGACATGGAGGGCCACAGTGGCCGGAACCATGGGCTCACACGTAGCAATTGTGAGGAGGGTGCAGAAGCAGGCAGTGTTTTGTTCTGTGGTACACAGGGTGGCTATCAGTCGGACCTCACTGGATGGCACCTGATGACAACAACAACATCATCAACAACAACAGGGCTGCAAGAACCTACTACTTAGGGCAACATCCCTTTATTGTTCTGCTTTTGGCCTAACTTGTGGCCTTGTGTGTGTGTGTGTTAGTGTCTCTATGTCTGCTGTCCAGCCCACTGATAATTGAGTTTATAGCCCACTGTATTCCAGCACGACCTCGTCTTCACTTGATTACAACGGCGAAGACTCGATGCCATGTCAGGTCACACTCACCAATACTAGAGGTTGGGTCTTCACCATATCTTTTTAGGGGCCATAATTCAATCTACAACACCCTCCGGTGCCACTCTGTTGTTCCCTGAATTCTTAAAGCATACCGTCTTGGACAGTTTACTGGGATTTATTGTGCACAAGCTTTATGTTCATTTTGTTATATGAACAAGTGTATTGCCTATCTTCCCAAGTGGACTCTTTAATTTACTATGGATTCCTCCAGAGTGCCCGGCAATGCCTTGTTTTGATCGGCGCTTACAAAATATCTACCGAGAAATTAAGAGGACAGCAAGTGGTACAAGGAAGTCATTAGACATCCCCCAAATGGACAATTTGGATAGTGGATCATCTTGGGGAATGTGAGGCAAAGGAAAATAAATATGCAGGAATAGATGTTCGAACCTAGAATTATGAGAGCTGCAGAAACAAATCTGAGGGTAATCAGCAAAGATTATAGTTGTTTTAATTTTCTTAGCAACTGTCAGCATATTTTCCATGGGGGAAAAACCAAACCAACTCTGAATGAGTGTCTCTAGAAAAGAAGGTCATTTGGATTGTGGAAGCATCTTTATGTCCCCCAGCCTGCCTTTCATGTACGTTGCCTGCCCTCGGAAGACATTTTTAACCTCTTTAATTTTTAGCACAAGCCCCAATCTAGCCTCACTGCCATTGAGTCAATTCTGACTTATAGTGACCATATAATTTTGAGGACTTTCAATATTTACTAAAAGACACAATCTCATTTTTCTCTCCCACAGCAGCTAACCAGTAACCTTGTTACTGACTAGTTCTAACCAGTGACCTTGGTTAGCAGCCCCATAGGCAGCCCACTACACCAGCAGGGCTCCTAAATCATTCACTGATGTTGTTAATGTCGGGTGCCCTCCATTCAGTTCTGACTCATAGTGACCCTGTGGACAACAGAAAAAAACACTGCGTGGTCCCGAACCATCCTCCCAATTGTTCTTAGGTTTGAGCCCTTCAGTGCAGCCACTGTGTCTATCCATCCTGCCCAAGGTCTTCCTCTTTTTTTTCTTTTTTTTTTTTGCTGCTCCTCTGCTTTACCAAGCATGATGTCCTTCTCTAGGGACTGGTCTCTCCTGACAACATGTCCAAGGTATGTGAGACCAAGTCTTACCATCCTTGCCTCCAAGGAGCATTTTGGCTGTACATCGTTAAAGAAAGATTGATTTGTTTGTTTTTGGTAGTCCATGGTACTTTGAATAGCCTTCATCAGAATCATAATTCAAATGATAGGCCTTCTCTTACTGAGTGGTGGTAAGGATATAATCGAATAGTACAGCAACAGGTAAATGGCTACATCAGTGAAAGTCAGTGATTATGACCCGTATTCTTATGGGAAAACATCCAAAAATGATGTTTTAACTAGAAATGATATTCTCATTTTACTATGATGGCAATAGATAGGGGAAGATTTCGTTTAAGAATCACCCTTTGGCGCAGTCATCTGTGGGGCTTTTCCACTTGTTTTGCGGGTGGTGTTCGCGTTCAGTATTTTAAACTGAAGAGAGTAGCCGTCCTTTGGCTTTTCATAGAGGTCAGCAGAATTAAATGGTTGCGAGAGAAATTATTTGAAAAGTTGTTTCAAAGTGAATGTTATGCATTCTTCAAACTCAAACGACTTCTTGAGAGTTCTGGGGCTACATGACCTAAGGCTAAGAAGAAACTGGTAATAAGATGAAATGCAGAACATCCTCTCACGCACATGGGTTCTGTTTCAAAGGGCTGCGAACCACATCACCTGTCTCCAATTTTAAGTAACAAATCTGAGTGCCTGGCATTCATCTGATTGTTCACTTGCATCATGGTCAAAGCCATCTCTGACCTTCACTTTCTCGTTGGGTGACCTTGGGCAAGTTTTTGGATGATTTTGTTCTCAGTTTTTTCATCTTTACAATGAACTTGTTTAGAGTTATGTAGCAGAGGCCTTGGTGCATCGTAAGAACTCAAAACCATTAGGGATTTGGGCTTATTACATATTTTCGCTCTGATCTTATTTAATACAGTGTTTTAAGCTGGGTTACCTAAAGAAGCTAAACCAGTTAAGTGCATATGAATATGGATGGATGGGTGACTGGATTGATTGATTGATAGGCCGTGACTCCTACAGTATTTGGAGACTGGCAACTCCAAAATCCATGGGTTAGCTCGTCTAAGGATTGTTACTGACTGATGTGGTTGGAGAAACTGATAGACTACAATCAGCAGGTCAGAAGACAGATGTTGGCTCAAGTCCCAAGGGCCAGAGGTCAAATGATGATGAGCCAGATGCAGGACCCACAGAAACAAATAGTTTTCTAGATTTTCCAATATATATTGGAGGCAACTGTACCCTTAGATACTGATTGTAACTTAAACGAGGGTGGTGACTTGTGTGAGGCTGGGGCTTCAGTAAAGGTGTGACTCTTGTGACCTTAATCTTGCCTCATGCACATAGAGTAAGATAGACAACACAGAAAATGGAGGATAGTTTAACACAATAACAAAATCAAAGATAATTACATCCGATCACAAGCTAGAAGATATTTCCACAGTCTTGGAAACCATGATGGAGCCAAGTTGAACCATAAAACTCAACATCGCAGACACCTAACTCAGCCCTGTCCTGTGATGCTTCGAGATTTCTGTACTTTACATCATCCTAACCAAACAACTTGATCCACTCATTTATTGGTGCATTCATTTGATTATTCATCCATTCGATTAATAGTTAATTGAGGGCCGTCAGCAATCAAAATAATTTTTAATCTTGATTATGCATGCCCTGAAGTTAAAAACTCAATCTCTTGCTCCCAGTTTTGACTCTACCTTCTTTATGGTTGCTGTCCCTGGGTGGCCATCGGAACCCGAGGTATTCACTCAAGCGTGTCTCCTCCTCACCCTCCCACCCTGCAGCAGTATTAACAAGTGCCCTCAGCTCTTCTATTTTTATGGTTAGCAAGGATTCTTAGAAAAAGTTGGCATATAAATTCTGTGTCAGTTTTTTTTAATCATTTTATTGGGGGCGCTTGTACAACTCTTATCACAATCCACACATACATCCATTGTGTCAAGTATTTGTTGCCTTCGTCATTCTCAAGACATTTGCTTTCTGCTTGAGCCCTTGGTATCAGCTCCTCACTTTTCCCCCTCCCTGCCCGCTCCCCCCTCCCTCATGAAGCCTTGATAATTGATAAATTATGATTATTTTGTCATATCTTACCCACTCCCTTCACCCACTTTTCCATGCCACTTTTTATGCTGACTTCAACAGCAGGAATGAGGTGACTGGTAGCTTAGTGGTTATGAGCTGGGTTGCCATCTGAACCAGCAGTTTGAAACCAACCACAGGCCTGCAGGCGAGAAGCGGACTTCCTGCTCCCAGAGACAGGGACAGACTGGGAAACTCACAGGGCACTTCGACCCTGTCCTGTAGGGTCACTGTGAGTTGGAATGTACTAGAAGGCACTGAGGTTTTGTGTTATACAATCAGCACTGAGTAGTTGGATACTTTTTCCTTCCCTCCCCACGCTCTGGTATCCCCACGGTCACTTAGGAAGGCTGTCATTCTAGGCAAACATAATTTTATAATCCTAACTGGTGATCTGGCAATTGTGAAATACCTAATTATATGGTTCATTTATAAACAGCTCCGATAAAACATGAGACTGTGCCTTTCACAGGTGGCCACTTCCAAATGATGTTAAAATACAATCACTACAGAGAATAGACTGAATATGGGAGGAGTCTCTCCCTTCTCAAAACACCCCCAGGGGCGGGCAACGAGCATCATTTGTCATGACTGGACTCTCACCTCTTACTCCTTTACATCCAATAGAAGTGTTTGTGAATAATTTGGATGTAGAAACTCCCATACAGAATGGAAAGAGAGATCTTAATCATATATGTGATTTGATTCGTTCCTTAAAACAAAAAAAGTAGCCATAGGCTTTTGCCTTTTAAATACGTAGTTCTAAATTACATTAATTCAGGTTATGAAAAGACAAAGGAGTCTTTTCTTCTTTTCACTACTGATCAAAACTGTGGGTTAAGTATGGGCCTCTGGCCAATGCTAATCTATACCAATTAGGTTTCCACCATTAATGCCTTTTTTCTGGTGCTGAAACTTAAATATCAGAGTCTTTCTTGGATCAGTGTTGGTTTGGGAACCAGACCAAACCCACAGCCAAGAAGTAGATTACACCACTCACAGCAGTATTGATGACTCTGTCTTATAACAAAATTATTTTGGAAGTTCCGGAATTTAAACGTCCCATGGGAAAGGAACTAGGTATGCTTAATCAGCTTAAGCCAACATTTGCCGGTAACAGCAAAGATCTGATTTACTTTCCAAGCGAGGACGAGCAGCTCAACCGCTCATCCATCCAGGTGCTATCCCCAATCCTGTAACCCTAGCAAATAGAAGGAAGAAGAAGCCCGGGTCATTCCCAGCCCGTGTGTACATAGGAGTACTTCAACAATGGGTTTTGCATTTGGACAAGATGTTCTCAGTGTCCCCAGTAGGATGACAGCTTACAGGTCTTGATTGTGAAAATTCATTCCTTTTCCCCTCCCCAACTCTATTGCTCAACACAGGTTGTTCATAAACCCTCCTTCAGTCCTGATGCCACACTCTTACTCCTATAACCTAGCTTCTCTGATGATTTGCTCAGCATATAGATTTAATAAATATGGTGAGAAGACACACTCCTGACACACACCTTTCCTGATTGTAAACCATGCAACATTTCCTTGTTCTGTTTGCAAGACTATACTTTCAGGGATCATTTCTATAGTTCGTCCTTGTTCTGTTTGCACAGTGCCTCTTGGTCTGTGTACAGGTTCTGAATGAGCACAATGACGTGTCCGGGAATTCCCATTCTTCTCAAGGCTATCCGTAGTTTCTCTTGGTCCACACAGTCGAAGGCCTTTGCACAGTCAATGAAACACAAGCCACCATCTTTCTAGTATTCTCTACTTTGAGCCAAGACCCTTCTGGCATCGGCAATGATATGCCTTGTTCCATGTCCACTTCTGAATCCAGCCTGAACTTCTGGCAGTTCCCTGTCAGCATGCTTCTATAACCATTGTTGGATGATCCTAAACAAAAATGTACTTGTATGTGATATCAATGATATCATTCTATAATTTGAGCATTCTGTTGGGTCATTTTTCTTTGGAATGGTCACAAATATGGATCCTTCCATTCAATGGGCCAGGTAGCTGTCTTTGAATTTTCCAGGCTTAGACAAAGAAAGTGAGTACAGCTTTTTGAAACATTTTTAATGGGCATTTCACCAATTGCTGGAGCCTTGTTTTTTAAGGCATTCAGTTTAGTTAGAATTTCTTCCTTCAGCTTCATTGATTCTTGCTAATATGCTACCTCCAGAAATGGTGAACTGTCCACTAATTTTTTCTGGTCCAGCGACTCTCTATTTTCTCATCTTCTCTTGATGCTTCCTGC
The DNA here is from genome assembly GCF_000313985.2 of Echinops telfairi. Lineage (NCBI taxonomy): Eukaryota > Metazoa > Chordata > Mammalia > Afrosoricida > Tenrecidae > Echinops > Echinops telfairi. Next base: position 141,958,981 of record NW_022111373.1, read on the forward strand.
ATCACTCAGTATTTTGCCTATGGAATATCTCATTGGAACATATTGGTAGAATTCTTCAACTTCTTCATCACTAGCTTTCTTGGTTGGTGCATAAATTTGAAGGGCATTGAAAGAGAGGAAGGCCCTCAAGGAGATGATTGACAGGAGTGGCTCCAGCAATGGGCTCAAGCAGAGGAACAATTGTGAAGATGGTACAAGACTGGGCAGTGTTGTACCCTGTTGTGCTTACGGTCACTCTGTCATCAATCAGTCCCAGCATGCTTAGCATCCCATCACCATCTCTGCAAGATGTTCAGAGTGCTTTAGCAAATACACAACCAGAGAGGAAGAACCTTCACCTATCCCCCAGTCACTGCAAATGCCTCATCTACAGTAGTCAGGAGGAGAATTCAGCGGGTCTTGTTCTGGTCATCCGTGGACAGGATCTGTTAAAAAGAAAAGCCCCAAGGGCTACATACACATTATTATGAGCAACATTTTAGCAGACTTTATTGTAGACTCAAGATAAACACTATTTGAAGAATTACACAGGCATGGCATGCAGGTCTTTTGAAGGATGCACACACACCATCTGGATGCACTCTCAAAGAGGCTCAGTTCACCGTCCACCCTGGAAGGTCATTACTTCTCAGGAGCATACTGGGGATCAGCCCTTCAAGAGAGCATCTCGATTCATGTACCCAGATGGTCAAATACATAAGCAGACACACTCACAGCTCAACAGGAGTTCAAGGGTGTCATGAGCCTGCAGATGTGGGTCAGAGACCTCCAACCACCACACACAGATTTCAGGTGTACATGGATGGGGAAGGAGAAGGTTGTGGTGGGCCTCTTCCTCTTTCCCCTACCACCTCCACTTGGTCTGACTTTGGCTTCGTAGGGCAAAATTTTTGGCCCATTCTTCTCTTTTCTCCTTTCTCCAGCTGCATAAACTCTCACTCTCCAAATATGAAAAACAATAGCGCTATAGAAGGAGGATCTTAATGGGCACACTAACTTAATATGCAATCACATACTTGGTTAATTTAAAGTGAATTTAGAAATGTCTGTGTGAAAAAAATTACGCCTGACCTTCCTGGAGGCATGTTACATTGGGCAGATCTGGTGCATACAACCTGTTTAACATGTTGAAAAGCAAGGCTTTCATTTTGCGGACTCAGGTGCGCCTGACCCAAGCCATGGGGTCATGTCATATGCAAGCGAATGGTGAAGGAGGACCGCGGAAGAATCGATGCCTTTGAATGATGGTGCTGGTGAGGAATACGGGATATACCTACGAGTCAGAATCCACTCATTAGCAGTGCTCAAGCCAGAAGAACAAACAGACCTCTCGTAGAAGTACAACCAGAATATCCCTTAGAAGACAGGATGGCAGAACTTCATCCCATGTACTTTGGGCATGTCATCGGGAGGCCAGTGCCTGGAGAAGGACATCATTCTTGGTAAACTAGAGGTTCATTGAAAAAGAAGGTCCTCCACAAGATGGAGGGACAAACGGCTGCAACCAGGGACTCAGCTGTGACAACCGGGAGGAGAGCACAGGACCAGGCAGTGTCACATTCTACTGGGCGCGGGGTCACTCTGAGCCCGAACTACTCAATGCCATCACCAGCAACCCCCACCCATGTTAGGAGACGGTGTTCCAGGTAAACAAAAAGCTGAAAGCATAGCAAGGGGTTATGGTAACCTCTTAGAGAACCACAAGGTCTGGTTGGATGTTACTGAACCATGGTGGTACCGTGGTGTAGCTGATGGCTGCTGACCAAAAGGCCCATGATTCAAACCCACTAGCTGTTCTGCAGGAAAAAGATGCAGCTGCCTGCTTCTGTTAGGACTGACACTTTGGAAAACCCTGTGGGGAAGTTGTACTCTGTCCTGTAAGGTTGCTGGGTTTTGGGATCTACGTGAAAGCAGAGGGCTTGGTACGGTTCATTATTAAGTAATAATAAGTAGGTGATGAAAATGGTTATGGAACAATAGGTAACATCATGATAAATGGAGAGCAGATGGAAGTTGTCACGGAGTTTATCTTGCTTGGATTCCTAATCAATGCTCATGGAAATAGCAGTCAACAGATCAGAAGACGCATTGCATTGAATAAAGCTGCTGCCCAAGCGCTCTTTAAAGTCTTAAAAAGCAAGGATGTTACTTTGAAGACCAAGGTACACTTGACCCAAGCCATGGTATCTTCAATTGCCTCATAGACATGTGAAAGTTGCACATTGAATAAAGAAGACCACAGAAAAATAGAGGCATTTGTACTAGGGTACTGGGGAAGAATGTTGAAAGGACCAGGACTGCCAAGAGAACAAAGAGATCTCTTGGAAGAAGTGCAGCCAGGCTATTTCTTGGAGGCCACGGTGGTGAGGCTTCATCTCACGTACTTTGGACATGTTGCCAGGAGACACCAGCACCCGGAGAAGGACATCACGCTTGGAAAAGCAGAGTGGCCGTGGAAAGAGTAAGGCTCTTGGCGATGGTTTGACCCAGTGGCTTCAACCATGGACTTAAGCTTGGGAACAATGGGGAGGGTGGTGGAAGACCAGGCGGTGTTCATTCTATTGCACATGGGGTCACTAACGGGCTCACGGACACCTGAGAAGAATGAAACTGCTTACCACGCTTAGATGCTACCTGAAATGTGAGGGCTCTGCCCACAGCCTCCTTAGAAGAAAGACCAAGAGATCTACTTCCACATAATCTCACATGAAAAGCACTGCAGGAGCACAGTGTCTCTCCGGTCCTCACACGGGTACTTTACATTGGATTGAATCCCTGGCAGCTGGTCTGTTTCCCCGGGTGTGGCAAAAGCTTGACGGACCTGGCTGCTACATGAAAAGTGGGAGGTGAGCAGAGGACGGCGTGAAGATCGACTTCAGAAAGTCAAGCACGGAAAATCCCCTGGAGTTACTTCTACGTGGACACACCTGGGCTTGGCTTGAGTCGGAATCGACCCCCTGTGGTTACGGGTTCTTCTGAAAGTCTTGTTTCAGTTCATCTATTTTCTTTTCAAAATAGGCTTCATCTCTTTCAGGGGAAAAAGAAACCCACAATTACCCCCTACTACAACAAAGTAAAGGATCAAATGAAAGTAATTAAGATTTTATTAAAGACATTTTAATAAACCAATTACTACTCATGAATATGGATGATCTCAAGGAAAAGATCCTCCCTGTGCCTGAAATAAAAATAAGCGATGTTTTAAATATATTTCGTACATGCAATTAGCCACTTAAATGGCTTCTCAACTCAAGCGACGCCCAAATTATATTTGGAACAGCAATTATTTTATACTGGCAAAGGAAAGGTATGGAATGCATGTAATTAAAGTGAAAATACTATAGATTACAGGTTATATTGTTGGTGTTAGATGCCATCCAGTTGCTTCTGAGCCATGGAGACCCTCTGCCCAACAGAACAAAAAATACCCGGTCCGGCACTGTCTTCACAATTGTTCCTATGCCTGAGCCTATTGCAATGAGTCATTGTGTCAATCCATCTTGTTCAGGGCTTTCCTCTTTGGGGTCGTCCTTCCACTTGACCAAGCACAATGTCCTTCTTCAGGGACCAGTCATTGTTTCATCAGCAGTTGTCCTTGAGTGGGCACCGTCCGCCTCCTAGCAATGCGATATCGACAGTGGAACAAAATAGCACTCAGCCATGAGCCATCCTGACAGCTGTTACCCTTGAGCCCATTTCTGTCGTCACTGTGCCAATCCCTCTTTGGGAGATTCTTCTTTGTCCCTAAGACACGGCTTTGCCAAACACAACTTTCCAGGGACTGGTTCCTCCTGAAAACATGCCGGAAGTACTTGAGATGAAGCCTTGCCATCCTCGTTTCTAAGTGTCTTGGCGGTGTGTATTCCGAGATAGCTTTGCAGTCCATGGTACTCCGGATACTCTTCCGATGCATCAGTTCTTCCCAGCTCTTCCTCGTTCACTGTCCATCTTTCCTGTGCATGGCGGGATCGCGTGAGTCTTCCAAGTGACATTTCAATGAGGTCTCGTGCTGCAGCTCTGCCCACTGCCGTGCACCCTGTGCTATCTTCCATGGGTGTTGATTGTGGAGACGGGGAAAAAGAACAACTTCAACCTCTTCTTCGTTGATCACACCCTCCCCCCTCCAGTCTATTTCTTTTTTGTGATTGCAGGTACCTATATCTCTGCTCTCCTCTCTCCTGTGGGATAAATGGGGATGCAGGCTGACCACACCTCAGGGGAGCTCCCCTTACATTGGATGGGGGTTGTGACCGGAGTGAGGGCTGTACATCCCACCGTAATCCACCCTTCCGTGGGATCAAGACAGATCACATCAGATCATGTCATGAGCCGGTTCCATCATTGCTTAACTACCAAACCACCAAGAACAGCCTAGTCGTGCGACACTTACTTATAGGTACGCAGTTCAATGCATGGCAAGGTCTGTGCTGAAAATGGAAGTGATCTGGGAAATTGTGTAGATGGAAGGCTTGCCATTTAAGGTGACATGGGAACAATGAAAATTCATTGGTAGAATTCCTACCTTCCATCCAGGAGCCCTGGGTTCAATTCCTCAGAGGGATCCTGGCACGTTGCTATGATGCTGGGCAGGTTTCTGCAGAGCTTCTGGATGAAGACAAACTACGAACAAAGACTTGGTACCCACCAAAAATCAGCCAGTGAAAACCAATGGGTTTCCATGGTTCTATCTGCAGCTGTTCGCAGAGATGGGCCAGATCTGACCAAGCCCAGGATTGAAGTCTTATAGACTTCCAAGCTCCACAACTGCAGAGTGATATATCTGTGTTGCTCAGTGTCCCACCGGGAGTTGAGATTTATTACTGGTAGCACTTGGAGGCTAATACAGGGTGATACCGAGTTAAACTGTTGGGCCATTTAAGAAGTTGGAAATACGAAAAATAGCTCATTTAAAAAAATAAGTATTTGTATCCATATCACAGTGCATTTAGTTGCATTTACAAAGTTTAGACAGACTCTCCATGCTGTATCTTTTATTTTTTCACAGTAGAATTTACTAAGAGGGTAGAGGAGTAAACCAAACCCAAGCCAAACTGACTGCCATCGAGTCAATGCCAACTCATAGCAACCCTACAGGGCATGGCAGCATGACCCCCAGGAGTCTCTGCGACTGTGGTTCTTTAAGGCAGTAGAAAGCCTCATCTCTCTCCCGAGGAGCAGCGGGTGGTTTGAAATGATGACCTTGCGGTTAGCAGCCCAGTTCATAACCAGTATGCAACCAGGTCTCAAGGGGACAAGAAAACAAGCTGAAGGGCTGAGGAAGGAGAGAAGTGTCTAGACCAGATAGATGCCAACAAGCAAGTGGGAAAAATAAGCCCAGTGGATTAAGGATAAGGAGAGAAGGTAGAAAGGAAGGAGGGGGGTTGGGGAGAGAAGGAAGGAATTCTACAACAGGTTTGCTGAATTTCCCCAAAAGGAATTCTGTCAAGTTACACCTCCTTCTGGGTCTTCTTCCAAGGGCATGGAAAAGTTGTCGCTGATCAGAGATCCACTGTAGTGGTTAGTAAATTCTGGGTGCACTTGTGGGCTCCAGATATGAATTTAGATGAAAGGTTTGTCGATGTGGGCCAGGCATTCTGTAAGTTCATTGTAATGTGAGTCCCAGATAGGCCACCCCAGAAAGGGGTGGATGAATGCACACAATTCCTGATCTAAAAGTCACAAGCCCATAATCAAAGGGGTTCTAACTCTCAGGGACTCCATAGGAGAGGGTAGAACTGGCCTCATACCCCACTCTATTCCCCCTCCCACCCTCCCTCCTCAATAGCCTACACTATGCTTGGGCTGTTCCTGTCCCCATCCCTGGCCTCCTCGTATTCATCAAAGCCTTGTCTTTCGGTGTCTGAACCACATTTATTTTTCTTTGTGCTTCCTTATAATAACGTGTCATTAAATATATTTGTAAGACTAAGTTTACTAAGCATAGTGTTCCCTAGCTTTGTCCATGTCTTGCAGTGTTTAGAGACTTGTGATGGGGTTTTTTTCGGGTGCATAATATTTCAGAGTATGAATGTACTGGAGCTTGTTTATCATCCCTTCCTCTATGATTGAGATTTGGGGTTGTTTCCACGTTTTTGATGTGATGGACCTTGTTGCAGTAAACTAGGGGTGCGTTTGTCTGTTTATGTTGTATTCTTCATTTCTTTAGGGGACATAACCAGTAGAGAGATTGCTGGGTCCTAAGGTACTTGTATTGGCATTTGGTGTCCGTACTGGTTGTACTGCTCTGTTGTGCCACCAGCGGTGTGTGAGTGTTCCAAACTCTAACCTTGATCAGAGCAGCCTGCCCTGGCTTTCTTCTGCAGAGGGGTGGTACAGTAGAACCACCCACCACTGGGGAGGAGCCAGGCACTTAACCACTGCGCCTCCAGCTTTCTAGCTTATGTTGCACTAATGAATGAGCCGATTGATTAAGTTACACCAATTAACGAACAAGGACAAAGAGATAGAACAGCCCAGTGGAAGTTGATATCTTGAATCACATCATTTTCATCCTATTTTCTTCTTGTCAGATTG
>NW_022111373.1:141967011-141968079 GCF_000313985.2 Echinops telfairi
GCTATATTCTTTGATAGCTGGGTAACATCAGCTTTCTTCACCACATTTGCTTAAGCAACCATTTTGTCTTCAGTGATTGCACCCGGAGAGTGAGCATCACAGAATGCCAGGTTGTTAGTACAAAGTGTTCTTGCCTTGAGGAAGGGCATGAGCAGAGGCCTTAAGTCCATCCACTACCTCAGTGTATTGCCTTATAAATTTATGTACATAGGCCAATTTCTCTATTTTTATGAATTAATGTATTTGCATGTGTACAGCAATCTAGTTGAGAGGAATTACTAAGAGACCAAAGAAGGGCAAGAGTGATGGTGGGGCAAGAGGAAGGTAAAAGGAAGCAGAGGAACAATCTAGAAAGCAAAGCTATGGATAGAGGTATAAGCACAGGTGTGTACATAGAAATTTTAATAAATAAACGAAAATACCCACAAGAGAGGAGCTATTGTTTCCATATTTCTGAAGGTAATGTTTACATCTCTCTGACCCTTTCCTGAAAAATTCTGGGCACTTGGATTTACACCACATAAAATTGGCAATTTGGATATCCTTGGTGGACTCAAATCATGTTTCTTTTTAGTGTTCTTTGAGTTTGGGGAACAAAAGACACCTAAAGGGGAAAAGTCAGGGATGTCGGGCGGATGAGGTAAGATTCCCCTACAAAATTTTCATAGGGTAGCCCTTGCCACCCTGAACGAATGAGCAGATGCATCATTATGATGGGGAAAAAATTCCTCAGCATAACTTTCCTGCCCTTCATCTCACGAATGCAATTTTTTTATTTTCTTAAAACTTTTTGTTAATAAGCTCCATGATTGTCCCATTTCCTTTAAGAAAATCTATTTTGATTGCTCTTGTGTTGTTATGTACCATCGAGTTGGTTCTAACTCATTTTATTTATGTGCAACACGAGACACCTCCCACTCCAGCCCTGTCCTCACAGTTATTCTTACGTTTGAGCCCATGGCTGCAGTCACTGTGTCCATCCATCTTGTCCAGGGCTTCCTATTTTTTGCTGCCCCTCTACTTTACCAAGCATGTTGTCATTCTCCAGGGGCCAGTCTCTCCTAAAAA
>NW_022111373.1:141968262-141991337 GCF_000313985.2 Echinops telfairi
ATTTGAGTTGATTTAAAATACCATGGCTTGGGTCAGGTGCACCTGAGTCCTCAAAGTGACTCTTGCTTTTCAATACTCCAAGGAGGTCTTGTGCAGCACATGTACCTAATGCAAGGTGTTGTTTCTTCTCTTGACTACTGCTTCCAAGAGCATTGATTGTAGCCCCAAGCAAGAGGAGATCCTGAATAATTTGAATCGTTTCCTATGCATCATGATGTTACCTACTGGTCCAGTTTTGAGGGTTTTAATTATCTTTACTGTGAGTTGTAATCCACATGGAAGACTGCAATCTTTGATCTTCATCAGGAAGTACTGCAAATCCCCCTCACTTTCAGCCAGCAAGGTTGTGTCGTCTGCATATCACAGGTTGTCAATAATCCTTCCTCCAATCCTGATGCAGCCTTTTTCCTCATATAATCCCACTTTGATTATTTCCCTAGCAGACGGATTGAGTAAGTGGTGAGTGAGTACAACCCTGCTGCACACCTTTCCTGATTACTCATTGGTAGTCCCCCCAAACAACCACCATGGCTTTCTGAATTGACCTCTCTGCCTTGAATTGAACTGGCCCAGTTGATCTCCTCAGAAGTCACCGTTTTGAATGAACTTTTCCCGCGCACGTGTGTGTGTCTCTGTGTGTGTGTTTTACAAGGTCCCCTACCAAGGGCAAGACAAGTGCGTTACTGACAGACCTTGTCTGCATTCATCCACTGAGCACAGAGACCTATGTAAACAGGTTAGGCTTGGAGTAAACCCATGCATGTGCAAACTAGAGCCCTGTGCACAGTCACCTGGTAAACTTAGAAAAACACATACAAAAAGTTGTAAGTGATATTCTTATATGTCATCCTAAAATGCTGGGCCAAACATTCATTTTTACTTTAAGGAAATTTGGTGGCAAAACGGGCTACCCATTGGGCTGTAAAATGCAAGATTAGCCATCAGTCGCTCCCCAAGAGAAAGTGAGGCCTTCCACTCTAGTAAAGAGGTACAGTCCAGGAAACCCAGAGGCATTCGACCCTGTCTTATAGAATCGCTATGAGTCGGAACTGACTCTGCAGCCGTGAGTTTGAGTTTGAGGGACTCCACCCCCAAAGGAGGGTAGGTGAACCTGTTCTATAAAGGGTCAGGTAGTAAATGCTTTGTCTGCATCAAAAACATTGAGGTGTGCTCTTTCGGTGCCCAAAACAGCCACAGACAATACACAAATAAATGAATGTGGCTGTGTTCCAATAAAGCTTTATTTATAAAAGCAAGGCCTACTGGATTTGCCCTGGGACTGTGGTCCGCCACCTTCCTCTACTAAAAGATTGATTTCTGCATGCTGGGCCCAATGGAAGTTTCATTCCTTTTGCATTTCGCTCGCTCAACAAAACTCCCAGTAAGCATCGCTGCCTTTCTGGAGGCAACTGGAAGACTGCCTCCACTGCTCCATTTCCAGAGAATGGATCACAAGCTGTCTGGCAGTTCATTTCGTCCTAAGCAGTCAAACACGATCAACTTTCCAATTCATACTATGAATGCCTTTGGCTAGTTCACTGTGGCAGATATGGGAGTGTGGCTCACCTAAATTTTATTGTAATCACAATATAATGGAAGCTTGCTAATTGAGGACACTTGAAGGTGTGTTTGGAAAGCTACCTGCTGTGTTGTCTTCACCACATCCTCAATGATGTATCGGCCCAAGTGAGTCGTCAGGGCCCAGGTGCCCCCTTAGAGGAAAATAAAATAGAATTCTCTACCTTTCCTCTCTTTTATGCACCATATTGGGCCATTACTTTTCCTTCTTAGAGTGATTTTTTTTAAATTGTGCATTCATTTAAAGTTTGAATATTTAAGATCCTCAGTTTCGTATTCAACTGCTTTAACTATGAATCAACCCCTCAGTAGCTTCCCTACGCCCCTCTTTTGATGTGTCTTACCTGCTAACCCTTTAGTCTGTGGCATCTTCTCTCCCCTCGTGCCCTCCCCACTCCTTGGCAACCTCAAAGTCTGTTCCTTTGGCATAAGAGCCTTTGTCTCCGTTGTGTTTGCTCCCCCTGATATCAGTGGTCAAATACAATGTTTGTCTTTTTGTGACTGACTTCCTTCACTCGGTGTGACGTCCCCCTGCTTGACGTCCCCCATGCTGTGCGGTGCTTCATGGTTTCCACGGTTTTGTAGTGATGCCCAGTGTGGCACTGCGTGCATGCCGCAGAGCTTCTTTAGCCATTCTTCGACTGACAGGCATCTTCTTGCTAGGTCGGCAGTGCTCCAGTGTGTCCAACCCTGTGAAAGCGGCACGGCACCACCGCAAGCAACTTGGAAGAGCCATTCGTATTGTTGTTAGGTGCTGTCGAGTCTGTTCCAACCCCTAGTGACCTTATGCACAAAACACTGCCCAGTCCTGCTCCATCCTCACGGTGGTTCCCGTACCTCAGCCCATTGCTGCAGCCCCTGTGTCAGGACGTCTCGTTGAAGACCGCCTTTTCCCCCCTGCCCTTCCCTTCTCCCAGCGTGATGTCCTTCTCCAGGGACTGTCTCTCCTGACAACATAGCCCATTGATGTGAGATGAAGTCTTAGAGGTCATGCTGGCCTCTAAGGAACGCTCTGGCTGTACTTCTTCCAAGAAGGTTTGTCCTTTCAGCAGTTGATCGTACTTTCAGTATCCTCCGTCAGAACCACAGATCAAATGCACTGATTCTTCTTCGGTCCTCCTTATTCAATGTTCAGTGAAAGGAGCCCTGCTGGTACAGTGGTTACAAGTTGGGCTGCGATCCCCGTGGCCAGCAAATCTAAACCACCAAGCACCTCAGAGGGAGAAAGATAGGTTTTTCTACTGCCATAAGCAGTTACAGCTTCAGAAACCCACAGTGGGTGTCTGTGAGTCAGCATTGATTCGAAGCAGTGAGTTTGGTTTGGAGCTTGGTGGTGGCGTGGCGATGCGTTGGTCTGCAATACACAAGGTCTGTAGTTTGAAACTACCAGCTTCTCTGAAGGAGAAAGATGGGTCTTTATACTCATGGGCAGTTCTACCCTGCCCTGGAGGGTCAGCATGGACTCCATGCCAGTGAGAAAGTACCAAGCACTGGATGGCCGTGAGTTCCGTGAGTTTGGTGTGAGGAATTCCCCAAGGTCCAGCTATCCCTCTGCTGGATATATCCCCTAGAGAAGGTGTAAAAATCACTACTTTAAGAAGGCATTTTCAAATGCTGACATCACACATGTGCAATACTGCTCTTCAAAATGTTAGTCTCATTTTCAAATTCTCTTTTAATAAAAAAACATAAAGCCTCAAACAAATATTCTGTCAATTCCCCACATGTTGCTTTTGCTCCGCTGACACCGGTCATGCTTACACTCTGTCCTTTGCCAATGTGCCCTCCATCCACTTTCCCCCTGGACCCTTTGAAGGTCTCTAAGACCGAAGCTTCTGCAGACTCTCTTTGTGCATTGCTTTCAGGGAAACGCTGACAAAGCTGTTGCAAGTGACGGTCAATTTCAACTTCTTTTTGACCCAGGAGTCATCAGAGCTGGTTCTGGTTCCCCTAGGATTCTCCCCGCTGGTGGGCTGGGCTCACAGAGGTCACCCTAGCTCGTGGCTGGAGACAGAGGTGCTCCAGTAGAATTGTATGCTATGTGAAGTACGTGCCTAGAAATCTATTAACAAGAGGAAAAGAGATGCTCTGCTCTGTTTTTCCCGGAGTGGCTGGTAATGAGAGTTCAAGTCAGGGCGACCCCATGCGGGTCAGAGAACTCTGCTCAACGGGATTTCTGTCGAGGATTTTGGGGGACCTAGACCTCCAAGTCTTTCTGGTCCACTTGCAATGACTTTCATGTCTCTTGGGTTTGTTGGCTGTTGCTGTTGTTAGGTGCCCTTGAGTCCGTTCAGACTCACGTGACCCTCTGCACAACAGAACGAAACATCCCTCTGAGCTGTCTCCATGAAGGTTGTTGCCTTTGAACCCATTGTTGCAGCCACTCTCAATCCCTCTCGCTGAGTATCTACCTGGTTTTTGCTGCCTTTCTACTTGATGTTCTTCTCAGATGCGGAATTCGGCACCTCCCACTCATTGATTTCATGACAAGGGGGCGCCTGGTCCACATCCTTGGTTCCTCCAGCCTCTCCGCTTAGGTTACTCTCCATCACGACCCAGAGATAATCCGATCTCAAGTTCCCTGCCTCTCCAAACCTCTCTGACATCGAGTCCATTCCGGCTCCTAACAATCCTGGAGGATGGGAGGAATTGCCCCAGTGGGTTTCTGAGACTGTAACCCAGTGGTTCTCAACCGTTGGGGGTTGAACAACTCTTTCACAGGGGCCTCCAATTCATAACAGTAGCACAATGACAGTGATGAAGTAGCAACGAAAAAAATTTTATGGTTGGGGGGTCACCACAACATGAGGAACTGCATTAAAGGGTCGTGGCATTAGGAAGGTTGAGAACCACTGCTGTAATAGAAGCCCTCATCTTTTTATTGAGGAGGAGCTGGTGGTTTGGAACTGCTGACCTTGAGCTTAGCAGCCGATGGGTAGCCACTACACTGGTGGAGCTTATTTGCTACATTTTCAGCAGCGTCACATGGATGCTTTACATTAAAGGTTCATCTCTGGATGCCTGTCTGCACACGCTTAGCCCTCCCTGCCAACCTTGCTACCTACAACAAGGCGAATTGTTTGGGGCGGTTGGAAACTTTGCTGATGACTCACAAAGGTTTTCTGCGTGTCTCATTACAGGCGTCCTTTGGAACCTCTCGTCATGCGATGCCCTCAAAATGCCCATCATCCAGGACGCCCTGGCAGTGCTGACCAATGCCGTGATCATCCCGCACTCTGGCTGGGAAAACTCGGCCCTGCAGGACGACCGGAAACTGCAGCTGCATTCCTCGCAGGTGCTGCGCAATGCTACCGGGTGCCTAAGGTCAGTCCTCGCTGCGCTGTGCGCCTCCTTCCACCACTCGGGCTTCTCCTGGTGTCTGTCTCCGTGTCCTCCCCGAACTCCCTGGCTGCCAATGAACCATTCTCGTCTAGAAAGTGGAATGCGGATGAGGCCGTGGGCTGTAAGACAGGAAGTGGGAACAGGTGGCCCCACTGCTCAATACGTATGCCAGCAGAATCCACCCCAGACTCTCTGCCATTGGTCCGTTCTGGCTCAGAGGCACCCTGCAGCATGGGCTAGAACTTTCCCCAGGGGGCTTGCAAGACTGTAGCCCTTCGTGGGACTAGAAAGCCTCATCTTTCTGCCATGGAACGGCTGGTGGTCTCAAACTGCAGACCTTGAATCGAGGTTAGCAACCCAACTCATAACCTGCTGCACCTGCAGGCACCTTTAGTTGATGGAAGTTTTCTGTCTCAAACTCACTGCCTTCTAGTCTTTGGCAACTACTAGGATCTTATAAGACAGGGTCGAACTGCCCCTGTGGGTTTCTGAGCCTGTGCATTTTTATAGGAGGAGAAAGTCTCCTCCTCCTCCCTGGGAGCCGCTCGTGGGTTTGAATGCTGCCCTTGCAGTTAGCAGCCTAACTAGTAAGGCACCATGTCAACAGGGCCGCATACTTGACTTCATTATGCGTTTTCTTAGGTGGAGGATGAAAAGTAAGCATTTTCATTGTAGCCAAAAAGGACGCGTTTTGTTTGATGGGCACCAGCAGGCCATGGAAAGGACAGCTCACAGACCAGCAGCATCCCAGAGGCCCCGGGAACTCAGGGGGTGAGAGGGTCTGTGAGCGAGGCTGGAGGATCTAAGCAGCTGTCACCGGCAGCCACTGCATAGCAATGACTGCATGCTTCTTAGTTCTCCAGGTGACCCCAAGAGCCTGGAATTCCTTTGACCCCAGCAATTCGTCAGCCACGCAAGACCTATCACCATGGAGCCTGTACCAAGGCAGAGACCCTGTAAGGCTGGGTAGAACTGCCCCTTTGGGTTTCCAAGGCTGGAAGCAGACTGCCTCACCCGGCTAGTGGATTCAGACCAATGGCCTTTGGGTTCGCAGCCTAGAGATTAGCCCACATTGCCACCAGGTCTCCTATGTGTTCGATGGTTTTTAAATAAGAAACGTAGCATATGTATTATAATTCGCTTCTAATGTATTCAAAAGAAAACCTCCCCTAATTTTCTATTGAGATTTCTTGAGTCATCTTAATATTTTATTTATAGTTTATTCTTTGCCCTGCATCCCCCCCCCACCCCCACCCCCATGCTTCAAAAAAAGCTAAGAAAGTAATAACCAAGAGGTAGTGCTTCTTAAACTCTAGACACCGAGCATCCAAGACAGTTGTGCTTTGTTTTGGGGGCAGTGATGTGACTTAAATGACCTGGTCAAAAGTTGGGTTGCTAAGGTGTTGTAGTGGGTTACGAGTTGGGCTGCTAACGACAAGGTTAGTGGTTCAGTACCACCAGCCACTATGAGGGAGACCGATGAGGCTTTCTACTCCTGTGAAGAGTTACAGTCTCAGAAACCCACAGGGGCGGTTTACCCAGTCCCCTAAGGTCCCAAGGAGTTGATGGCAGTGAGTGAGCATGTGAACAAAGAGTCCGAAGTACAAGGTATGGGATGACTTGATGGTTCAGAGCTGTCGTGTGTGTCCTGGAGAAGGTCTGCTTCTCGGTGCAAATCCAGTCACCGCGGAGAAGGAGCTGGAACCCCCTCAGTGGCATCTGTAACAGTGAGCACATGCATTTGCGTAGCAGCATTCTTGACTGTTTGGGGTCGTTTGATTGGGTAGACCTCTGCTAGCAGATGGAGATGGAGGAAGAGCCTGCCACCATGTTTATCTGAAGGCCTGGCCAGACAGACACAGGCACTGCTGATAAGAGCACTTCACCAGTCAGGACATAAGGGACTATGGCCTGCTCTCTCCTGGCTGGGCTCCACCGCGAGGCAGGTTGGCATCTCTCCCAGGCACCCTCCTCATGCATCCATTTGTTTCGGACACCTTTAAATTCTTTGCTCTCTCAGAAAACCCCTCCTCCACCGGCTGAGCTATAACCCCCTCAGGGCTGGCACTGCGCGGGTCTGACAGTTGATCATTGACTTCCTGCCTCAGTTAGTGGCACCCCCCAGAAGTATGGTTTCTCTTTTGAGGAGCTCCTGCTTGCAAGGCGCTGTCCAAAGGGTCATTCCCATCTCAGGAAGGTTCTGGGGGAGGAAGATACCCCAGAATGGATGTTAGAAAAAAGTCAGCAAGCCTGGTTAGTGTGTCAGGTCAGGTCACCGATGAGGAAGATGGGGTCATCATCCCACATCCACGATGGCACGTCGTCTGCAAAGCCTGGTCAATTCTGTCAAGTCCAGCCCTCTGAGAGGAAGACAGGGGCATATGACATGTCCTCCACGTTCGGCTTGAGGCAGCAGGCCACCTCAGTGTGATTTAATGACAGGTCAGATGAGAAAGCTGCACTGTTGTCCCTCCGCAGGCCCCCATGTAAGCCGCCACCCTGCGTATAGAGTCTGCAAGGTAACGTTAGGTCACCGGGAACTGTCACCCTTCTTTGTTCGTGCCCCCCGAGGCCACTCCCCGGCTGGTTCTGCTCTGGCCGGAGTGACCCCATCCCGGGAACACAAAGAGAAAGGACGCGGTTCCCTGCGGAGTTCCAAGAAGGCTTCCTTCACCCGGCGCAGCATTTTCCCCATTTCGTTTCTGAGTTTATTGAGTGGCAGTGCAAACTCCGCCACGTATGGCTGTGGCGATTAGATGCCCATGAGTCTGCTCAGACTCACAGTGACTCTCTACTCAACTCATGCTGGCTTATAGTGACAAGCCCCGCACCCCCACTGCCTATGAGTTTCTGAGACTGTAAGGGTTTGCAGCCAGAGAAAGCTGAGTCTTTCTCCTGAGGAGCTGCTGGTGGTTTCGAACTACCGACCGTGTGGATCGCAGCCCAATGCATAAGCACTACAGCACCAGAGGAGCTGACTGCACAGCAGAAGGAACCAGTGCTGCATCCTCTCCATCTTCACAGTCTTCGTTATGTTTGAGCCCATTGTTGTAGCCACCGTGTCAATGCATCTCCTTGATGTTCCTCTCACTTGCTGACCTGCTGTGTTTCCACACATGATATAGAGTGACTCGGCATACATAATGAATACTTAAATTCTCTCTTAATTCATTAAATTTCTGCCCTTCTCTTACCTGAATATATCTGAATGTTTGTGAAGCGTTTTACACTGATAAGCTAGTTGGACTTGGCGAGGATGAAGCTGCCCCGAGAAAGAGCTAAAATACATTTCCCAATAAAGACTCCACCGATGAAAGCATCGTTCTTACTACTGCTCTCAGTCCTCTATTCTTAGAACCAATGTTAGCAACGCACCACAATGATCACAGATGTTTGGATCATCGTGGAAGACGGGATCTTCAGATGCCAGATTACATACACTCATGATTTACCCGATAAATCCTAGATCCTGATTTACATTAAAGAGATCCTCTCTTGTGCAGCTTCTGCCTTTAAACCATGGTATCCCATGATCCTTGGCGGCATGCTGCTGAACACTGGGAACCAGAGAGGTAGGTGTAGATAGACTTGGAAGCCCCTGCCTGTCAGAAACTCGTCCTGAGTGGAGAAGCACGCCACCCAGAGAATTAACAGAAAAGTGATCCCTGATCTTAGATCCCCAGCCTCTCCGACTATGAGACCATGTATGCCAGCCAGGGGTATTTTGACAGCAGCCCCAGGAAATGACAACAGAATCACACCTAACAGTGATCAATTATAAAGCCAGGGAATCAAATCAGGCCCCACATTTGAATGCGGTTCTCAAAGATTTCATTCCACAACCATTTCACTTCAATGTAGAAATTGAATCTGGCTGTATCCTCTTGCAAATAATATTCTTCTATCAAAATAGTGATTAAGATGCTTTTTGGAAAAGGGAAAAATAGTAATTATAGTCATTATAAAATAGTAATTACTTATCTAGTCATTTTTATGCACCAATTCACCATAGGTAAAGTTGGACTGCTAACCCAAAGGCCAGTGGTTGGAAGCCACCTGTCTCTGCTTCTGGAAAGAATTGCCCCTCAGAGCCCCTGTGGCGTATACTTCTATCCTATCCTATCGGGCCACTGTGACTTGGAATCGACTCGATGGCCATGGTCTGGTTTGGGGCATTCAGAAAATAATATCGTGAGTTTGTCTAACAAAATGAAGTAGCAGATTTGCATTCTTTTTTTCAAAACCATTTTATTGGGAGCTCATAAAGAAGTTACCTTTCCATAGTTCATTGATATCAATTGAAACACACTAAGTTTCAAAACATTTTCTTCCTTCTTGAACTCCTTGATATGAGCTCCCCCTTACTCCCTCCACCAATGTACACCCCCCCCCGCCCCCCCAGGAACCCTTATTCTACTTGCTGTCGCTATAGGTTCATTAATCCTGGGTCTCATAAACCGAAAAACAGAAGAGCATATAACAAAGATCCAAGAAGACTACCCTTAATGGCAAAATATATTAGAGATGAATCTCAACATCAAACATACACACACACACACACACACACACAGAAGTTATTGAAAACCAGATCAGGCCCAAAGTGTATCAGAGAGGGGAATCAAGTGACAAGGTTTTAATTTGTCAAATCAGGTTTATCATTTTGATCTCCTATGGTCATCTCTGCAATGCACTCTTTGATAACCAGTTTATCCCCATCCCTCAATTTCGGTTAGAGGGAAATCACCATGTAGTTCTCCCAAATGTATCATGGACGTTCATTGTCATCCATAGCCTGCAAACCAGAGTCTTCCAGTTTAAGAGAGCCTACACTATTCCCTTCTCCGGCTTTGGATGATATAATTCACAAGCCTTGGATCACAGATGTGGACTTAGTTGACATCTTACTTAAATGGTTGCTTGCTTGGAAACAAGCCGTTGAGACCCCAGACGCGATTCTGTCAGATCGCTGGGCACCATCTAGTCGCATTCTTTGATCTGGTCTGCTGATCCAAAGCTTTCATGTGTCCTTCATGGTTCAGACATCTAGAAACGCACATTAGGTGTGTGTTGGACCCCTGACTGTCATACCCAGGAAACGGGGCTGAGCCAAAAGCATGGGATCCAGAACTCTGTTTAGCTGCTAGTGGGAAACAGGAAGCTGTCTTTGCAGAAAGAGAAGGGGGTGGTGTGTGTGTAAGAAAACCTACAACTCTGGAGAGGATTGTGATTAATTAGGTATAGGCCAAATTAAGTGCCTTCAGCTGCTTCTTCTGTTTTGAGTAGATTCCAAATCATTGTGATCCTATGGGACATGGGAGAATGCCCCCGTGAGTTTCTGAGACTATCACTCAGGAAGCCTCATTTTTCTCTTCCAAAGCAGCTGGCGGTTTCGAGCTGCTGACGTTGACGTTAGCAGCCCAATACACAGCCACTCTACCACCAGGGCTCTTCCAAGTTAAGGGTCACAACAGGTAGACACTTCAAATCCTTTAGTTTGATTTATACAGATGCCACTGGATTCAAGCAAAGAAATTATTAATTACATATAGATACTAAAATATAAAATACATCTGATTACTTTGCTCCCCCTTTTAAGTCTTGTTCTTTGTTGGGAAAACATTTAAGAAACAAAGGCATTGTTGTTAAGGCCCATTGTGTGGTATTAAATCTCTTTGCACTAGTTTCCATTGTGATCCTTCAAGTTAAATATACAAGTTTTCACCAAACCTTCCAGCATTAGGAGTAAAGTATATTTGGTCTCTGCCATAACAATACGTGTTACACATTTGTTGTCAGATTGTGGGTTTTTTCATTAGCACTCAATTTCAGACAGTTCTTTGAATGAAAACGAGTAGCAAGATGTGCCCAGGTCACCATGGGCATCCCTTTGTATGTGAGTGTTGAAGTCATTTAGATCCAGTGGCTGTCCTTCCAACACTCTCCAAACTCCCTGGCATCGAGTCGATGCTGACCGATAGAGACCCTATAGGACAGGGTTGCCCTATAGGATGGCCCCAGTGGGTTTCTGACTATAACTCTTTATAAAAGTAGAAAGCTGCCCTTTCTCGATGGAGTGGCTGGTGGTTTTGAACTATGACCTTGTGTGTAGCAGCCCAAAGTGCAACCACTGCACCATCAGTGCAACCCATCACTCCTTAGTATCTATCCTAAGGGATATTTTCCTGGTTCTGGGTTGAGATAAGGACCCCTGATGGCACTGTGGGTTGGTACCAGCCTCCCCTTGGGAGACAGATGAGGCTGTCTGCTCCCATAATGGGTCAGCAGTGCTATAAAGGGTCACTATGAGTTGGAATCAACCCAAAAGCAGGCGTTTGGTTTGAGTTGGAATGAAAGTTCTTCCCGAAAGCTGATGGTGCCCGGCTATCAAAAGATATAGCATCTGGAGTCTTAAAGGTTTGAAGGTAAACAAGCGACCATCTAGCTCAGAAGCAACAAAGCCCACATGGAAGAAGCACACCAGCCTGTGCAATCACGAGGTGTCGAAGGGATCAGGAATCAGGCATCATCAGAACAAAACATATCATCGTGAATGAGGGGGAGTGCAGAGTAGAGACCCAAAGCCCATCTGTAGGCAATTGGACATCCCCTTGCAGAAGGGTCACAGGGAGGAGGTGAGCCAGTCAGGGTGCAGGGTAGCAACGATGAAACATACAACTTTCCTCTAGTTCCTAAATGCTAACTCCCCCCTACTATCATGATCCCAATTCTACCTTACAAATATGGCTAGACCAGAAAATGTACACTGGTGCAGATAGGAATTGGAAACACAGGGAATCAAGGACGGATGATCCGTTCAGGACCACTGGTGAGAGTGGCGATACCTGGAGGGTGGAGGGAGGGTGGAGTGGAAAGGGAGAACCAATTACAAGGCTCTACATCAAACCTCACCCTGGGAGATGGACAACAGAAAAGTGGGTGAAGGGTAAGATGACCAGACGTCCTGCTTTTGGTGGGACAGTCCCGATTTTTAACAATTTTTCCCGCATCCCATGGCATTTAAAAAAAGTCCCGATTTTTGGAAAGAATGCACGACAAGCTAGGGTATACAGTTTTCGACTGCCATGTGGCTATTTTGCCAGGATATGAGTTTTATCAATGGTGTCCCGCTGGTGTCCCGCTTTACCAATGTTAAAATCTGGTCGCCTTAGTGAAGGGAGGCATTGGACAGTGTAAGATATGACAAAATAATTATAAATTATCAAGGGTTCATGAAGGAAGGGGGAGTGGGGAGGGAGGGGGAAAAATGAGGAGCTGATGCCAGGGGCTTAAGTGGAGCACAAATGTTTGGAGAATGATGAGGGCAATGAGTGTACAACTGTGCTTTACACAATTGATGGATGTATGGATTGTGATGAGTTGTATGAGCCCCTAATAAAAAGATTAAGGAAAAATAAAGTTATTCCTTAAGAAGTATAGAGCAAAAAAAAGAAGTAGTGTATAGAGAAAGCCTGCAGTCAGGGGAGTTTCAAGATAAGACAAGGGAGGAAGTGGGCAGGGCTACACATGAAGCAAGGCTGGGCCTGTGCCCATTGTTAACCGTTGAAATGTGAAAGTTGGACATTGAACAGGGACGGCCAAAGAAGAAAAACCGGTGTTTCCGAATTGTCGTGCTAGGGAAGGAAGTGGAAAGTGTCATGGGCTGCTAAAAGGACTGAGTGCTCTGTCTTTGAAGAAGTAGGACCAGAGTGTTCTTTAAAGGCAAGAACTGCGAGATGTCATCCTACTGACTTTGTGTCAGGAGTCCCTGGAGAAGGACATCATACTTGGTAAAGTCGAGGGGCAGCAAAAAAGAGCGAGGCCTTCTACAAGATGGAATGACCCTGTGACTGCATCCATGGGCTCAGGCCTCGGACCAGTTGTGAGGATGGTGCAGGATGAGGCAGTGTTGTTCGTTTCTGTGGTGTGTAAGGTCGCTTTGGGTCGAAACCCAGTCCACAGCATCTAACAACAGCTGTTGAAGTTGGAGTCCACAGTCATGTGTGGTGGGGGGCAGGCCATTTGGTTTTTGTTGTTTTTCATTCATTCTTACTTGCCAAGGTTTGAACTAGCAGCCTAATCAACGTTGATTAAGTTCTCAATAGAGATTACATTTTTAAGTGAAAGGAAAATGGCATTATACTTACCCGACTCCTATCTCCGGAGCCCAGAGAAGTCCTGCTTCCGTTGCAGTGTGCACGTTGACCCACAAGCTCCATAGCTCTTCCTGAGTGTATCAGCCACCCTGTCCGGGGTTGCTCCTCCTGACTCTGGGTCCAGCCTGGGGGGAGACGCAATGCTATATGGTACAAAGTGGTTAACCAACCGGTGCAAACAGTCACGAAGGGCTGCACAGCCTCGATGCCACCAGGGCTCCTCCAAATCCAGTGTCACCGCAGGGAACCCCTGCAAGTCCCTTGGTTTGATTTATGCAGATTCTACTCTACTGAACTGACCCACTCTTCCTGGCCTTGCTGCTTTTGATTTTCTGCTGGATACACCCTCGGGGCGCCGTCCACTCGGCCACATCTAGTGTCTTTGGTTGCCACCTGTCTCCTCCCTCTCCCTCCTTTCTGCTTTCTCGGCCTGCTCTCCCAAATTAGGGGTTGGGTGGGCGGCTTGGATAGGTTAGTCACGGACCCCCACACCGGCCTTCGCTCCACTTCCATCTTAAATCTGGATTCAGACCATTGGTCAGACCGATTGGTGCCTCTTTCAGTTTTCCTCTCCTGGAGGAAAGATTGTGTTTTAAGCTTCTTCTGAATGGGGAAGCTGACGTTATTTCCTCAGGGCTCCGACACCTCCATTTGTTAAACATGAGTTGGTATGTTGGGCTGGTTTCTGTCCCCATCGCTTCAGAAGTGCTGAAGAAAAGGCAATGGAAAAGGAAAGGCAAACCTTCTCCTAGGATTTACAAACCTAACTGCCATCAAGTCGATTCTAAGCCAGAGTGACTCTCTCTAGCACTTCTGAGACTGTCAGCTGGCTTAGCCTGCCAGCCCTTTCTTCCTAGTCTAACTTAATTCACCAGCTGAGACCATCAGGCCTTTCCCCCTCGTCTGACTCAGTGTAGAAGCTGGGCTGAAAGCTCTTCAGCATCACAGCAAGAATCAGGCAGTCCCCAGTCACTGTGCAATGAGGTGCACTGGATGGCAATCGAACCTGGGAAATCTGTGCCGAGCCACCAAAGCCCCTCCATATCATAGGTGTACAGGCAAGCCCTGCATATAGGCAGATTGAGCTCAGCAAGCTCGGACGTGGCCACTTCAGCCAAAGAAGGTGCAAATGCAGCCTCTGGTCTGGGGAGGCAGTAAACCAGGTGTTTCCTCCCCAGGTGTGGGTCTGACTTCCGTGTCATCGGCTCCGGTCGATGATCCAGATCTGTTCTCACTCCTCACTTTACCTGGGTTTCCCCTGGGTTACCGTGCGTGGAGGTGTTTGGTTGGAGGCCAGGACAGTCCGAAGACATCCTAGACTTTCAAACCAGTGATTTCATCGAAGGCCGTTCCCTCCAGCAGCTGTGTTCACAGTGGAGGTTTCCCAGGTCTGCTGTGAGATGGGATTGGGGTTCCCCTTGAAAATACTGTACATCAGTATCCTGGAGATACTCTGTACGACCATTGTCATCGTGGCAGCGTGCACCCACGGGGGACCCTTGGAGCGTCCATTTGTCCTTTCCCACCTACCAGGTGGCGTAGCGAGCTGATCAGATCCCTGTTTCCTTAGGGTGCGGTTCCGTACCATCATGGATTCTTAGGGCCGTGCCTGCAGCCACGGTCTCTGCAGAAGACGTGCGCGGCTGCTCCCACAGCTCATTTCCCAGGTGCAGCCACGCCACTGGTTTGTTGTTATTATTCTGTTCCTACTAAGGCATCTTGTCCTGAAGGACAACATTATACAATCCTAACACCCCCCCCCCATCTGTCTTTGTGCACACAAGAACACCATCAGGCCTGCCAAAGGATCTGCCAGTACATTCGCTTAGGAGTGTAATTAAACTCACAGCCCCAGTGAGTCACTTTAGCCCCCATAATGGATGAGCAAGGGACTCTAGAGTGCTACGGATGCTCGGAGTGACTTTGGGGAAACCCCATCATCACGGAGTCACAATAGTGGCAAACACAATGGCTGGAAAGTTCCGCAGGTGTGCCCAGGTGAGAGGAGTATTGGGTACTGTTTTTATGTTAAGCTCCATGCCAATATTCTTCATCTACTCCAAAGGATCTTTTTCTAAGGTGTTCATAAAGGGTTGCTTAGCCCTTATTCCAAACCAGGTCGTGTCGACTGTCTGAAGTTAATTTGGGTTCACAGTACAGCAGAAACAGCATCCTCCTGAGGTCCTGCTTTATGACCCACGTCTGTTGGAACACAGATGTCAGAGTGGAGCTTGAAAGAATCTCTTCCAAGAGCGATCGGTTTCTCCTTTTAGCAGTCCAGGGTACTTTGGTCAATATTTTTCGCCAGTCCATTAAAATGCATCAATTCTTCTTCAGTCTTCCTTCCTCGGAGGACCATTTTCACATGCATGTGAGGCAATGGGGAACTATGACTTGGGTCAGGGGCACCTTAATCCTCAATGTAACACCCTGGCTTTTCAGTACTCTAAAGAGGTCTTGGGCAACAGATTTACCTAATGCAATGCTTCTGTTGCTCTCTTGACTGCTGCTTCCATGAAAGTAGCTTTTCTGCTTTCTGCCTCTGCAGGATTTTGCATCTTTCAAATCTTTCCTACTCAGAAAGGTTTAAAGAAAAAAGAAGGTGGGAAAAACAGAACCTTCACTTATCAAATTTTCCAGAACTGTCTGTCACTCCTCTCCCCAGTTCTTCCCGGCGCTTATGTTGTAGCAGTGGAAATAGGGTTCATTTCCCCCCGAACATGACTCTGGGGTGTGTGTGTGTGTGTGTGTGTGTGTGTGTGTGTGTGTGTGTGTGTTTCCAAACCACAGAAGTTGATTGTCTGATGATTCCCTCATAAATGGTGTAGAGGTTACACATTGGGCTGTTAATCACAAGATCAGCAGTTCAAAACCACCAGCCACTCCTCCAAAGAAAGACTGGGCTTTCTACTCCAGTGAAGAGTTACAGTCTCAGAAACTCATGATGGCAGTTCTACCCTGCCCTCTAGAGTCGCTCTGAGGTGGCACCGGCTGGATGGTTTGGTTTGGTTGTGTAGTCATACGACTATACACTGGCTGGATGGTTTGGTTTGGTTGTGTATCATATGACTATACACTGACTGGATGGTTTGGTTTGGTTGTGTATCATATGACTGTACCCTGACTGGATGGTTTGGTTGGGTTGTGTAGTCATATGACTATACACTGGCTGGATGGTTTGGTTTGGTTGTATATTCATAGTGAGTTTGGTTTGGTTGGATAGTCATATTATTATGTCTTAAAATATCCATGTCTCCTTCCTTAGCCATCCTGCAAATTTGGGTCTATTTCGTTATGAAAATTTTCGGGATGGAACGCAACGTTGCTTTAAATTATTTATCCTCTAATTTGGTTGCAAATATGGGCTGCTTTTAAAAGGGCGAGCAAATCTGATATGTGATCTCCAGTGTGAGAAGTCATTCTTCCTCTTCGACGATGAATATTCAAATCCTTCCATTAGTATGAACAAATTGCGTCCTTTAAGGAGAGATTAAATGAAAAAGTTTAGTTGATTCCCAATTGGCATATACAATGGTGTTTAATATTTATCCCTACAAAACATTGGGTTCCAGGGCTTAGCAACCTGATGAATAAAATGCAAGTTGTCAGTGAGGGCTCATTTGAAAAACCCTTCATAACATCTTGATTATTAAAAAAAAAAAGGGGGGTTTTTTTCTCCTCCTGCTGCCTTCCCAAATTACCTTCCGTTGCATGGGAAGATAGCTTCCCCGGAGGAGAAGCAAGTCTATTAGCCATAAATCGAAACAGCAAGGACTGGCCAGCCATATTCACGTCTTGCTTAAGTACCCAGGCTGCAGAATTTCCACACACCTAGTGCATTATGGCGCTGTCGTCTCCCTTTTACAAGCACCAGTAATTTTAAAATAATAAAGCTAACATTGACCAGAGTTGGGACAAAGCCTCCTGTGGAGGCTGGCTCTCTGAAGACAGCAGCCATGGACTCGTGGTGACTAGCTGTGTTTGGATGGAAAAGTCGTGTTCAGTGGAGGTATCCCAAGGGCCGTGATGATTCTTCTCGGAGGAAGGAGAAATAAAGCCAGTAAGCGTGGAGAAAAACACCCACCATGTACCAATTCAGGGAGCTCACCTCCCACCCGCCATCTTGTGACTTCAGAGACAGGAGCATCAGAAGAATGTCAGCAGTGAACAGCCTGCCTCTGAATGCTTTCTCCTCCAACCTGCCTTTCTGCTGGCTTTCACCGGTTAACACTGAATGCACTAGTGACTGGTTGGTGACTTTGTGTGTGTTAGAGTTGAGCTGTGCTCTGTAGGATTTTCACAGCCTGGAATATCGAAGATACCTTTCCCGGCTGACCCAGAAGATTTGAAAGATCAAGTTCACACATGCTCAGTTGGCCCATCTCTCCCGAGCAGTTCCCCTTCCTCAGCTGGAGACTGTATCACACGCCATGCACACAGGACAAGTCCATGGTCACGGAGGGTGGTGGTGGTGTCCATGCAGACACAATGTGATCTTATCTTTAACAGAACAAAATGCTGTGTGATCCGGTGCCCTCCTCACAGTTGCTGATATGTTTGAGCTCATTGCTGAAGCATCTCATGGACGTTTCCCCTCATGGTCACTGACCCTCTGGAACCCTGCTGGCACACTGGCTATGCATTGCACTGCTAATCGCAAGGTCAGTAGCTCGAACCCACCACCCAACCAGTTCCCAGGAGAAAGGAGGCGTCCCATTCCAGCAAGAGTCCAGCCTCACAAACTCACCGGGGCACCTCTGCCCTGCCCTACAAGGTCACTGTGAGTCGGCATCCACTCAAGGACAGTGCGTGTGGTTTGGGGTTTTCTGCTTTACTAAACGTGATGTCCTTTTCCAGCGATTGGTTTTTACCAGTGACAGGTCCCAAATAAGCAAGACATCTCTCCCCTTCCTATTTCTAAGACGTTCTTCTTGCTCTAAGAATTGCTTGTTCTTCTGACAGTCTCTGGTATATTCTATATCCTCGCCAACGTGCATATTCTATATCCTTCACCAACGTGTATATTCTGTATCCTTCACCAACATGTATTCTGAATCCTTCACCAACGTGCATATTCTATATCCTTCACCAACGTGCATAGTCTATATTTTTCACCGTGTATATTCTATATCCTTCACCAACATGTATTCTGAATCCTTCACCAACGTGCATATTCTATATCCTTCACCAACGTGCATAGTCTATATTTTTCACCGTGTATATTCTATATCCTTTACCAACATGTATTCTGAATCCTTCACCAACGTGCATATTCTATATCCTTCACCAATGTGCATAGTCTGTATCCTTCACCAACACCGCAAGCCAAAGGCAACAATGCTTCTATTGTGATCTATTGTCTTCATCCTTTTTTTATTTTATTTTTATTTTTCATTATCCAGCTGTTGCATGGACATGGAGGGATGCAAAAGACCACACTTGAGGGCATGATTCCTTGCTTCAGGCCATTTGTCATGAGTGGCTGGCTGGAGACTAATAAGGAAGGCAGCCCCTGAGCTGTGGGGCCTGAGGACCCTGAGTGCGGGTGGCAGCAAGGGGTCACGTGAAGCAGAGAACGCCCCTGTTTCTCTGCCCTCATCTTGACACGCCTCATTGCATCGCTGAGATGGGATTGTCATCCTCTCACAGCGTGGAGGAAGCGACAGCAAAAAAAGTTTTAAAAATCGGATCCCTTAGTGCTTATCAGAAAGTTCACGTTCAGACCTTTCAGAACACGAGGCTTCAGAAGCACCAGCCAAGATATTGGGCAAAAAGCGAGTAGGATCCAAAGGGTGGGGCCCTTGGTATAAGCTCCATACTGGAGCTTCCCC
Source organism: Echinops telfairi (assembly GCF_000313985.2). NCBI lineage: Eukaryota > Metazoa > Chordata > Mammalia > Afrosoricida > Tenrecidae > Echinops > Echinops telfairi. Next base: position 141,987,167 of record NW_022111373.1, read on the forward strand.
TTGCTGTGAAGCACGGTGGTTAACCTTCCAGGGACTCTCCAGGACACCAGGCTTTGGTGTCTGTGTCCTACGTCCATTTGCAGCGTTTCAGCCTGAGAAGGAAAGGACAGACCTGCCCGGCTTCAGGTGGCTGTCCCTCAAGGTGGCTCTAGACGTGTGAATCCTTCATTATCTCCCATTAACAGACACGGAACTAGCAAGGCAGAGAGCATGCCACTGGTGCACAGAGTGGAGTTAATGAATCCCAACAACTAATGACACTTCTCTTAAGGTAACTTACTGCCAGAATGTAGCTGTGTTAGCACAAAGTGTTGTTTGTTTTTTTTTAAGTGAGAATGGCAGCGGCCATGAAGAGGCGAGGCAGGCTGATTAATTATCCCCCATAATTCTCCATAATTGTCCTGTCTAGACATTCATGTCCAGAGCACTGTTCTTCCCGGGGTTGCATTATGCCTGACCTTATTTTGGACAAACAATGTAATGGCTAATTGGGGGCTAATTTATATAAACACCCAAGTGGCGGCCCTGTCACCTTGGCTGAGACACGCGGCTCCTCCAGCTCTCGATGTTGCACCAATTTGGGGTCAAGTGTGGTAGAGCAAATGAAGCTTTCTGCAGCAATAACCATAATGATTTCAAGTGACAAAGAGCTCGGCGTTTGCATGGTTTCCTAGAGCTGCCTTAACAAAGGGCCACAAGCAGGGTGGCTGAATGCAATGGGAAGATAGTCTTTGACAGTGTGCCCTTGAGAGTCTGAATTCAGGGAGCAGGCGGACCTTGCTTCCTCTGAGGCCTCTGAGAAAGAAACCCTGAGGGGCCCCCAGGAGTCCCTTGTTCTGTCGCCGTAACCCACCCGTCTCTGCCTCCAGCTGCACCCAGCTTCCCTCTGTGTCCCTCTGTTTCTCTCCTCCTCCCCCCAAAAGCCCCGGACAGTCAGGCCCTCCCTGATTCAAGTACGATCTCATCCTCACAAATTAAATCTGCAAAGACCTGATCTCCAGAACACGCAGTTCCCATCCACGGGGACCAAGGCTCAGGCCTTAATATCCCTTCTGAAAGGAGCACCGTGCACCCCAGACCTGTCTTGTTCAAGCCTGACTCATGGCATTATGTGATGGCTCCCCGGTGTGGGGAGGAAAACTGGGCCCAGGTCTTGGCTTGTCTTGACAGGCCAGGAAGAGCAGAGATTTCCATGAGAGCACAGCTGATAAGCATCTTCCCGGGACACAAAGGGAGTTTGCTTCCTCTTCCACTGCAGCCATATCTGTCATCCTGACTAGCTGGCGGGATTCGATGCCCTTTGTCCTTGACCCCTGTCCCTATTAAGCTGCTGAAATAGCGGAGGAGCCCAGCGAATCCTCCGGCAGCCCCTGCAGTAATAGGCTCGGAGAAGAACTGATGCTGGGCTTTACTGTGATGGTCCAGGGCTCGTTTTCATTGGCGGACAGATAATTGAGATGGATTATCCTCTGTTTCCTCTCAAGCAACCAGCTAACTGAGGTGAGCCTAGATAGAGACCTTTGAAGACAACTTGCCTGATTGATCATCCTCCTGTAGCACCTGCAGGGGACGACACATGGAAAAGGTGGCACTGAAACCACAGAGTGGTCACAGGGCAGAGAGGCATTCTTGCCCCTTACCTCTCAGGACCTCTTAGCTTGCTCCTCTTGCTATGGAAACTTAACTGAGCACCCAAGACTTTCACACTGCTGTAGTTTTGTGGTTAGATGCTATCCTGTTGATTCCAAACCATGATGACCTCGTGAACAACAGACTAGAACACTGCCCGGTGCTGCTCCCCCGTCAGTCACGGTTGTTCCTATGTCTGAGCTCATTGGTGCAGCCACGGTGGGTGTCCCATCCATCTCCCTGAGGGCCTTTCTCTTTTCTGCTGCCCCGCCACGTTACCAAGCAGAATGCCCTTCTCCAGAAACGGCTCTCTCCTGGCAATATGTCCAAAATACGGAAGGTGAAGTCTTGCCATCCTCTAAGGAGCAATTAGGCGTGCGTCTCCCAAGTCAGATCGCTTTGCCCTTTTAGCCATCCACGGCACCTTCAGTTTTCTCCAGCCCCACAATTCAAATGTGTAGCGATCAGGACTCACGCAGGCCATGTCAGACACCAGAGCTCAGGAAAGCTTGGCCTCAGTTTGTCCAGAAGCAAAAAAATTGCTTTCGGAGCTGCTGTCAATTGCGTTCCAGTCCACTCTGGGCCACTTGCTGCCGGTCTTACAGCATCTTCCCGCTGCCCTTGGTAGCCCCTAGTCCGTCGTTGGGAGCACGGTGAAATTTGAGGTCCTTTCAACCTAGGGCGGGGCTCCTCTTCCAGTGATGTAGGTACCACTGTTTGGGTGTGAGCCACCAGGTCCTCATGGCAAGTAGATAAGCTCCGCTTTCCTTCTTAGCACCTCCTCAGCTGTAGAGCTGTTCACCACAGGTGACCCTGCCAGTGGCATAGCTTCCAGCATCACAGCAGTCCCTCAGCAGCACAGACCAACACACTGGCAGACAGGTGGGGTCTGCCCTGCAGGAACCATCTGTTTCCACCTAGCACCGAGCCCACTTCCCACTCTCTGTGTTTTCACTGAGGTGGAATTCACGCAGCACCACACTAGCCATTGAAGAGGGAGCCGTTTGATGGCCCGGGTGTATTCATGGGGTTCTGCAGCCACCATTGCTCTCTTGTTGTAAAACATCTACATCACCCCATCAGGAAACCCTGGACCCTCACAAAGTAGCTCTTCACCCCCCAGCCCATCTCCAACAAGTTCTCCTCTATGCTCTGTCTCTCCTATTCTGAGCATCTCATAAAAAAAATAGAAGTGCACATGATGTTTGTATTTGTGTCTTAAATTCTTTGGCCATTGGGTTTGTGAGGCTCATCCGCATTGAAGCCAGTATCGGCACCCCATCTTTCCTATGGCTGAAACATGGTCCTTGGCTTGACTAGGCTACTCTTTGTCCATCCATGCACCTGTGGAGGGACGCATGGGTAGCTTTCACCTTGGGGTTGTTGTGAACAGCGCTGCAGTGTACGACTGATGCACAGGTACCTATTGGAGGAACTGTTTTTAATTCTTTGGGATGTGCACCTGGACTGGCATTGTTGTCTGGTCGTATTAAGTTGAATATTTGAAGGCACCACAAGATTGTTTTACATGGCTTCCTCTGAATGTGTGCCCACCTCCATTCCTTGTGCTGGTGCAAGTGCTTCCATTGCCTTCAATTGTCTTTGTCTTCCTTTTCTCTTTCCCCTTCATCACCAAGAAGCCTTCTCTCCAGTTTCAGGCCATTGTGGCCAAGAGTGTTGGTGACATAGTAGTTATTTGTTGGGCTGTGATGAGCAAGGTCAGCAGTTCAAAACCACCAGCCACTCTGTGTGAGAAAGATCGGCTAACTGCCTCCATAAACAGTTCCAGTCATGGAAGCCCACAGGGGCAGTTCTACCCTGTCCTGTGGGGTCGCTGTGAGTCGGCATCGGCTCGATGTCAGGGAGGGAGTCTGTAGAAAGCTCGAGGCCTTTCCTGCACCTTCCCAGGTCAACCCTTCTCCGACACCTTCTCTCAAGACCAGCAGTGGCCCTCTCTCTGGTGCTGGCACCCTCCTGCCCAGGGCCCCAGATTGGCCCTGAGAGAAAGCAGCAAACATTGCATCTGAATAGAGAACCACCTGTGGTCAGGCAGCGGCTACCCACTCCATACTCGACTGGCCAGAGACAAGGGACTTTAGCTCATTGCTGAACCTGCCCGAGCCGCCACTGCCTCACTCATGCTTCCTTGTAACCTGGGACAGGACCCACATCCCAAATAAGCCAAACCTGCTGCCCCCCAGCCGGCACTGTCAACTCCATGGGTGCCAAGACAAGAACGGCATCCATCAAATTTCGAACGGCTGATTTTTCACAAGCTGACAGCCAGGCCTTTCTTTCAAGGTGCCTCTGGGAAGATCAACTTGCTGTCCTTCCCACTGGTTGCTGAGTGCTTAACCATTTGCACCACCCAGGAACTCCCTATTAAGATCCCAGGGCCCCTTACATCGCCCAGATTTTGAAATGTGAGGAGAACAAGACATGATCAGATGGTTGATTATTGAGCATTCTGAGAGGAGACCGTGTCTTCCCATCTGCAGACAAAAGGCTGCCGACTGAGATGCTCACCACCACAATGACCACC
>NW_022111373.1:141991722-141998974 GCF_000313985.2 Echinops telfairi
CCACAATCACCACCTCCACCATCACCTCCACTAGCACCACCTCCATCACCTCCTCCTCCACCACCACCTCTACTATCACCTCCACAACCATCACCACCTCCTCCTCCACCACCACCACCTCCACCATCAGTGCAGACCTCCAACATTGGCTCCTGGGAAACGTTTGGATCTGAGGAGTTGATGCGCCGACCCATCACCTCTCACAGTCCCCAGGATGATAGTTTGCCCCCCAAGAAATCTGAGCCATTGGAAGCCCGAGCTGTGCAGATATTTGTCAGATAAATTTCTCTGCCTCTGCGTGTGGAGAACATGGTGAACGTGGAGGGAGAGAGGGAGAATCCTGGAGCCTTTCATGGGGAATGAAGCCAGAGTGCGAAGGTCAGCTGCCTCTCAAAGCAAGCAGGGGCATCAGTTGAATAAATAATAGCCATTGTGTTCTCTGATCGCATGTTTACATCCTTTGCCCTCCAGTCTTGGTGTGAAATGCATCCCTCTGGCCTTGCTCAGGCATGCATATGCCTCAGTGAGCAGAGGTCCAGGTGGAGAGATGGGAGGAGGTGTGGACTACAGGGCTGGCTCTCATGGATCTCAGAAGTGTTGCCTCGTTTAATTCTTCCAAAGCATCGGCCCACTTTACAGATTGCGTCACTGAGGTCCAGATGGGATAAATGTGGCCCAAGGCCAGGCAGCTCTTGACCATTGGAACTTCACCCCAAAGTCCATCCACTCCCACAGGATTATGAAATACTCCCCATGTTTGCAAATGAACAATATTTGTAAATATGAAATTACAGAGATTTTACTTGGTGAGTGGGAGGGGCAGAGGAAGCTATTCCCGGTGTTTCCGTCCCTGTCTGTTCCTGGATTTTCAAGAAGCCCATTCCCTTCCACTGCAAAGGCTTCTACTTGAAATTCCTTTAACGTGCTTGAGATAAGAATGTTATCTGGTCCGTCTTTAATTTCTCTGTGGAATAGGCCTACAGAAGGGGCAGGCAAGGGGAAACCATTCTATAGCTGACTTTCAATTTTGTTGCCTTTCCGCGACTGGCCCATTAGTATTGATATCACTTAATCCTTCTGTCTCCTTTCCATTTGAGCAAGTTATCATCGCTCTGACAGGCAAAGCAATAAGTTGCAACAGCCATGTATATTCATCCAAACCCACAATTGGCCATGGATGAAGTTGTAGACTCATTAGGGCGGCGACACCTGATGCCAGTCTGGGCTCCTGAATGCACGCACCAGTCTGGTTCCTCTTAGTCTGAATTAAAGTTTTCTTTTAAGCCTTCAGAAGGAGTCCTGGCAGGTGGCCTTGCAGCTTAGGCATCCGCAGCTAACAGTAAGGTTGGTGGTTTGAACTCACCAAACACTGCAGAGAAAGATCGGCTGTCTGCTCCCATGAAGATTGAAACCCCCGACAGTATCAGTGTGAACTGGAATCTATTGACCAGCAGTGGGTTCAGGTTTTATCAGTTTGTCTCGGTGACCACTCTTCCAACAACTTACCTTCTTGCATGTCCACATTCAGTCTATTCAAGGCAATTTCCACTCAGTCTGCAACTACTCTTAGAATCCTTAAGCATCTCCAGAGAATGCGTTTTTATAGACTACAGCCTCCAATGTCCTCCTTTAGCTCATTAACCCAGCAAGAACCTTTTGGAGGGGACTCTGAACACCTAAGAGGGAGGTAAAGTTAATCACTTTAAACATGCAATTATCAATAATTGCTCTGACCTTTTCTATTATTGCATCCACCAATACTTTATGAAATTGTAAAGGGAGGGGGCTTACATTCGTGATTTTAAACAGAATGCAATAATACAAAAAGAAGTAGGTAAGTATGAGTTTTAGAAAATAAGCGTGAGTCTTTCTCCCTTCCCTGGCCCACCCAGAGCTAAATGCAGTGTGCTGTGCTGACTTTCAGAAAATTGTTTTTTGTTTCGTTTTGTTTTGCTTCACTCTGCTTTGTTGCAAATCCAGTGTGTAGCTACTGATCTCTATGAACATACTGTCTCGGACAGTTTATGTGGATAGATTCTCCTGCACTTTATATGAGCGGTAGGCAGGGATGCTATCTTGATAGCTCTTTCCTTCCATTGAATATCCTAAGAGGCACCCAATAATTTCCTTGTAGCCAGGACTGAATAGAGTCCCTCCAGTTCCTTCCTCCCCTGCACATCAGGTGTCTGTTCATCTGCCGCACAGTGGGAATCAGACGAGTAAGCAAATGAAGAGTCAGATGCCCAATCAACATTGAGTTCTGAAGAATCACTGTTATGAGTGAAGTTGAACTTGATCACAAAGACCTACTACACAGGCCATGAAGTTATCAGGAAAGATCAGTCCCTGGAAAAGGGCATCCTGCTTGGTAAAGTCGAGGGACAAGTAGAAAGGACAGCCTCGACAAGGTAGATTGGCACAGTGGCTGCAATCATGGCTGAAACATAAAAACAGCTGTGAAGGATGACTCCTTCAGGACCAGTGGTGAGAGGGGCGATGCCTAGAGGGTGGAGGGAATGTGGGGTGGAAAGAGGGAACCGATTACAAGAATCTACGTATAGCCTTCTCCCTGGGGGATGGACAGCAGAGAAGGGGGGGTCGGGGAAGACTTCAGACAGTGTAACTTATGACAAACAATAATAATCTATGAATTATGAAGGGTTCATGAGGGAGGGGGAAATGAGCAGCTGATATTAAGGGCTAAAGTAGAAGGCAAATGTTTTGAGAATGATGAGGGCAGCAAATGTACATATGCGCTTGACACAATGGATGTATGTATGGATTGTGATAAGAATTGTACGAGCCCCCAATAAAATAATTTTTAAAAAAACAGCTGTGAGGGTGGTGCAGGACTGGGCGGTGTTTGCTTCTATTTTTTTAAGGTTGCTATGAGCCAGAAGCAACTCAAAGGCACCTAGGCCATGATATAGAAGATAACGTCAGCTTCCAGTGTGCAAACCAATGATTAAAATGGAAATAAATAGTGTTCCATCAGATTGTAATCAATAGAAACCTAACAAGTACATCAGGTAATGTTTTTCAGGGGTGTGTGTGTGTGTGTTAAACTTTTTCTAAGAAGAACCCAGGACATTGTAGTATACTCCTCTGCACACACCTCCTGACCTTGTCCCTTTCTCCTGGGCGTGTTGAAGAAGGCTGGGAGATTACCATGTGCCCTTTGAGTACAATTTCATGCCTAAGGATCCCTGATAGTGTAGTGGTTGCATGTTGGGCTGCTAACTGCAAGGTCAGCAACTCGAAGCCAAGGGAGAAAGATGGGGCTTTCTACTCCCATGAAGAGGTATTGTCTTGGAAACCCACAGGGACAGTTCTGCCCTGTCCTATAGGGTCGGAATCCACTGGGGGCCAGTCAGTTTGGTGTGGATGAGTGATGAACACTGGTGGGAGGCACCATTGGGTCCACCTAACGATGCCCATATCCTACTCTGATATCTGTGAATATCTGTGCTCGGTGGGATGGAAGAATTATGCTTACAGTGTAATTAAAATTTCCAATCAGCTGTCCTTAAAATGAGATCATCTTGGCTGATCTGGATTTGGCCAAAGGAAAGGCACCCCACCACACACACACACCCCTAGTTATTATCAAGTTGATTCTCACTCAGGGTGACCCCGAGTGTGTGAGACTGGGCTACAAAGGCTGTCCTGTGACACTCATCTATGAGACCTTTGCTGAATCTCCGGAGAAGGAGCAAAGGTCCCACCCACAGGCTGCTACGGTTTTCCCATGGACCTGAGATTCAGTAAAGGTTCCACAGTTGCGTTCAATGGGAGTGTTGACTACAATTACAGACAAAGGGCGGTGCAGAAAGGAAAAACCCTTGGGTCCAAAGTGCATTGGCATTTTGTGCCGTCGAGTCCTAGCCACCTTATCGAAGACGCCGCCCCCGCCTGTGTGTTTCCGAGGCTGTAAAGCTTCATGGGAGAAATAGAATGCTTCCTCATTTTCCCCAGGAGGAGCTGGGGGTTTCGAACTGCTGACCTCTCAGTTAGCAACCCAAGTAGCTCAGTACTTATAGCTCAGTAATCTCAAATCCAAACTCACTGCCATCCAGTCAGTTGTGACTCATTGCCATTCTCAAGGACAGGGTCGAACTGCCCCTGTGAGTTCCCCAGGTTGTAACTCTGTGGGAGTAGGAAGCCTCCTCTTTCTCCCATGGAGTGTTTAGTGGTTTCCAACTATTGACCATGCGGATCATAGCCGGGTTAATCTTGGGTCTAGTCTTAGGTGTAAGAAAGCAAACAGGCAAGGAGCCACTGCCCGTAGATTCTCACCCTGTTCTTCATGCCAACGTGACAGTGGCACGCGGCCCACCTCCTTGGGTAATGTGATCCTTCATCCCTCTTGTGTTAATTACAGTTATCAGAGAGAACCGTTTTCTTTGCTCTGTGACTCTTCGGAAGATGAAGGAAGGAAAAATCAATGTCGGCTCCTCAGGGAGGTGATTGTAATGATCTGGCGTTGCGGGGACACCCTGGGAGAAGCGTCTCCACGGCTGATCTATACAGCAGGAACGTACTGTTCAGGCTACGCTATTCAGGCATTTACAGAGAAAAATCTCATGACCCAAACTACAGAGTAGGAGGTTGACCTTGGTTCTACGAAACCAGCTCTCCTTGGAAAATGGTGGTTGTCAGGTGCCACTCAGTTTGTTCTGACTCACCGCAACCCCGTGTACCAAGAGAGGAAGCACCGCCCGGTCCTGCGCCATCCTCACCACTGTTCTTATGCTGGAGGGGTGACGTGCTGATTTGATTACAGTGGCCGGTGCTGCTGCGGGGAGAGTGTTGGCTGTGAGCAGGCCCTCCTCCAGGTGTGTCCTCCTGGAAGAACGATGGAGCAGAATTTAAAACATTAGTAAGACCACATTTCTCTGCAGCTGGGACAGGTTCACACCACTTGTGTCACTGTTAGCACGTTCTGTGACAATGTGACGTGGTGAGTATTTCTGATGACAGTAACATACTCTACCTGTTCCACGTAGAACTTTCAGGAATTCCTGAACTTAGGGATGTGGGATTCCCCGGAGCCACTCCCTATGCCTGATGTGTCTGCCCCCCTCCTGCTGTCTCCACAACCCAACCATTCTGCTCAGCCTGTTCCAGAACTGGCTTTCCTCTACGCGTCAGCAGGTCTCCAGAACCTTCCCATACTTAAACCAAACAAACAGATGTCCTGTCCTCAAGTGGATTCCAACTCACAGCCCTCCCCTCGGGCTTTCAGTGGCTGGTTGCTCAGAAGTGGAGTGGTGGGCCTGCCTTCTAAGCTACATGGGAGCAGAGTCGGGCTTCTGAGGTTCCATTCATAGCACGTTCACTGTGACCTCCTGCGTGGATTTCCTTGCTGTCTTACCAGAATCTTCACCCACTGCCATCCAGGCAATTCTGACTCACAGTGACCCTTCTAGGGTTTCCTCTACTTTCTCCCAGAAATCAGTTCATCAGAGGTTTCAACTGCTAACCTGGTGGTCAGCAGCACAATGTTTGTTTGCTTATTTGCTTACCGTGTTAGTGCCATGTAATTCACCCTCATACAATTAAATTGTTGTTGTTAGGTGCCATTGGGTCAGTTGGTACCCACAGTGACCCCATGCACAGCCGAACTCAACACTGCCGGGTCCTGTGCCATCCTCGCAATTATTCCTGTACCTGAGCCCATTGCCGCAGCCCCGGTGTCGATCTGTCTTGTTGAGCACTTCATCTTTTTCTCTGCAGTGTAATAGTTCAATCATATGAAGAAGAGGTGTACAATCATTAGCACAATTAATTTCAGAATATTTTCGGCTTTCTGGTTCTTGTTGTTGCTAGCTTCCCATTTTCCCACCATCTTCCTTGCCAGGGCCTCATAATGCAGCTACTGCCTCTCCAGATTGACCTCTCCTGTATTTCATAAACAGCACATCATCCAAAACACAAAGAAGAAACAAAGAAATGCAACAGCGGTGACAGAACCAAACAGAACCAATCAAAGAGAAAGCAGAAAATGTTAAGAACTCAATCGACTTTAAAATGCATCAAAGAGATCAAATGATAAGGCAGAACATTTTAACTGAAATCCATCTGCCAGAAGCTTTACAATGCTCTCTGTGGGATGCCAGGGCTATTCCCATCCCTCACCTAAGATCAGAGGGGATTCACCAGAAGCTTGGTCCATGTAGGGACTCTGTGAATGGATTTGGGGGCTTCCACTCACATCCTTAGTCTTCTGGAAACCAGGTATTCACAATTTAAGCTCTGAAAAGCATTCCCTCCTTCGAATTTGGACTTTATTGTTTACAATCCTTGCATCACTGCTTGTTCTAAGACAAGCCTTCAGGACCCCTGATGCTATTCTTTTTGTTAGCAGAGCACCATCTGGTTTCTTCACCACACCTTGCTGTAGCACCTATATCTTTAGTGATCGCTTTATGACGGTGAATATCAAGTAGGGCCATGTCATAAGAACTAATTGTTCTTAGGTTGGCGCCATGATTCAGTGCGAGCCCCAAATCACCCGGGCTCTTTGTTTTGCCTTATAGACCTGTCTGTTGTTTGATTGGCAATGTCTGGGTAATGGTATCTCATTATTTTTATATTTCCTTGGTGATACCACCTTTTTCTCTTGGCGTCATTTTATGGACTTGAGCCCAGCCTTCTAGAGCCTTTCCCTATACAAAGAGCAGCAAAGCTGGGGGACCGCAAGTCCCCTTGGCCAAAAGTGGGAGACACATAGCTTCTCTCCTGCTCTCTGGTTAATTCTCTAAGCAGCCACTTGGCTGGTGAGCTGCCCTGCTTTTATGGTTATTATTTTATATTGCATCTGCATAGGTCATTTTATTTACTTATGTCCCTTGTGATTGTCCTTTGGGCTAAAGCTAACGGACACACTTCATTGCCCATTCAGTGGTGTAGGTAGGTCTTGCTTTATGACATCGATTACAGCCCTTCAGTAGCACAGCACTCCTCCCACTTCCTCCCTAGGGTCTCCTTATTCCCTGCCCCGTCCTACCTTCTGAAGGTTTAAATCAAAAGCAAACAAGCCTGAACACTCACTCAAGACCAGATAAAGTAATGGGAGTAACGGTTTCCTGCAGGTTTGGGGTGAGAGGGGGGCAAGAGAGGAAAGGGGAGCTGATAGCAGTGATGACTGTATAATCCCACTCGAGGGGATCAATAGCAGAATTGTAGGTGAACGGCTGTATTGGATGGTGTAAGATACAATATGTGTGTGTGTGTATATATATATATATAT
>NW_022111373.1:142000275-142001905 GCF_000313985.2 Echinops telfairi
GCCCAGGTAGAACTGGCCCCCGAGGGTTTCAAGGATGCAAACCTTTAAGGAAGCAGATAACTCATGGGTTTCCCACAGAGCACCCCTTGGGTTCAAACCACCAACCTTTCCTTAGCAGCTGAGTGCTTATGCACTGCACCAATTCGGACTCAGTGACTCAAATCGATTGTCCCAGAGCTCCACGGGTCTGATGTCTGGCATGCTCGCTGGCTTCCTGCCCCACTTCTCACGAGGCAGAGGCTCTGGGAAGGCTCTTTCAGTCAGCATAGCTCAGTGCCCTATGGCGGAGGTCCCCATTGCCTTGCTGGCTCTTCTCTGAGAATGGTTCTCCACTTCTCATCACCACATCCCCTGGGTTGCATGACCTTCCTTCAAATGATCCCTGGTGAGCCCTCACATTTTGAAGCTCCCTGGCCTCCCCCCATCTCTCTCTTCAAGGGCATCTCTCTGACGGACTCTTCTGTCTTCTGCTGCTGCTTTTAAGGTTGCTGAGCCCCTGGGTGGTGACACCTGTTAGCACACTCAGCTGCCAATCAGAAGGCTGCAGTTTTGAGTCGTCCTAGAAGTCTGGGGGAAAGGGCTTGATGATCAGAAAAAGTCAGGCATTGAACGTGGCGCGCTTGCCACACGGGGTTGTCAGGACTGTGTTGACTGCGAGTTAGGATTTAGGAGGTGAGAAATACCGTTGTAGGTCACCCCACCGACTGGCCTGGTAACCACAGGTGGGGTGATACTCAGGGACCTCCTGGATACTCCAGGGTCACCTTCCTCTTTTAAGGTCAGCTCCTGAGCAACGTCATGCCTCCTTCGAAGTCCCTTCAGATGAGGACCCAGCCATGTGCTGTATTGACTATTCAGGGGCCATGCTTAGAATCCTACCAACCACAGTAATGAAGACAAAGTCCGCTCAAGGCAATCGGGGTTGGGCAATCCAAGCACACAGGTGCTAGAGGTGCTAGAGCAGGCTTGTAGGAGCCTTGTAGGAGCCCTGGTGACACATTGGGTTGCCATCAATAAGGTCGGCAGTTCAAACCTACTGGTCACTCTGCAGGAGAAAGATGAGGTTGTCTGCTGCTGTAACGATTTGCAGTCTCAGAAGCATAAGGCGTTGTTAGTTCTCTCCTGACTTACAGGGAAATATATTTTAGTAATTAGGTTCCATGTAAGCCCTTTTCCCATTCCAGGGGAGAAAAAAGACTGAGTCATCTTGCTTGTTTTACTCATCATTGATATATATTTTTATTTTGTAGGTGCTCTAGTAGTACTGTGGGTTAAGCATTGGGCTGCTACTGCAAGGTCGGTAGTTCAAATTCACTAGCCTCCCCTTAAAGTGAAGTTATCTATTCCCATATAGATTAACATGGATTAACATCCTCAGAAACCTTAAAGAGCAGTTCTGTGCTGTCCTTCAGGGCCAATATGAATCAGAATCGACTTGATGGCAATATTATTACTATCAATTTTAATTTGTAATTATGTATTTTTTATATGGCTCATTCATCAGTCAGTAGTTGAATTTTGGTTTCCTGTGGACAAGGTCATGGTGGCATCGTTATGAATTGGGCTGTTAACCATCGGGTTAGCAGCTCAATCCCACCGTCCACTCCTCAGAGAAAGATGGGGCTTTCTA
>NW_022111373.1:142008928-142018235 GCF_000313985.2 Echinops telfairi
TTCCTGTCTTGGAGCTCCAGGTGAAGTCTGGTCCCTCTTTCCCTGTGGAGACACAATCAACACCCTCCCCCTGTGTGGGTTAGTGCCCTGTTCCCCTGACTACCCATACCTTTTTCCCTCCTCCCTTTTAATGGGCTACCATATGTATCCCATATGCACCAGGGATGATTTTTATTCACATTTTTGCCACCAGTTTAAAGAGCCTGTTTGAGCAGAAGAAGGGATTGTTGGAATTGGAAAGCTGGGGCAGCTGGGTTCAATGTTTTTACCTTACTTGTTCAATCTGTGTGCTGGACAAAATAATTGAGGATCCAAACTGTTTGAAGAAGGACTAGGCATTTAGGTTAGAAGATGACTCCTTTATAACCTGTGAAAATGCAAATGGCACCATCTTGCTTGCCAAAAATAAAGATATCTTGAAGTATTTATTCATGTTCGTCAAATACGACATAGCCTTCAGTGTGGATTATGCCTGAGTGTGAAGAAAAAAAGAGGGGAAAATCCTTACAACTGAATGACATTTTCATTTTGCTTTTGTTGCCTTGTGACCGGACTGTGGTTGGCAAAAGTTGATATAGCACATAGATTTGATGGAAATGGTTGATGAGGTATGTAGACTTGATGGAAAGCCACTGCTGTGGGTTGACCTGTGTCTCCCAATGAGGCATGTTGGTGTCCTAACTGACTATAACCTTGGTTGAGAAAGCTGGGTCATTCTTTGAAGATGATAGCAGTTGTCATACCAGAATGAAGTGGGCCCTGGTTGTAAGATGTCCCCATGGGAAGACAGACATGGGGAGTCACTGTGGTGAAGTGAAATTGCTCTCCACTATGGCTCTTCTCACCACGTCTTAGTAACTCCCACTAACAACCTCATGATGGATGGAGAAAAATCTGAAGTTTCATTATTTTTACATCAACAGTTCATGCCCCAGAAATTAGCAGTCAGCAAATCAGAAGACTTTAATCACATTCAGCAACTCTATTACTGCAAACCAAAAAAAAACCCCAAAACCCAACTCACCACCATGGGGTCCATTCTAACTCCTAGCGACCCTATCAGACAGAGGTGAGCTGCCCCTGGGACGATAAATCTTTATGGGAGTAGAACGCCTCATCTTGCTCCCAGGGAGCAGCTGGGGTTTACATCTCAACTTAAAATCCACTATGCCACCAACTAGCGACACCAGTCTTTCCGGCGTTAATGAACAAAGATCATCCATACGCATACGAAAGTTAGACAAAGAAACAGGAAGACCAAGAGTTGATTCATTTCAGCTGGGATGTTGGTGTAGACTCTTGAACAACCAAGGGCTGCCAGAAAAGGAAGGAACACATCTATCTTGGATTAAGTAAAGCCAAACGACTTGTGGTAGTTACCTAATCTGGTGTCAATTTGGGGCTTGAGAGGATTAAGAGAGATCAAAAGGAAGAACTTTGATGAGGTGGATAAGCACAGTGGCTGCCAACAATGGACTCACATAGCACTGATCATGAAGATGACGCAAGACTAGGCTATGTTGTGTTCTAGGCTTAATCAGTTACGCCTAAGGTTGTCGTGAGTAGGCTTCAGCTCAAAGGCAACTAGTAATAGGATTCTGAAGAAGAAATGTCAGAAGACCAAGTAGCAGTAGAATGGACACTAGCAAGGAGGGCTGGCCTAGAGCCTCAGAAGATCAGATGGCAGAGGTATGTACTCTGTCTCTTTTTCCCCAACAGTCACTCAGCCCTGCCCCTGGGCATGGACCAGGAGTGGTCCACCTAGAGTAGAGCTGGTAGTAGTACAACAGTGAAGACCACAATAAAACAGTGTGTTGAAAGGACTGGGGAATTATGCAAAGCATTCTGGGATAGAAACCGAGGAAAGGGATGAAGCGGGAAAGAACATGCCGCTCATTGCCTGTGAAGATATATCCAATTTATTTTGTCTGTTATTGCTACTCAATACGCTGTCAGTGAGGGATCAAAATAATCATGAAAAACAAGGAACACCCCCAGGAAAACACTCTCATCCAGATAAGATTGGTGAGCTTTTAAGAATCACATTGATTCCAGGCTTAATAAGTCTTTGAAGTACAATTTGTTAGGTTTTTCGGCAGGTAAATAAATCAGGAGATCGCATATGGGGGAATTAGGTGATGAATTGAATTGGGAGTCGGAAGATTTGCTTTAATAAAAGCTATTAATAATCTGGAACATTATGCCAAATCCTGACAGTCTTCAAACCTGCAATCTGACATTTAAAAGGCACGGAGCCAGTTACCTCTAATCCCTTATTAGTTGGCTTTGTTCACCATCTCCTGAGAAGACGGAGGACTCAAAATGCCAGAAATTATGTCACGTTGGCATTGCTGGTTATTTATTTCACCACGATGCTCATTTTCCTAGAAGCCACCTGCTTGGTGGCACAAAGGTTGCCTCTCTATTTCATGATGTTTTCTAGCGCGCACGCGTGTTATATTCATGTTTTAAAGCTCCAGCTTTGTGATGTATTAGGTCAAGTCTGGTTGATGAGGAATCATTCAGTTCAGCAGAGACGAAAAGTAGACATTGATTTTACTCGTTTTCAAACTCAATTTGCATGTTGACCCATAACATTTTCATTTGGCTGCTGTTGCGTTTGTGATTGGACTGTGGTTAGCTGAAGTTGATGTGGTCATAGAGTTTATGGAAATGGTTGATGCAGTAAAGTTGATGGAAAGCTACTGTCATGGGTTGACCTGTGTCTCCCAAAGAGGTACGTTGAAGTCCTCACCCTGCACCTGTGAATATAACCTTATTTGCGAAAGTTGGGTCATTCTTTGAAGGTGGTAGCAGTTAAGTCATACAGGAATGAAGTGGGCCCTGCTTGTGAGGTGTCTCCGTGGGAGGACAGACAAGGGGAATCACGGTGGTGAAGTGAAATTTTAGTGACTCCCACGGAATGACTGGGTGGGACCATGTAAGTAGAGTGTGCATATGTTAGTGAGCCATCTCAGAAGCATGGAGAGGAAGAATTCCCAGGGCCATCAAGGACAAAGAGTCAGCCGTGGAGCATGTTTGAAATCTCTGATTCAAGTGGCAGAGGGCAGCAGAGGCCCTGGTACCCAGAAGCCGAGGCAAGGAGCCCATGAGACAGCGCAGGGGAGCAGCGCTGAGATTGTGAGGCAGAGCAGTGTTTAGGATTCTTGGCCGAGGGTGGCAGAAGTCAAGAGACGATGCGGCTGAGAGAGACTTGGCTGCTCTCTAAGGAGGGGCATTGCTGTGGACCAATGACTGTGTCCTTAATGTTTTCAGATCCTGGATGGTGGTTACCTGTTCAAATCCCTAATGAACCCCATAACTGTGAGTGGTTTCTGTGAGTTCTATGTGACCATTGCAATGAACTCCCAAACCAGCATAAAAGCAAGTCTGTACTGGAAGGAAAGGTGGGTGTTGGAAGAGATTCAAGGAAGGTGGAAGGTAGAGGCGGGCCTGACCCCTATTTTATGGCATTCATCCAGGGCCTGCTGAGGAGTTTAATTCTCCTTCTCCCTTTTGTAGCTAAAGGAGGTCAGATGTGGCCCCCATCCCCATTCCATGTACTCAGTCACATAAAAGGAGTGAATACCATGTGAAAATACATCCCCAGGCAACAAAGGAACGCCAGGGATTGCCAGAAGCTACTAGAAGCTAGGAGACCTGGAGCCATTCCTCTCTCAGAGCCCTGAGAAAGTTTGACACAGCCGGCACCCTGATTTGAATGGCCTCCTAACCTCCCAAACTGTGAGAGAAGAAATCGCTTTCCATGACAGCCCTCCCACTTTGTTGCATTTCAATGCCGAGACCCTGGGAAGCAGACAGCCCCTTGAAGGTGCAAAGGTGGGCAACACACGTATTGCCTGCAGAGGCTTTCCATATGGGAGTTTCTGCATGAACACAACAGAAAGTGGAGCTCGTTCACCTAGGGTTGGGGGGGGGGCGCTAAGGGGCCACAGTGAGCCTTGGCCAAGGTTCTTGATCTAGAGGCCTTGTGTTAGCAACAGCCAGCGTAGAGAGAAGTTTGCTCCGTGAGTCTGGTGAGGTAGGAAGCCAGGGCTATGGAAGGCACTGTGTGCGGTGAGACACAAAGGACCGCACGCACAATTAGGCGCCACGGTGTGTGGTTTTAGCCACACAACATCCGCTCTTTGTTTCCCTCTGATTTCCTTGTAATTTAGCCTGATGGGAAGCATTTAACAGACATTTCAGGGAGCAGTTAACTCCATGGCGTCCATCAATTTTAATTGGAATCATGTAGCTAAAACTCTGGTTGGTGCCTGGCAGCCAGAGGGTGTCTTTTAACTCAGGTATTTCTGGTTCTGCTTGGAGCTTCTCTGGAACAGTGGATCCTGGCATTGGCTGGCTCGGGAAGGCATGCCTTCTGGCAGTCTCAGAAAAGGGTGAGCAGCCACCAAGAAGGGGCTCACCCATCTTCTTCTGAGGAAGGGGAGAGGAACGCAGGACAGCAGCCGTGTTCACCGTCACCCGCGGTGGGTAGTTGGTCTTTAGGCCACTCAAGCATTCTGTCCCTGCAGCTCTGCAAAGCAATTACCCAGCCATCACTGTCCTGATTTGTAAAGAAATTGCCTTCCTCCGGAGAAGACGAAGAGGCACGCAGCAGTGCTCCAGACTGCGAGCCCGTGCTTCTCCTCCTAACGAACAAGACAGAGGTGTGGGGGAGAGCCTGGCTGACTTCTCTGGAAATCGTGTCTGACTTGACTGCGTCGATGAACCAATTCTAAAAACACATATGCAGAACGTGCCCTCAAGAACATTGTCAAATACATCCAACTCTATGACTGGTGCCCAGTGGGTGTTTCCAGAGCTGTGGCTCATCGCAAGGCTGTGGATACTGTCTGATGGGTGTCCTTGAATATGCTCTGCCCTGAAATAACGAGGCTGTGCAGTGAATGGCCCTCAAGCAGAGGCAGGAAACTTCCACACGTCTCTCCCCGTCGAACCTTGAGCCCGCGTTTCCAAGCACAAAATCCAGAGCACCACTGCCTAGAGATGCCACCTGTTCATTGGAAGCCATGAAGACTGGGGGGTTTAGAAAACCTTTCGGTCAGAAAGAGAAGTGGCAGGACCAAGCTGTAGAGTTCTAGAGACCATGCCAAGCCCACCAAATGTGGTGGGACCTCTTCTGGCTAATCAGATCAAGGACTGGGAGGAAAAGAAATGAACACAATGTAGGTTGGCCTCACACAGGGTAGCTTCTCCTTAGTCATACAATGAGAGGAAGCCCTCTGAAGGGCTGCTTGCTAAGTGAAATAAGGCAACCAGAGAAGGACGCCTATTGTATGATCCTGCTTTTAAAAGAAGACAAGAGTCAACATAACCGAGACAACACTGTTCATCATGGTTATCAAGAAGGGCATGATGAAGAGAAGGTACACGCTACATTGTCGACACTTGTTACTTCCCTGGGGGTGGGAAAAATGGCACCAAATGCAAATATAGTGAGCACAACACCACCGAAGTAAAATAAAGAAGGGGGGGCAAATATAGATGGGTACAGGCGTTTGGGTATAGAGGTAAGTGCAGGTGGGTGAAAAGGTTCTGACAGCCAGAAGAATCTGTCTCATTGTGGTTAGTGCAAGTAGTTTGTCCTCTCTGTGTACAGCAGAACAAAACTGCGGTGTCCTGCGCCGTCCTCACAACTGTAGCTATGTGTAAACCCATTGTCACCGCTACAGTGTCAGTCCTTCTCCTGGAGTATCTCCCTCTCTTTCACGGCCCTTCTACTTTACCAAGCATGATGTCCTTTTCCAGGTGCCGGACTCTCCTCATGACATGTCCAGAGTACCTGAGACAAAGTATTGCCATCCAATCCATGGTAATTTCCATGGTCTTCTCCAGCACCACAATTCAAATGCAGCAGTTTTTCTACAGTCTTCCTTATTCATTATTCAGCGGTCACAAGCATCTAAGGCAAGTGATGCTTGGGTCACACATGTACGTGTAAATAAATATATGGGTTCAGGTACATATAGCCATTGAAGGCACAAGTTAGTCCACTGGCCAGGCACAATAACCGAAGACTACCCAAGACTCTGGTTTGAAAAGCTAAGGACCACAGGCTGATAAACCTCTCAGTAAGCTGACGTAACATAATCCACAAAAGTCATAATCTACATTGTAGTGAATTGAGTAGTATCTGAGGTCTGAAAAGCTTGTGAGTGGCTATCCAACTGTTCTCTACTCAGCAGAAGCAAAAGAGCAAGTAACCAAACACCCAGAGAAGAAACGAGTCTCCATGATCCTTACTTCACTTACTCTGAGACCACAATAACTAGATAGTGCCCAGCTAGCATCCCTGACCGTTCTGAGAGGGTGCACAATAAGATGCTCCAAGATTGAATGGGAGGGAAAAGGGGGAGCAGAATTCAAAGTCCTAAAATAAACATCTTAAAAGTCAGACAACTTGGAATAGTAGAGAACAGAGGACTTGTTGAGATTGTTGCCCAGAGACACTCTTTAAACCTAATAACCAGGCCCAATAGCAGAGTAGGACACCAAAGAAAGGATGTTGCCTATCAATCTGTGCCCTCCTTTGAACCCATTTCCATGACACCAGGAGGTCAACCATTACTAAAATGCAAAGATGCAAGGATAAGGGGGCAGGGAAAGAGTACTGGAGACAAAACAACTAGTTACAGACACTGTTGACACTTTTATGAACATTGAACTAACGCTGCTGTGTAATTTGGACAGAAATTTCCAAATGGCAGCCTAGCTCAGTGCATGAACTTTAACCAGAACTTCAATAAAATATCATCACATTAAGCACAAACAATGAAGTCAAGTCCTAATACATACTCCAACACAGATGAATCCTGACAACATCATGCTGACCAAGATAAGTCCATCACAGCAGGACATATACTGTATGATCTCACTGATATGAAAATGAATAACAGAAATCCAAGCCTACCAGAAGTAGGAAGGAAGGATAAAGGGAGAGTTTTTGCTTAAGAGACATTGAGTTTATGGTAATGGTGGTGGGAAAGTATAGCAGGAATGATTTCACAACGCAATGAATGCAAGCCCTGTCACTGAATTGCACAGGAAGACTTGGTTGAGATGACTTGTGTTTTGTTAGGTGTTTTTCAGCCCAGGATTTTAAAAAGTACATCATCCGAAAGCCAAGTCCATGCACGGGGCCTCGTTAAGCCCTGAGTCATGTATCATGGCAGCCTTGCCTTGTAGAGTCCAACCAAACCCGCTGCCACGGTGCCCACTCTGACTCAGAGCAGCCCCGCAGAACTGCTCCCTGGATCTGGTGTAAATCTTCATGGAAGCAGACTGCTTCATTTTTCATTCTCAGACAAACTGGTGAAAATAAGGCCAGGCAAGTGGCAGCAAGGAGCTCTTGTCCACCACGACAATGCACTGGCGCACCCTTTGAGGGCAGCCAGGGCTCTTCTGTGAGAATGTTCTTGGGAAACCTGACCCCTTCCACCCTACGACCCTGGTAGTGCCCCTTCAGACCCCTTCAAACTCAGAGAACATAAAACAGAACATGATTGGAGTTCCTCAAGGAAACCAAACTGCTGTTTTAACTTTGCGTAAATTGCAAAGTGCAGAATATTTTTCGCAGGGAACGAGGATTAAAGCGATGAAACACTGCCTTCAGAAGCAGAGACTAGGTGGAGGCTATGCGGAGAAACAGCTTCTTCACCTTTGGGTATTTTTGTTTAATAAATATTTCTGTGATTTTGTCTTCCTTATTCCATGTCTGACTTGCACAGGCATATGAGGCAAATGAAAATAGCATGGTTTAGGTCAGGTGCACGTTAATCTTCAAAGTAACACCCTTGGTTTTCAAGACCCTGAAGAGATCTTGTGCAGCAGATTTACCTGGTGCAACTCGTCTTTTGGTCGCTTGCCTGCTGCTTCTGTGAGCATGGATTGTGGACTCAAGCCCGACAAAATCCTTGCCAACGTTAGCCTTTTCTCCACTGATCCTCCTGTTACCTGTTAATCCAGCTGTGTGGACTTTGGCCTTCCTTGCAGTGAGCCATAATCCATACTGAAGGCTGCAATCCTTGATCATCCTGAGCAAGTGGGTCAGGTCCTCCTCATTTTCAGCCATTGTACCACAATGTGTCATCTGCATATCACGGGTCATTAATAAGCCTTCCTCCAATCCCGATACCAGTCTTCTTCATACAATCCATCATACAGATTTAATAAGTATGGTGAAAGTTTACAACCCTGATGCACAACTGTACTGGTTTTAAAATCATGCAGAATCAATGTGTTTGAATTGTAGGGCTGGTGACGAATAAGAAAAGTACCATGTACTGCTAAAAGGACAAACAAGTCTGTCTTGGACGAAGTAGGGCCAGAATGCTGCTTAGAGGCAAGGATAGCAAGACTTTGTCTTGTATACCTTGGCAGTGTCAGGAGAAAGCAGCCCTGAAGATGGACATCGTGCTTGGCGAAGTGGAGGGGCAGCAAATAAAAGGAAGGCCCTCAATGAGGTGCATTGACACCGTGGCTGCAACAATGAGCTCAGGCCTAGGGACAAATGTGAGGGTGGCGCCGGAGCAGGCAGTGTTTCCTTCCATGGTGCATATGGTCCCTGTAAGTCTGAACTGAATTGATGACACCTAACAGTAACAAGAAGATTTTGTAATGATGCTTCTTGACTTAAATTCAGAATTTAAATACAAAGCCAATGGTGACAGTCATGAAGGCTCAAGGAGCCAAGAGAGTGCAAAGAGCCCCAAGCCAAACCCATTGCTGCTATTCCATTCCAATTCACTGTGGCCCAGTAGGACAGAGTAAAACTACCCTGTAGGATATCCATGGCTGAAACTTTTATGGAAGCAGCCTGTCACATCCTTCTCCCTTCCAGTTCCAGATGGATTGGAATTATTCCAGCCATGTGTTTTAGCCCTTGTACCAATGAAAGGTAGAAAATGAAATTATAAGTGAATTGGTTCCTGTGTTGGGCAGGATTTTCTATAGCAACAAAGCCAGGACACTCTGGGGAGGGGAAAAAAAATACACGCGCGTGTGTGTGTGTGTGTGTGTGTGTGTGTGTGTGTAGGTTTATATAGTGAGACAGAATATAACAGCCAATTAGTCCACACAGCAGTACAGAGGGGTCAGTTCAATTCACTTTCATGGATCAGTTAATATACTGGAGTCCTTCAATTCACAGGGTCTGTTGGTCCAAGGTCAAGTAAGCAGACAACAGAGTCTGCCCTCAGGCAAGACAAGCAGGGTAGGGCAACAACAGCCAGAAGATGAGAAGTTGAGATGTAGCAGAGGCCAGTAGCACTGGCGTGTGAAGCAA
>NW_022111373.1:142018549-142033826 GCF_000313985.2 Echinops telfairi
CATAACATCTCACTCCTAGGTTTTCTCTCTGATTTGATCTCCTACTCAAAGCAGAACTAGGTGGCTTGTGTAAAATATTGTAGTTGTTCCCTTGAACCCACCAGGTAAGTCACTCAGGACTCTGAGATTCAAATTTGTTTGAAATAAGCATAGTAAATAAGGGAGGCCCTATGACATCAGCCAGCACTGTAGATTCAGGAAGTAAAGCTGCCTGACTAGTTACATTTGGATAAAAGAGACTGGTGTGTTTAATTAGAAAATGTAAAAATGAATGGTGTAGTACTTTATCCACTAGGGGAAAAAAATCTTTTAGCATCCACATGAAGTGAACACTTCCAATTTCAACATCATTATACTCTTGAACGATATATCAATTGATATATCGTTCAAGATTATAACGATGGTTTCTAAAGACTAGGTATGATATAAATCTCTGTGCTTTTTACCAATTCTCTTCAAAAGTGTATTCCAGAATGTTATGGTGCAAATGTCTAACTAGACATGGAAAACATCTCCCTCAAGATGGGCAAGAGATGTGTTAAATGCAGCGAGGGGCATAGCTTTATACATTGGATATTAGCTCATCACAGACATGCTCATTTAGGATCAGGATTGAAAGTAACTGCTCTGTGATCCATACAGGTCATTGTATTTTTTTTTAAACTTTTTTTCAAAATTGGAGCTTGCAGTTAAATTTCATTGTAGATGTGTACATAAATATATTGAGACTGAACTTTGAGCTTTGGTAGATCCATGATGCTTTAAAGCTTTGTGACCTGCTGTTAATGTGCTAAAATAGTTTTAATCACAACTGACATCGTCTCCTCAACCTAGTCATCAAAACTCAAAAGCACACATACACATGCACACATGCACACACAGAGCGAGAGAGCGCTGAAAAATCATAATTGAAAGTGGAGGTCTTGTATTTAGGGGAAAGACCAAGGAAAAGGAAGCTCTGGACTCTCATCTAAAGTAAATACTAAATTCATGCTTAAGATATATATCTGCTCATTCAAGAGACGGTGATTAAAAATGTGAACCTGGCCCCAAAGTCCTGTAGGACACTAATCACCAAAGACCAATGGAAACACACTGCCATGGGGTCCGTTTAAACTCTCAGCACCCCTGGAAGAGAGAGTAGAACTGCTCCCCAGGATTCCGAGACTGTCAGTCTCTACAGGAGCAGACAGCCTCATCTTCCCCCCACAAGGCAGCCAGTTAGCAGCCCAGAGTATAATCCATTGAACCACCAGGGCTCCTTTAGAATACTGGTGGGCATTGACAAAGAGATATGGACATATGTCAGTCTGCTTGTAAATATTTTATATATATTGACCCTTGTTATACCTGCAGATACTCTGATAACTCCTTGTCCTCTAGCACAGGAATGTGTATACCTTGCATGTGCAAGTGTATGTATGTGCATGTGTGTATATAGTCACTTTCCTTCACCATCCATACCTTTCCCTCACTTCTCAATATCCTGGTAGCATAGTGATTACTCCTTGGGTTACTAACTGCAGGCTCAGCCATTCCAAGGCACCAGCCGCTCCACCAGAGAAAGGCAGGGGTTTCTAGTCCCTTAAAAAAGGCCAGGCTCAGAAACTCACAGGGGCAGTTCTACCCTGTCCTATAGGATTGCTAAGAGTCAGCATCCACTCAATGGTAGTGAGTTTGGTTTTTTGGTCTTAGGCATTTTAAGATGTTGTTGTTGTTAAGGTGCCATTGAGTAGATTTTGACTCATAGTGACCCTGTGTACGTGAAAACAAAACACCACCCATCTGTTCCTGTGCATTCCTCGCAATTGTTCTTATACTTGAATCCACGGTTGCAAGAGGGCCTTCCTCTCTTCTGGTACCCATCTACTGTACCAAGCATGATGCCCTTCTCCAGGGAGCGGTCGCTACTGACAACATGTCCAAAATATGTAAGACCAAGTCTCTCCATCTTTGCCTCTAAAACCATAGCTTCAAAACAATCTAGAACAGAAATTAGAATAAGGAAAAATAATGCTAAGATGAATATCATGCACTTATAATGTACAAAATGTTGTCCATAGCTTTTATGCCCTCCTGGTGAGCTGGAGCCAGACACTGGTCCTCATGAATGTGTGGCCGATTGATTTGTCTGGTTTGTGAATCAGGAAGAAGCCTACCCCCATCATAAGGGCACATAGAGAAAAATAGACCTACCATCAACCAGGGCATGGTGTGAAGGGCATTTCTGACCATAATGTACATGAACAATACACTGTTTTTTAAAATCATTTTATTGGGGGTTCATACCGCTCGTATCACAACACATACATGCATCCATTGTGTCAAGCACATTTGAACATTTGTTGCCATCATCATTTTCAAAACATTTTCTTTCTACTTGAGCTCTTGGTATCAGCTCCTCATTCTTTCCCCTGCCTCCTAAACTCTTCATAATTTATAAATTATTATTTTTCCGTGTCTTACACCAATCGATGTCTCCCTTCACCCAGGGCAACTTTTCTGTTGCCCATCCCCCAGGGAGGAGGTTATGTGTAGATCATTGTGATCATTCCCCCCCGCCCAACCTTACCCTTACCCTCCTGGTATTGCCACTCTCGTTATTGGCCCTGAGGTGCTTATCTGTCCTGGAGTCCCTGTGTTTCCAGCTCTTAACTGTACCCATGTACATGCTCTGGTCTAGCTGGATTTCTAAGGTAGAATTGGGATTATGATAGTGGAGGTTGGGGGAGGGAGGCATTAAAGAACTAGAGGAAAGTTGTATGTTTTATCACTGCTTTACTGTACCGGACTGGCTTGTCTCTTACTTGTGACCCTTCTGTAAGGGAATGTCCAATTGTCTACAGATGGGCTTTGGGTCTCCACTCTGCACTCCCCTTCATTCACTTTGATAGAATTTTTTGTTCTGGGTCTTTGATGACTGATACCTGATTCCATCGACACCTCAAGATCACACAAGCTGGTGTACTTCTTCCATGTGGGCTTTGTTGCTTTTCAGCTAGATGACCACTTGTTTGTCTTCAAGCCCTTAAGACTCCAAATGGTATATCTTTTGGTAGCCGGGCTCCATCAGCTTTCTTCACCACGTTTGCTTATGCACTCATTTTGTCTTCAGCGATCTTGTCGGGAATGTGAGCATCACGAAATGCCAGTTTAATGAGGGAGTACTTGAGTAGAGGCCCAATGACCGCCTGCTACCTTGATACTTAACATATAACTATAGTACACAGATCTATTTCCCTGTCTTTATATATAAATATATTTACATATGTACATGCCTTTACATCTATAAATGCCACTTGTCTCCCAGTTCTTTCTTCTATTTCCTTTTACTTGCCTCTTGTCCCACTATCATGTTAGGCCTTCATTTGGGTTTCAGTAATTCCTCTCGGTTACATTGCCTTTGATCAAGCCATACCAGGCCTCCTGTGCCCTCGTCGATTTTAGATCACTTGTTGTTCCCTTGTCCCTGGGTTTGTTAACACCCACTTCCAACCCCTCCTCCCCCACCTCTCCCTCTCCCATGTACCCCCAGAACCATAGGTCCCATTGTTTTATCCCCTGGATTGTTTATACCGCTTATCTTATCTAGATAGACATGCAGAGACAATAATAAGCACAAAAATAAAGCAAAGCAAAACAAGACAACAAAATAAACCCAAAAAACAACAACAATAACAACAAAAAAACAACTACAAAAAATGAAAAGCCTATATAGAGTTCCAGGTCTGTTTGTTGACCTTTAGACATGTTTTCTGGTCAAGTCTGATGGGGTGCCATGCCCTGGCCCCAAAGTCTCTTTTTGGTTTCCCAGGGGACTTCATTACTTTGCTCCCCTTGCTGCTCTGTTGCACACCCTTAGTGTTTTGCCCCTGTGTGGTGGGGTCTAATTGGGCACAATTCCCACACTGAGCCTCCAGTGTTATCCTTGTAATACTATGGGTCAGTGAGGGACATCTTGTCTCATAGTGGAGCCGGCCCTATGGTCCTCTCTGTGCATTGGGTGCTCTGAGCAGGAATATCATCCTCGGGGTTTGGTGGGCCAGGATGTGTTCCACTCTCTCTCCTTCCCTCTTCATTTGTTCCCGTGTGCTCTGATCAGATGTGTCCCTCTTCCTGAGCTGTAGCTTCAGTGCTGTCCTCTGCAGTGCATTCTTCTGGTGTGGGGGAGTGGGGGGCGGGATCCATGTAGTTGGACTTAGGGCCAGCCACACAGACCTTTACACTCTCTAAAGTCAACCCCCCTCAAGTCTCCATTGAGAGTCTCATCAAAGGCAGAGTCTCAATCTTTGAAACATCTTATGTTGCCACCCACCATCCTTTGGGCAATGAGGTCGACCAGGAATTTGTGACAAACCTTCAGAGCTCAGCTGAGTAAAAAATCATTTCAAGGAGCAATGGACCACAATTGCTCTTGTACCAAGGCTGCCCCTCTAAGTCTGGTGACTCCTCAGATGTCTCCTTTTTCCCTGGCAGAAAGTTGCTGCACCTTCTCCCCCAAGACCCTGGTAGAAAGGAAGGTTGGCCACCCAATGTGGAAATTGTAAGACTACACAAAAATGCTGTCAATGTTTTCCCAGTTTTATTACCTGAGGAACTGAGAAATTTTGTTTATTTTTCAAAAGCAGAAAGATCAGTAAATGTCAACAATGCTCATTTGAATTGCATAACCTTTCCCAGTGTGGCATCAAAAGGCCAATAGAGGCTCTTCAAACATGGTCTGTAGAACTTGTGAGAGAGATACCAAGGCAAAAAAGAAAAGAGCCATCTTACCATTAGGTCGGTTGGATTGTGTTTTAATTTATAAAAGCATTGTCCACCTGTCTTCTACCGGACCGCTCTTCCCTCTCTTCTGCCCTGGCTCTCCCCTCGTTCACAGACTTGGGATTGTTCCCGTCCCTCTACTTCCTCCCTCTGTGGCTTCACACACCCTCTCCCAACCTCGATGCTCTCACCTGTAAAACCGAATGAAGGACAGCAAGGGAGCAGTGTAGGGATGTGGTGACAACACAGTGGGAGTACAAAGGGGCTGCAAAATTGTCCTGGTGCCTGCAGTCCCTCTACTGGGTATGTTGTTGCTCCTGTTGTTATTTAGTTCCAGAGAGCCAGTTGTGACCCTATGTACAACAGACAGAACAAAACACTGCCCAGACCAGCCTCACAATTATACCCATATTTGAACCCATTGTTGCTGTCCCTGTGTCAATCCATCTTGTCGAGGGGCGTCCTCTTTTTTGCTGCCCCTCTACTTTTACCAGCCATGAGGTCCTTTTCCAAGGACTGGACTTCCCTTACAGCTTGTCCAAAGGAGGTGGGACAAATATTGCCACCCTTGCTTCTAAGGAGCATTCTGTCTATAATTCTCCCAAGACAGGTTTGTGTGTCCTTCTGGCAGTCCATGATACCTTTCAATGTTCCTCACCCGTGCCAGACTTCAAATAGGTTACTGGGTATATATATACCCCAAAGAAATATAGAAGAAAATATGAACAGATGCATTCATGACCATGTTTATCACAGTGCTTTCTACAACAGCAACGAAGAAGAGAACCCAAGAGCCTGTCTGTGGAGGAATGGATACATAAACTCTGTTATAGACATACGATAAAATATTATGCATCTCCAAAATAGCAGTAATGAAATTGCCAAATACCTCATGACCAGGAAGAATTTGGAAGGCATTGTAGTCACTAAAGTTAGTCAATCTCATAAAGACAAATACTTCATGACACCCTCATTAGAAAGAAAAAAACTAAGAACTGTGTTTTTACACAAAAAGTCACAGGTTTTGAAGTCTGTGGTGAGGCCTTAGGGGAGGGGGCAGGAAGGGAGAGAGCTAGTGCAGGGAGGAAAAAGTAAGAAAGGACCACACGCACGGTGTGGGTGGCAGGTTGACTGGGCTTCCATCACAATTCTGATCAGCCGGGCCAGGGAAGTCTGTTTTGTGTGCCGCTGCCACGTGCGCTCTACTCCGCAAAATAAAGGGAGGGGGCAGAGAATGGAGCCCCAAAGAGAGAGAGAATTCACAGCTTTGCAAGCCCTCCAGTTTCCTTCCTGTCAAATGGATACACTAGCCCGAGTGTCTGGGAAACCCAGAACTGTAACATTGAACCTGGCTTCAATGCTTTCCAAGCACATGGGCTAGTTTCCAACAAACAAAAAAATGTTTGTGGGAAGAAATGGAATTAAAAAATAGAGTGGAATTTTTTCACCAACTTTCTGAAGCCCCTTTATATATATCTAGGCCATTCTGTTGTGGGTGATCGCTAGTTTATTCCAGCCAACATGGCCTGCCAGGCTGAAGCCAGCATCCTCAATGAACAGGGAGGGCCCTGCCAGGTGTCTGTGGCCCTGGTGGTCAAGTGCTTGGAGACTCACCCAAAGGTTGTCGATTTGAACCTACTGGCTGCTCCGTGGGAGAAAGACGTAGTGGCCCACGTGTGTCAGTACTGGGCAGAGCTTGGGACACCTGCCTAATAGACTCCAGGCCTCTAGCTTGTCTTCTGGAGTGTGGATCATTGTCATTGTGTGTGGCGATGCATGTATGCCTTGTATTAGGGCCCTTGGGTTTGCCCCTAGTTCTTCATAGATGATCCTCATAGTTCTAGGGTGCATATTTCGGTCTTTATTCTATCTTGAGCTCCTTTTTTATCCATGGTTTGTGGTAGGGATCCCGTTTCACCAGGTCGGCAAATCTCAGATCTGTAAACTAACTCAGTAAGTTGAAAACTTCTCTCTTTGAAAAAGGGTTCCAACTTCTCCAAGAAGCACAGTCCTTTGAATCAGAAAGCTTCTGATCCTCCATTCGATTGTAAAAGAGGAGACCCTCAAAGCTCGGGGATGATCTCCCAACCTTGTCCGACACAGCAACCACGCTGTATTGGGAATGCTGCTTGCTCTCCCTCCAGTGATGCGCCAGAGCTACAGTCTGGGCAGGGAGTACCCCGGAGGTCTCCATGCCCCTCTGGAGATGCA
This sequence comes from Echinops telfairi, assembly GCF_000313985.2. NCBI lineage: Eukaryota > Metazoa > Chordata > Mammalia > Afrosoricida > Tenrecidae > Echinops > Echinops telfairi. The sequence goes on from NW_022111373.1 coordinate 142,025,525, forward strand.
GAGGATGCAGGCTTCCTATCAACAGTAGAGGAATGGTCAACCACAGGTCTCAGAAAGACCAGGCGTTCTGCTCCCGTGAAGAGCGGCAGTCTCAGAAACCCACAGGGGAAGTTCTACCCTGTCCTGCAGGGTTGCCATGAGTCCCACTTGACCGGATGGCAGTGAGTTTGGTTTTTAGGGTGGTTTGGTTTTGTTTTGTTTTGTTTTTAACCGCAGGTATCTGTTAGAGCCACCCACCTGACCCCCAGTTGTCTTCTCAGTCAGGATTCTGCACTCTGGGTGTTGGGGAATTCTGAGAGGGTGACCCTGGGCTTCCCATATCGGGAGGCATTGTTGAAAGCCATCCATATGCGGTGGCAACTCTGTTCTCATTCAGGATTCCCCATGGCTTATCGCTTCTAGGAAGTCTTTGTCGAAACCAGCCTGTGCCTTAGCACTGGGCACTTGATACACCGTCAGGAACAAACAGACGAGTGTGTCTGTCTTGCAGACTTTGGAGGGGCAGGAGCCTGGAGGCAGGCTCTGATGGTAATGGCTGCTGACTGCCCATATGCCCTTTTGCTTTGCAGGAACGTGAGTTCGGCCGGAGAGGAGGCCCGCCGGAGGATGCGGGAGTGTGATGGACTCACAGATGCGCTGTTGTACGTGATTCAGTCTGCTCTGGGGAGCAGCGAGATCGACAGCAAGGTTTGTGACTGCATTTGCCTGGAGTGAGGATGCTACAGCATTGGGGGCCCAGTGGATGAGCTAGCCTGGGTAACAGCAAGGGAGAGCCCATGTGGGACTTAATACAGGGGCTTCTAAGAGATCTGGGGAGAATGGGATTACAAAATGATGGACATTTCAGGGAGGCGCCCCCTGGTGCTTTCCTTTTATGCCAGGTTTGTTTGCATGCATTCCATACATGGCAGTAGGACTGCTCATCACAGCCCAGCATTAGGGAGGTAATGCTCCATCTTCTCTTTTGTAGTGAGTAATCCTTCATCTGAAGCTATTAAAACCACAGATGTTTTCCAGGCAGGGCAGAAACATCGGCATACCCTGTTCCCCTCCAGTCTCTAGTTTTTATTTTACAGAATCCACGTCCCAAAGGAAGAGAGATGTTCATACTACCTGAGAGTGCGGAGAGCCAATAGTCTAATAAGTCAGTTTCTTTCTCTCTCTCTCTCTTTCTTTCTTTCTTAAAACCACCAGTTAATGGATCAACTGCCATGTCCGAAGGCTGGCACCGTCTAAGTGCGGCTGTGAAAATCAAGTGTTCTGTCTTCTCTTCCAGGCTGTAGTTCATGGCCCACAGAGTACCAGGGGTACTTTTCCAGTGTTTGAGCTGTTTTGCTTGATTCCTTCTCTCCATCTTAAATCTGCCCTGTCAATAAACATGTCAATAGTCATTTCCTAATGTCCTGAGATAAATGCAGACTTTACCAATCTGTTTAAAGTCCTTTATGTGATTCTTCAACACAGACTTTTCCAAGAGTGGCACTGTTGACATTTGGGGCCGAAGAGTATTCATTGCAGGATGCTGTCCCAGGCATTGTAGGATGCGTAGCTACAACCCTGGCCTCTTCCCACTAGATGTCAGGGGCATCCCCTCCCCAGCCATGACCATCAAAAATGCCCTCATTGCCACATGCCCTTTGAGGAGCAAAACTGGCTCTGATGGAGAAGCACTGCTGTAACCCCATGGTCTCCAACTCTGCAATGAAAATAATGGTAGGATGGCCAATGCTTACCTGCACCTGCCCCATCTCAGCCCTTCGGAATCTGAGTGTCTATGTCAGGCTCAGCAGTTGGCTTGATGTGCTTCTCAGATTAAGAACCCTGACTTAGAAGATGTGAATGTGGAACCCACTCCCCTAATGAGGACTAGGATAGAATGGAGTTCATTTGTAAAGTCCGAGAGAGAACACATAGGAGTGATGCCATGCATCCCATTTGTAGTTGGCTGTGGGGATGGATGTGCACAGCATATGTCTACCCTGATGACACATCCGAGCTCCTGGGAGACTTAGAGAAGTACTGAAGTTACAGCCCTACCAACCGCCAAGACGGGGATTCCATCCACGTATCACAGGCCCATAAGCAACCGGCCTTTGAGCACCAGGGTATTCCAAGTACTGTCATTATCTTATCATTACCACTCAGTCAAGCTTGGGTCCATTTATTTGCTACTTATTATCTATTCCAAAAACCAGATATCATGGACCAGTGATGGAAGCATTCCTCATTTGTAAATGACTTTCTTGGTCACTGTAGATATTTCATATCACTGACAGGAAAATTAAGTTTTGATGAAAGTGTCCAGTCGAGATGTCTTGAGTATTTATAGAAGTCTGTTAGTGGGTTAGACACATAATTTAAAAGAGAGCTATAGAAGCAGACGCACAGAAGCCAGAGTGGTGAGGTTCTTAGTATTCTGAGATTATAATACAGATGGAGGCACTGGGATTCTGAGTCTCTTGCTAAGATGGTGTCGTGGATGGAATTGTGCTCTCCCCTCCATCCCCCTCCACCAATTACGAGTCATCTTGACTAGGCCATACTTCGCAGATCCCTTTGTGAGCTTCGTAATTACCCTAGGTATTCTAAATCTTAGGATCTGTGATGTTAGTCAGGCAGGATTAATGACAAGTAGGTTGATGAGGCAGGATACAGTCTACAGGACTTTTCTTGGGTCAACCTCTTTTGCGATATTAAAGAGATTACACAAGGTAGCAGATACCAGAGGGGCTTCCTACCTCCAAGAAAGAAGAGCTGGTTAACAAGACCTGGGATTTCCCAAGCTACTCACTCCTAGACTCAAGGGTAGAATGAAGTCAAAGACCTTCTCCCAGAGCTGACAGGGTGAAACCTTCCCCTGTAACTGGCTCCCTGCGTTCAGACATCTAGCCTCCTAAACTGAGAGAATACACTTATATACTAGTTAAAGCCATCCACTGCGGTATTTCTGTTATAGTAGTACTAGATAACAGACAGATAGATACAAAAAGAGTTTTAGTCTGAGCTGGGCCTTACAGAAGACAATCAAATATGAGTTGACAGCCTCTCCGTTTGCTGAGCGCTCCTACCACCCAGACTTGTGTTCTCTCCCATCTTCAGGCAAAGAGGTCCAGGACCAAAACGGATAGCCAGGCTCCAAGCACTCATAGGAGACCTGGGGGTAGGCAGGGTTCATCTCTTTTGATGTCCATATTTTCATTCAAAGAACAAACTGGAAGTCACTGGAATGCCTTAGGGTTGGAGAGCTCCCTGGATGCTGTGAACAGTGAGCATGCTCAGCTGCCGATCCACAGGGTAGAGAATCAAGTCTGCTCAGAGGCACCTCACTCCCCTAGAGACCTGCTTTTCACAACCAGCTACTGAAATTCGCCACCGTCCTACTCTGGACACGCATGGGCTCACCACAGGGTGCCCAGGGGAGCCAACACAGTGTTCCGGGATATTCAGGGCAGGCATTACATAGAAGACCCAGCTATTCCCGGTAGAGTTGAAAGGACACTGAGCATGGAGGGAGGATAGCACTGGTCATAGGTGTCTGCACCAGTGGCCTCAACTCAGTGACAGGGAGGGTAATGATAGAGGAATGCCAAGGCTCTCCCAAGGATCCAGTGTGACAGATTGCTCAGTGCTTCATTGGCCAGAGTGTGCTACTGAGTTTTGACGTATTATTATAGCACTGCCATTTTCCACTCAGCCCTCTGCCCGGCCATTGCTGAGCTTTTCCCAATGACAGGCTGGGGACAGAAAATGAGTACACATTCTCTTTAAGGCCAGTGAAGTGAGTGAATCAAAGAGCCCCGATTCCGTGGAAGCTCTCCCTGCTCGGCTCCCATTATTGGGACAGTTTGTTGAATGGCGACCATATGGCAGAGCTCTCCACACAGACTTTTCAATTAACCCTTCCTAATAGAAAATACAGAGTCTGTATTTGACCCTGTTGACCAAGAGGAACTGAGAGCAGCACCGTTGACAGCTGCCATCGCCTTCTGCTGGGGTCCCAAGGAAGGGTGGAGGCTCCTTTTGGCTTGCCTTCTCCCCTCCCCCAAGCCCAGTAGAGAAGAGCCCTCAAACTGGTAGTCTTCCCAAACCAAGACCAACTGCAAAGGTCCAGGAAGCTTAATGGGAGGGGACAGTTCAAATCCTGTGTCTCCCCAACCAACTTCTCTCCAGCCTCTTCTTTCTCCTCCTCCCCGCTCCCCACTTCCTCTCCCTCTCCCCAAATCAGTCTCCCCACCACAAGCAGATGAAGCACTTCAGTGGAAACTCAAACGCGTTCCCTAGCTGTTTGTTAAGAGATGAACAGCTGGGGAAGAAGGAACTTTTTCTTCCCGCTCCCAAGGCTTTGATGTAAGAAAAATCCATTTGAGCCGACTTCAGCGTCGTTCTGACTCATGTCATAACCATTCCTCTCTTTCATGCTTCAGTCACCCTGTATTTTCCCGCCTTTCTGATGCTTGAAATGGACGATCACGTTGACTGAAAGCTAAGGGATTAGCAGCCCAGGAAGCCTGGAGGATCTAACAGAGGTCTAGGATGGAGAAGATTCCAGAAATGTGTCCTGAGAACAGGCTTTCCTCGCTGGTTTGCAAACTCTCAGTAATCAAGTCGAGGAAATTCGCTTCCTGTTACTCAATTCCAGTTCTGGGAGGGGACCATGAGTGAGCTCCGATCCCTGACAGCTAGCTTCCAATCCAGGTCTTGCCTTCAGCCCTGTGGCTCCAGTCCCTGCCCAGCACATCCGAGCAGGTGTACAGCCTCAAATGAGGTGCCCTTTGTTTTGGACTTTGTGGAGCCCTGATAGCCTCCCTGGGTTACTAAAGGTAGAAGGCTACCTGCCCCCAACCCATCCCCCCCCCCAAATATTAGGATTCCATCCACATAGCACAAGCCCCTATACAATGACCTTTTTTGAGTACCAGTGGATTCCAATCATGAACATTGTCATCATCCTATCAGTGCCAATCAGTAAAGTTTACATCTGTTCAACTGCTATTTACTATCAATTTCAAAGGAGCCCTGGTGGCCTAACAGGTTACGAGTTTGACTGCAAACCACAAAGTCAGCAGTTCGACTCCACCAGCTGCTCCAGAGAAGAAAGGTGGGGCTGTCTGCTCTCCTAAAGGTTTACAGCCTCAGAAGGCCCCCAGGGGCATGTCTCCTCTGCCCTATAGGCCCCCCATGAGCCAGAACGGACTCAGGGATAGTGAGTTTGGCTGTTTTTCTTCCTCTGAAAATGGGCACCAGCCTACCTGACCGCCGCATGGTTCATGCCTATGAAAAAGAAAAGAAAAAAAAAGTCAAGGTATGATTTTTAAAATAAAAGTTAAAAAAAATTGCCAGCAAGTAGATAGTTACAGTTGTACTTGAACTCCACCATCCGAGTTGGCAGCCAAGCACTTAGGTGTTTGTACCACCAGGAGACTTCAAACTGCCATGTCTTCCATCATTATTTGGCCTAAATCTATAAAAGTATTGTTGTTTGATTGCTTTTAGCTTTTCCTGTAGGTCCACAGATGAGAACAAACATCACAAAGTCGGTTTTGCTCCGAAGCTGAGCGTCAGCATGTTTTTCAGTGAAGGGCCTGATAGTAGCCACTGTCGGCCAGAGAGCCTCTCTCACGTGCATTCAGCTCTGCCCACGGAAGCAGCCATATGGCTGTATTCCAGTAGAACTTGATCAATAAACACAGGTGACACTGTATTTCACCCACAGGCAAAACTGTGCTCACCCCTCTCTGCAGCTGGTCATTTCCAGAATTCCCAACTTTAGTTCTGATGGGGCTGTCAAATAATTTTTAAGCACCTATTAGGTAATGACTTCAAAAAATTCATGGGAAACTGGAACGAAAATAAATTGGAATTTTTCCACACCCTTTTTGAAGCCCTCTGGTGTTGGGCACTCACCTGAGACCTGACTCTTGAAGTCCTTTAATCTCATAGGTGGCCCTGTGAGACTAATACTGTTATCACTGCCCTGAGTTCTCCAGTGGGGATGCAGAAACACAGTGCCCCTCTGTGCCTCAGTTTCCTCCTCTGTCAAGTGGAGATCATAATATTGCTTACATTTTAAGGATGTTGGAAAGGTTGCGGGAGAGATTGGAACCAGCAGCCCACCAAACAGCCCACTCCAACCTGAGTAGCCTCATTTGGGGTCACATGCTAGAGACCGCCACGACACTGCCCCTCCCAAAGTGGGAGGAGACCCTTCTCCCCTGGTTTCCGTGCACCATGTGCTCTCCTCATCTGTGGCAGACCAGAGAGCGAGAAAGGGGCGCACACAATTATAAGTGCTGTCATATCCCAAATCAGGCAACAGGTTGGAAGCCTTTGCTGGCTCAAGCAGATGCAGGAGCTGATGAATCCCAAACATGCAGGTCAGGCAGTAGGCTGAAGGCTTTCACAGGCTTAGTTCCAAAATCCACAGGTCAGGAGGTGAGAAGAGTGCAGGGTAGAGAGAGGGTGGGGATGTGGGGGTCTTGCAAGAATATCCATCTATATGCTAGGGGCAGGCCACCCCCCCAGGGAAACGCCCCTTTCAATGGATTATCAGAACACCAAATGGAAAGTGATTACATCCTGTCTAACAGACCGCTGAGAATCACCGCCTTGCCACATTGATACATATCACCTCCCATCCCATGGCCCTTCTCACTTTGTAGAGCTCTGTCACTGATCTCCTGCCTCTCCCTCCCACTTAAAAGGACCCTGTGACTGCTTACCCTGGGCCCTCCTGAGAGTCTAGGCTCGCCTCCTCATCTCGCTATGTCGTCCATCTGCCACCTGAACCCCTTTACCTTGCAGCATCAGGCGTTCACAGTCCTGGGACCCACTCACAACCCTTTGGGAAGGGAAATCATACTGTCTACCACACAGCTGTATGTGGTTAACTCACCGGATCCTCACAACCTTCCTAAACTGTAGCTGCTGCTAGATCACTCCATTCTGTAGAGAAGAAAACGGAGTCCTAGAGAGGCTAAGAGTTTTTATCCTGAGTCCCACAGCCATGAGTCCCAGACCCAGGGCATCTACGTGTGCCCCGCACTGCTGTCACCCCCTCCGCTGCGAGAAGAGGTGGCACAGGCATCTTCTGCCATGAAACAGACACAGCGAGGGGCCTGGTGCCCATAGCACCCGGCTTACCCCTGCTCGGTTTTCCTCCCAGAGATGTCCCTTACCCGACTCCGAGCTGGGTTTATCCCTCCTCTCCATGGGTCTGAGCTCCACATCCTGAGCAGGGGGTGTCTGTAAGTGGAGGGACAGTCAAGCCATCTGGTCGTTATATCTTGCTCCCCACTGACCAGTGTGACCGGTGCATGGCATTCCACAGCGGTAGATGTTCCTGAACTCGCTCTTGTTGATCAGTTTCTCTTTGGCAGTGAGAGATCCTCAGATCTTTCCAAGCTTCTCTAAGTTCTTTCCACTTTGGGGAGGGGGGAGCCTTTAGAACTCAGTAGTGAACACATCTAGAGGAGTGCATGTACACCAGCACATATGTGTGCCCGTGTATGCGATCACACATGCACGTGTGTGCGTTCATGTGTATGCATGTATGCATTCTGTGCACATGTGCAGGAATGTGTGGGTTCATATGTGTGTATGCACATTTGCATGAGTTTGTGCATGTTTGCATGAGCATGCATGCATGTGCACGCACGCATTGTGCACTTATGTTCTTGTGTGTATGTGAGTATATGTGTGCACGTGTATGCCTGTATTGTGTACATGTTTATGAGTGTGTGTGTGTGAGGTGTGCATATACATAGATTATGCTCATGGGTACATGTATTATGAAACCTGTACATGCACATATGTGTGTGTATGTTGTGTGATGTGTGCAGGGGTATGTTTGCAGCATGTGTGTATGTGCTATAAATGTATGGCTGTGTGCAGGTTTGCCCTCATGGTAGTGTGTATATCTGTGCACAGATGACTGCATGCATGTGTGTGCATATGCCTGTGCATGTATATGTGCACTATGTACATGTATGACTGTGTACATGCAGTTGTGCACTAAGTGATAGGCTGCTGCATACTCACTCGAGCCCTGTCCCTTCTCTCCCCTTACCCCCTCCTACCCCCCACTTCTCACCCCGCAGACCGTGGAGAACTGTGTGTGCATCTTAAGGAACCTGTCGTACCGGCTGGCAGCAGAGACGACTCAGGGACAGCACATGGGCACGGATGAGCTGGACGGGCTGCTCTGTGGCGAGGCCAACGGCAAGGACTCAGAGAGTTCCGGGTGTTGGGGCAAGAAGAAGAAGAAAAAGAAATCCCAGGACCAGGTGACAGAGGCATGCGGTGG
>NW_022111373.1:142034647-142072459 GCF_000313985.2 Echinops telfairi
TGTGTGTGTGTGTGTGTGTGTGTGTGTGTGTGTGTGTGTGTTCTGTCCATGTGCACAAGCACGTGTTAGATCACAATGCACTATTTTCTAAACAAGTGGTCAGCAAACTGTTGAGACAGACAAGCCAATCCTGCCCCTCACAACAATTTAAAAATGGTTCAAGAGCCATAAGTACATTTTTACAAACAAATGAAATCACCATTATCCAAGTCATAGCCTTAAAATCTTCATAAATGAAACGAAAATCATTCTGTTTTCAGTTTTACTTCAGAGCCACATGCACGCATTGAAACAGCCGCAGGTGGCTCTCAAGCAGCAGTTCGCTGACCCGTGTTCCAAAGATCTACTTGTACTTCCAAGAATGATTTCACCAAGCCTGTCCCACTGCTGCCGAGTTCATTCTGACTCCGAGGGCAGCTTCGCCATAAGGTTTCCCAGGCTGTAGTCTGTAGGAACACAGAGGGTCTCTGCTTCCTCCCATGGAGTCCCTGCTGGGTTCAAACTAACTCACTTTCAGTGGAAAGCCAAGCACTTAACGTCAGCACCATCTGGGCTCCTTTGAGTAAGGGAGGGAGGAAGTGGTTAACTTCAAGATGAATGATGATGCATGCTTACATCTGATTCCTAGATAGTACTGGAATGCTTCATTGTAGCCACTTCTCCTTCTCTAAGAACCCCCGTGGCACTCTGGGTTACACGTCAGGCTGCTAACCACAAACTGGTGGTTCGAGCCCACCAGCTGCTCCAGGAGAGAAAGATGAGGTGGTGCTGGAAAGCAACCAGAGGGCAGAGGGCTTGGTTTGGGTTTACTTAAGGGAGCCGGGATGCTGCATAGGTTTCAGCAGAGCTTCCAGACTGAGAAGGACTAGGAAGAAAGGCTTGGTAGCCATTGGAAATGCTGTCGAGCACAGGAGCCCATCCTTGCAGGGATGCAGGTTCCTGCAGGGTACCAGATCCTTGGGCTGCCCAGGTGTCAGGGATCACGGGAGGGCAGCTCACCAAAGCAGCAACTAAATGGAGCTGCCAAGTGTCTTCCGAGCCTCCGCGGTGTGGATTCACAGTAAACACCAGCCCACAGCGTTTTCATGGGGCTTTTTCATCATTTCCTTTCATGGCACCATTTCACCTGGGAGCCCAGTCCCTTCCGCTCCCTCCTGCAGGTGTTCACGAGCAAGGCACAGCTGCAGGGAAAGGGAAACATCCAGGCAGGGCTCACCGTTTCCTGACTCACCTGGTGACCCATAAGCCCCTGGGTCTGCCCCAGGACTAAGTGCCCTCTACTTTCCGATAATGCAGGGGCTTGGGGAGACAGATTGGGAAAATGGCATTAATACCATGTGGTGTTGTGTGGAGCCAGGGAGTCTGTTCTGACCCATAGCAACCTCATGCACAACAGAACCCCACACTGCCCGGTCCTGTGCCATCCTTGCTGTTGTTCCTGTGCTTGAGCCCATGGTGGCAGCCACAGTGACAACCCATCTCCTCTGTCTCACTGCCCTCTGCTTTACCAAGCATGGTGTCCTTCTCCAGGGACTGCTCGCTCCTGACAGCATGTCTGAGCACCAGAGATGAAGTTCTTGCCTCAGAAGAGCATTTTGGCTGTACTTCGTCCAGGACAGACCTGTTTGTTCTTTTGGCAGTCAATCGAACATGAAACTTCACTAAAGAAACTTTGGGCGCTCCAGCGGTGTCATGGCTAAACACTCCACTATGAACCACAAGATTGGTGGTGTGAGCCCCCTGCCACTCCACAGGCTTAGTAGTTCCACAGTCAACAGTTCAAACCCAGCAGCCCCTCTGAGAGAGAAACGAGAGGCTTTCTATTACAGTCTCAGAATCCCACAGAGGCAGTGCTACCCTGTCCTATCGGGTCACTGTGAGTCAGAATGGACCCCATGACAGGGAGTGAGTCACGTTGCAGGAGGAAGATGTGACGTCAGCTTCCATCGAGACTATTGTTCGGTAGCATGGAGTTGGTTCCGATTCACAGCGACCCTGTGAAGCACAGACAGGGGCACAGTATGCAGGCTCCCTGCTCTGCCCCTGGGTCACTCAGGGTGCGGATTGACAAGAAGAGGGAAGAAGCCTCCTCTGAGACAGAACTCGCTCTGCGATCAGGGTTGATTTCTCCCAGTGTTGGAACTGCGGCTCAGATTCCAGCCTCGTCCCTCTGAGGGCCCCGCCTCCCTCTGCTGTCTCATCCCCTTGAAAGCAATCGGCCCCAACATGGAAGGACGGAGCTTCTTCCTCAGCTCTGCAAAAGCAGACACCGCAGCCTTAGCTCCCTGATCTTAATGGCTGCTGACATTAGGACTGGACTGGGTTCAGAGAAGGCCTTCGCCCCTGGGAACAGGCCCTTTCCTGTGCTATTTCTGCCGGGAAATGCTATTCACTGATTTCCTATTATTGGAGAGAGTATTATAATTAACATATGAAATAAGTTCATAAAGATAGTGAAATAAACCTGTAAATACAAAACATAACTATGTGAATGAGAATGAGTATATGATACTAACATTTCTGTTTGAGACGATAGGACAGGATGGCCTTAGGGTTCAGTGACAATGCTCACCCAGACCTGAGTCCCCACTGAGCAACCCCCTGAGGACACCCCGACACACACCACCACCACCACCACCACCAGCGGTCTGTCCATGGTGCTGTGATGCCGACCACATTTCAACAGAGCTTCCAGACTGACCAACGAAGAAGAAAGGCCTGGCAATCTAGAAACTGCCCGTGAGAATCCTACGGATTAGCATGGTCTCATGCTCAACACATCATGGGGATGGTAGAGGCTTGCTCTGCTGTGCCCTGGTGGCACAATGGTTTACCCATTGGGCTGCTAACCACAAGTCCAGAAGTTCAAAAACACCAGTTGCTCCTTGGAATAGACAAAGCTTTCTACTCCCTGAAACAGTTAGAGTCTCAGAAACCCACAAGGACTGTCTCTCTTGTTTTACAGGCTCCCTCTGAGTTGGCATAGACACGGTGGCAGTGAGTTTGGGATTTGGGTGTGTGTGTCTCCAGAAACCAGGCTGGTTGTAAATGACAACTAACAACAACAACAACAAGTTATTAGAACATGGTGTCCTTTCGCAATTGTCACTCGTGGAAGTGGTTAATGAGTTTATGTGTCGTTACATCACACCGAAACCCTTAAGGAACTGCCTACCGATCGATTCTTGCTTATTTTCCCTCCAGCAGTATTTAATGTTTGTTGTTGGTGGTTGTGAGGAGATGCACAACTTAACAGCCCTAGTTCCACAGCGCCCCACCTGCAGTGAAGGGATGCAGACGCCACTCTGGGAGCCTCGCTCCCCAGTGGACGGAAGTCTGCTGTCCCCCTCCTCCCCTAGATTGGTGAGCTCATCTTCCGAGCGACTGCTGTCAGTTTGCCCCTCCCCGCTCCCCCCACGAGCTCTTCAGAGGCGCAAGTGAAAATCTAGATCAAATAGCTGGCTTTTAAAAGCATCGTAACCACTCACTGTGGACAGCTGTGCAAGTTCCACGTCAGTGTGATGTGTGTTTGTTACCACAGTGTGGCTCTGGCCGGAAGGGGGTTTCAGGGCCCCATGAAGATCAAAGGTGGTTTTTATTATCTTCTCCCCCCACTTCCCCTGTCCACACACAGACAAGTTTTCATTTCCTTATTAGGAACGGTACTTTTCCTGTTGCTCCTTAATTATGCTTCCTCCTGCGCCATCTGCTCGGCTCACCTGTGCTCCTGCCTCGTAGCAGGTTCCAGGCTTGGCTCCTGGCGTTCCCCTCACCATATGCCAGCAGCCGCTGGTGTGTGGATCCCAGTCTTGGTATTTCATGTCCCCAAAGCCACCATTCTCAGTGGCCTGCCAAAGCACCAGCTGTGCACTGTCGCTGGAGTGACTCTCCTGTGCCAGGTCCTAAGGAGGAATGTGGTTTGTCCCCTTCTTCCTCCCCTCTAGTGTAAAGTAGATCCCCTCCACTCAAAACGCTAAACCTCCCGGTGGTGTAGTGGTTACCTTTGGGGTGCTAACCGTGAGGCCAGCAGTTCAAAACCGCCAGCCACTCCTTGGGAGAAAGACGAGACTTTCTACTCCCGTAAAGATTTGCAGTCTTGGAAATCCACAGGGGCGGTTCTAGCCTGTCCCGTAGGGTCGCTATGAGTTGGAGACAACTTGATGCCAGTGAGTTAGTAGTGAGAAAAAGTCTGCTTCCTATCGTCTACAAAGGAGCCCTGATGGTGCTGTGGTCAAAGTGTTGGCTGTTAACTGTAAGGTTAGAGGTTCAAACACAGTGTCCTCTCCATCTAAGGGAGAAAGATGAAGGTATGTGCTCCCTTAAATATTGACAATCTCAGGACTGCTATGTAGGGTCACGAGTCCCAAACAAAACTCACTGCCATCAAATTGGTTCTGACTCAGGTCAGACCCTTGCCTGACAGGGAAGGGCTGCCCCTGCAGGTTTCTGAAACTAACTATATACGGGAGTAGAAAGCCTCATCTTTCTCCCATGGAGCACCTGGTTGTTTCGAACTGCTGACCTTGTGTTTCACAGCCCAGTGCACTATGCCACCAGAGCTCTGCAGGGTCGCTATGAGTCACCTGGAATCCAGTGGCAGTTGATTTGGTTTGATAGTCGACGAAGGCATCCTGGTGGTACAGTAGGTGAAGCACTGTGCTGCTAACCAGAAGGTTGGCTGTGCACACCCACCAGCAGCTCTCAGACCATGATACAGCGACCTGTTCCGGCAAAGAGCTACTACCGTGGAAACCCTGTGGGACAGAGCTACTCTGTCATGCAGAGGTGCTATCAGTCAGAATTCATCCGCTGGCAGTGAATTTGGTATTTGGGATTCTAGGTGAGGGTGTGTGGATCAGACGCCATGATCAGGCAGAGAAGGGAGAGGAGGGTGGTCTGGGTAGACATGGACTGGGGGTGTTAGGAGCAGAGGGAATTCCCGTGACTTGTGGTATTCTGCTTGGTTCCAACACAGTGGCTTTAAGCAGGGGCAGGCAAGCCTCTTTCACTTTGCCTGTCCCTGGGAAGTGACGGGCAGCATCCCCAGGCTCTGTCCACCAGCCATCCTCCCAAGGAGTAGGCTCCCTCAGGTCCCTGGCCCACACAGGAGGCCAACCTGCAAGGCCTTCCCTGAAGGTGACCTTGAACATGGAGTTGTTTTGTTCAGAACATGCTCTATCGGCCTCCTCTTTAGCTCCGCCTTCGAATATCCCAGATGCAAAGCCCTGGCGTCTGCTGAAAGGAAGCCCTGAAACCAGCAGGGAGAGAAGGCCCTGCCCTATACATGCAGCTGATTGGCCATCAATCGCAGCCCCTCTCCCAGACCCTGCAACAGCTAGAGCCAATTTCTTCTCAACATCCCGGGACCTCAGAAGTTCTGACTCCCCTTGTCTCCCAAGCTCCCAAGAGTCAACCCAAAGCAGCCATTCTCTTGGAGCTTCATACAGATGCCTGGGGTGTTTTCAAATACTCATCGCCCCAGGAAAAAGCTGGAATTAATCACTTGAACGCTGTGCAAGACATCCGATTGGTGGCACTGCTGTTCCGACCAAGGCAGGCGAGGCTAGTGGTTGTTGCTAGGTGCCACGGAGTCTGCCCCGGAGGACAGAGGAGAACTGCCCCTGTGGGTTTCTGAGACCGAACCTCTTTATGGGAGTAGGACGTTTCATCTTCAATGGACCGGCCCTGCGCCCTCCTCACAATTATTCCTAGGCTTGAAGCCATTGTCACAGCCACTGTGTCCAGCCAGCTAGTTGAGGACCTTTCTCTTTTATTTTTTTCTGCACCTCCACTTTAACAATCGTGATGTCCTTCTCCAGGGACTGGTTTTTCTGACATCATGTCAAAAGTGTACAAGAGGAAGTCTTGCCATCTTTGCCTCTTAGGAGATCTCTGTATGTACTTCTTCTGAGACAGATCTGTTTGTCCTTCTAGCGGTCCGCGATATACTTTCAAGGTTCTCCCCCAGCACCACATTTCAAATGCCTCGAGTCTTCCTCTGCCTTCCAAAATCACTGTCCAACTTTCACATGCTCTTGAAGCAATTGCAAATACCACGTCTTGGGTCAGACCCACCTTCATCCTCAAAGTAACATTCTTGCTCTTCAATATTCTAAAGAGGTCTTATGCAGCCGATTTAACCATTGAAATTTGTCTTTTGATCTCTTGCCTGCTGCGTCCGTGAGCACTGACTGTGGATCCAAGACAGAAACCTCGGCAACTTCAACCTTTTCATCATGTATCATGATGTTACTTATCGGTCCACTTGTGAGGACTTGGGACTTGATGACACTGAGATGGAATCCATACTGAAGGCTCCAGTCCTTCATCTCCATCAGCACGTGCTTCAAGGCCCCTCACTTTCAGCAAGCAAGGCTGTGCCATCTGCATACTGCAGGTTATTAATAAACCTTCCTCCAACAACTCTGATGCCACGTTCTCCTTCATATAATCCCATTTCTCGCATGATTTGCTCAGCACCCAGATTGAGTAAGTATGGCGAGAGGTTACAACCAGAATGCACCTTTTCTGAATGAAGGTGGAAGGTAATCAACCATTTTTATGGTTGGTTGGTTGGTTTGGTGTGTGTGGGCGGGGTGCTCTTTAGTGGTTGTGGGGGCCAACACAGCTTGATGAAGCCAACTGCTGGAGAAAGACCATCCTGTGACAGTTTGACCAACAAGGAAAGAGGGGAACGTTCCACCCAGGATGTTTTCAAGCCTAATCGCTGTGTCAATGACTCTGGGCTCTTGTGAACAGGACTAAACCTCATGAACCTCACCCCGCTGAAATCTCCTAAAAATAACATTTGTCGCTGTTCTCTCCCCTGCCCACTGCCAGGAGTCCATTCTGGCCGAGAGCGACCCAGTGAGGACAGAGTAGAGCGGTCGCCGGGGGTGTCCAAAGCTGTAAATCTCTATGGGAGCAGAAAGCTTCATCTGTCACCGGTGGAGGGGTTGGTGGACTCAAACTCCTGACCTTTTAGTTAGCATTCCAATATAGATTCCACTCTGCCACCCAGGTTCCATAGTTCAGTGAGTCCCCAGTTCATGGCCACCCCAGTTACAACAGAAGAAATTGCTGCCCAGTCCTGTGCCATCCCCAGAATGGACTGCAGGTCAGACGATGAGGTTGAAAACTGTTTCATTGGCTGATTTCTTCCTAGTCCATCTTGGGGTGGTAGCTCCACTACAACTTGACCAGCTTCATAGTAGTTTTCAAATCTCCATGAGAGACAGGTGATGGCTTGCTTATATGATTCATTGGCCAGGGATGGAGCCAGGAGCTCTGGCATGGCAGTGACAATTCTACTTTTGAATCACTTGGGGCCCTGATACTGCAGCAGGTTCCCAATTGGGCTACAAACCACATTGACAGGAGTTCGAAACCACCAGCTGCTCTTCAGGAGCAAGATGAGCTTTCTACTGTGATAAAGTGTTACAGTCTCAGAAATACATGGGGGTCGTTCTACCCTGTCTTACAGGGTCACTATGAGATGGAATCAATTTGGCAGTGAGTTTGGTTTTGAAGTTTCAAGGACCCCAGTGAAATAAAATGTATCCTGGAAACCAAGAGGTTCTGGTGGTACAGTGCCTAAATATTCAATTGTTAAACCAAAGTTTGGCAGTTTGAACCCCCCAGCCATTCCAAGAGAATGATGTGGCAGTCAGCTTCCATGAAGATCCTAAAACTAAAACCAAACTCACTACCATTAAATCCATGTCCACTCATCATGATCCAATGGGACAAAGTAGAACTTCCCCAAGGGGTTACTGAGGCTCTAAGTCCTTACCGATGCAGACTGCCTCATCTTTCCCTGAACCATGGGAGGCTGGGAAGCAATCCCTCTTCAGTGATCAGCCACACTTGGCACCGGTGCACCACCAGGGCCACTGCTGTAGAAATGACAGCCTGGGAGACTCTGTGGAACAGGGCTCCTCTCTCCTGTGAAGTCCCTTTGAGTTGGAATCAACTCGATGTCAGCAGATTTGGTCTGGCTTGGGTTAGCCAACAATTAAATAATGCCTGCCACGAGGTCAGCAGTTCAAAACCACCAGCCACTCCAAGGGAGAAAGAAGAGGCTATCTACCCCCATAAAGATTTATAGTCGGGCAGTGAATGTACAAATGTGCTTTACACAATTGCTGTATGGATGGATTGTGATAAGAGTTGTAGGAGCCCCTAATAAAATGATTTAAAAAAAAAGATTTATAGTCTAGGAAACCCAAAGGGGCAAACTATTCTGTCCTTCCTCTGGGGTTGCCAGGAGTCAGAGTCAATTCGATGGCAGTGAGATTTTGAGTGTGAGCATATTCCCTAAACAAGTGTGCCGTACTCTTAGGTTGCAGGAAGCCCTGTAAGCCACGGGATCTAGATTTGAGCTTGGGAAGAGCCATGAGTTCCCGAAATTCTGTGCGTGGTGTATACAGAGGAGCCCCGACGGCCCAGTGGTTGTGCATTTTGCTGTTCACCGCAAGTTAGCAGTTCGAAACCACTGGATGCTTCTTAGGAGAAAGATGGGAATTTCTACTCCTTTAAAATGTTAGGAAGCGGGAACTAAATGAAATAATCAACACATAACCACTACCCCCACCCCCCCCACCCCGGGGGTGGGGAGTGGGGGTGGGGATGAACAACAGAAACCTTGGGGGGGGAGAGCAGTCAGTGCAAGATATGAAAATAATAATAATTTATCATTTATCAAGGGGTCAGGAAAGGAGAAGAGGGAGGGGAAAAGGCGCTGATATTAAGGCCTCAATTGAAAGTAAATGTTCAGAAAATAATAATGGCAACATATGTACAAATTGAAGTATGGATTCTTATAAGAGTTGTAAGAGCCCAATAAAATGCTCTTTTAAATAAAAAGTTTTTTTAAATTACCGTCTCAGAAGCTCAACAGGGACAGTTCTAACCTATCCAGTAGGGTCACTGTGAGTCAGCATTGGCTCAATTACAGGGAGTTTGGTTTGAGTTTGAGGGAACATTCAACTGGTAGCCTAGTGGGTTACTTTTTGGGCTACTAACTATAAAGTCAGCAGTCTGAACCCACCAGTCACTCCACAAGAGAAAGAGGAGACTTTCCACTCCAGACAGTTACGGTCTTAGAAATCCACGGGGACTCGCCTCTTCTATCTTAAGGAGTCACCATGAGTCAGCCTTGACTGGATGGCAGTGAGTGGGGAGTTGTTGGTGACATCCAGCTGGGCAGCAGCCTTCTCTCTGTGCATGCTCTGGGGACCCAGCTCTCATACGCCAGCTCGGCTGTGTATCCAGAGCTGACTGTCAAGGCCTGTACAATGACATAGGTGGAGAGGAGGAGGGTGCATCCGGAGGCTTCTGAAATTCACAACGTGGTCAGCTTCTGTCTGCGGACTCATGGTGCCGTAGAGCAGGTTCTGGAAGTCAGAGACTGGGGCTGACTTGAGGAGAGATGCTGAAAGCCTCCTTGTGTATCCTGCTCCTTCAGGATTCCCATAGACTGGGGGATGGGATGATTCCCATGAGTCTTTGCGTCTTCACGCACCCCTAGCTTGTGCAGCCTCTTGGTGGCGGGTGAAGGCATTCTCACTGTGTCTCTCTTCTTAAATATGCTGATGTTTATCCTTCGATTGCATCTTTATCTCATAGGAGAAATAAATGGGCTCTGCTCTTCCATCGCCTTTCCAACTCAGATGGGCATCTTTCAAATAGAGTTTAAACCTTGGGGACAGCAAAAGTAGTCAAAGCAAGCCCAAAGGAGGATTTTCTTTTCTTTTCTCATACTGAGCACATCCCACATCAGTCTGATTTTCGTCCTGGCCTGACAGTTCCATGCTGTGGCGGTTTGGCACCCCTTCCCTGACCACGACTAAATCCAGACCCCTCATAGACCCACATGGCAAGGGGTACTTGACTTCTAAAGCGGTGGGCTTCCTCTTTCTTCTTTTCTCTCCGGAGGGATTTTGAGCATCACTTTCTTGGAGAAAACGATGAGGCTGTCTACTCCCGTAGAGACTGATAGCCTTTGAAACTTCTATAAGGTCATTATGGGTCCAGAATCAACTGGATGGCAGAAGCTTTTGTGGCTTTATGGAAAGAGAATGCCAATTTCCCATTCTAGGCAGCTGTGGACAATGAATGATGTCAGATGTCCACTGATTTTTAAATACTGGTCCGAGCCTTATGGCCCTGCCTTGGAACTCAGCAGGAAAAAAATAAGATAATGTGCTCCCCACCCACTGCCATGGGGTCATTTCTGACTCTTAGTGACCCTATAGGATAGAGTAGAACTGCTCCTTAGGGTGTCGGAGATTATCCCTCTTTACCGTAGCAGACAGCCCATCCTTCTCCCAGGGTGTATTGCCAAAACGTGAATGGCAGACCTGTGGTTAGCTGACCAGCCCTTACCCACGGCTCCACCACGGCTCCTTTTGAGAGCAGAAAATACACTGGCTTGTTGGCTTGCTCTGTGATCTGTCTACTGATATCACATGTTCCTGCCACATATCCTCTGCTTTGCTGGCAGCCTGTCACCCAGACGGTTCCTTGATCAAATCGTGAAGCTAGCCTGCACTCCAACACCTGCTTACGCAGGCTACCCATTGGACTACTAACTTCAAAGTCGCCAGTTCAAAGCCCTCAGCCACTTCTCAGAAGAAGAGGCTTTTTACTCCTGTAAAAACGTATAGTCTTGGAATCCCACAAGAGCTGTCCGATACGGTTCTGCCCACGATTGGAAACAACCCAATGGCAGTGAGTTTGGGGTCTTGTGTTTTCCTATTTTGTTTTGCTTACCAGGCGAGCCACTACAGCAACACAGACAAACAACAAACAAGCGAAATGCCTCCGATCAGATCCCACTCACTCTTAGCTTTGTGAGCCCTGCATGTGTGAGGTTCTAAAACCTGTACATGAACGTTGTCTGCGGAGCTGTTTCATGGCTTCACTCTGTTCCCAACATCACCCTCGCCCAACAGCCTGGTTGATGTTTACAGTGGGAGTGAATGACCATCAGGTCCACCTCAGCTCAGTGTGAACTGCCCTGTAACAGACCGAGAAGCTGCCCGGTCCTGAGCCATCTTATGATCCAGGGTAGGTTTGCCTCTTCCTGGGCTATTGTCTAACATCAGGTTTATCTCTAACATATGGTGATAGATAAGGGTTTTATTGTCTGATTTGTGGAAGTCGATCGGTTACTTTTTCTGCCTAGTCTGTCTTAGTCTGGGAGCTCTGCTGAAACCTGTCCACCACAGATGACCCTGCTGGTGTTCGAAATACTGCTAGCTTGGCCTCCGACAGCACAGCAACTTGTAAGTCACCATGGTGCCACATGCTGACAGACACGCGGTGATGTAAATGAGCTAGATCATGCAGTCCCAAGTGTCTGAGCAAGAAAATGCCCAGCCATTTTAATGGTGATGAAAATTTATTTTCAAACGGACAGAGGATACTTTTTACGTCCTGTTAACTCATTGAAAGTTCAAATAAAATACTGAGCTGAAGGTCAGATATGTTCCCTGGCTTTGAAGCAAGGGAATTAACACACCAGGGTGCCATCAAGGTGCGAATTTGCCCCTTTGAGGCCCCTTTGAACTCCATCTGTAGGCGCCATCAAAGATAATCCATATTCTCATCAGTGGGCCTTTTATTTCCTTCGGATATTCCCTGTAGCCATTGAGAAAGCATTGCAATAAAAGGTCTTTAAGAGCTGCATAGATCACATGTCAGAGCAGAAGGAAATTGTCTACCGATGTAACCATTCATCCTAATTCATGATGCAGAAGTTTCAGGAGGAGAATAAGAAGAAACCCAGCCAAGGATAACACACGGCTTTGTAGTGGTTTATCCTTTGGCTCTCATGGTTTGTGAGTGTGTGTATGTGTGTGTACACATGTAATATGTAGTATGTATATAGGACTTCTCTATCACCCAGATTATCACATGAGCCCTTACATGATTGGGATATCTCATGCATGTTGAGTTTTGTGGATTGGGAACTGACTTTTTCTAATATTATTAGTAAAGGTAATAGTTTTTCATACTTAAGGAGCCAACCAAATAGAAAATGATAAAAAGAAAAAACATAGCACATCAACGATAAATGTAATAATTGTTGCACATCCTGTTGCACTGGTAAGTAGATGCAATGACTCCAATTTGGTATCCCATGAGAAGGCAGTCGTCTCACTGTTGGTTTGAAGTCAGCACGCTACAGAAATGACTGCTGTCTTTGCCCAGCTCCGTCTTTGTACCTCGGGTACCAAGATTTACTCAAATCATGAACCAGGATTAAGGAGCCTCAGCTGGTTTATTTTTGATTCTGTTTCCTTTATGTTTAGAAGAGATGCACTGATCCCATAGACAGTCTATACATAGTTGCAAAAGCATCTCAGAACGCCTTAGAAATGGCTCTGGTTAAAGGAACAAAAGGCTGCCCACACTGAATGTTCTTGTAACACAGTGAGATTGAGTGACACTGACATTGGAAATGACCTTGAAGGGGTTGTCCAACATCCTCTCATTCTTCTCTGAGCTTTAGCCGCAGCTTAAGCCAAGCTGAAAGAAGGCGTAGGCTGCTATTTTTTGTGTTGGAAAATGCATGACACACTTCTTGAAATCATTTGTGACAGTTCCATTATCTCTATCAATATTTCAATCTTTCACCTTGCAAAGATGCAAGTAAGCTTATATTTTCTTACAATAATATTTTCCGAACAAAGGAACTTCCTCAGATCCTGAAATATATACCTGTATGTATGTGTGTATGTGTATATATAGTTATATATATACAGACATGCATATAGATTTACCTACTCTCACACCTATATAAAGACACACGTGTACACATACCTACACATCTATAGAGAGAGACATACATACAAATACATGAATATCTAAGGACAGAATGTACCCACAAGACATCTTACTTTATGTAATTATTCAGGCTGTTTCTTTAAAGAGATCATCTGTACACACAAGCACACTCGTTTAATAGCTTAATATCTAGACTCGAAAACTACCAAGGACTTGTTTTGTTTTACTGTGATTTTCTCCAAGGTGAATTTTGTTTAAATAATGTCATATTTTCCCTCATCCTTACTCTCATTATTTTCTTTGCCCCCCCCCCACACACACACAAAAGACTGTGTGTGATCAAAGATCAGAATCATTATTTCCCCTCTTTAAGGCTTTAAAATTCCACAGGCCAGGGCACCGAAATCTGAAAATGTACTGACATTTGCTTCGATTACCATTAGAGAGATGTCTGTGATGCGTTCCTCGTGACTGGAAGCACCAGCCCCTCACTACTTTGCACCCTGCCTTGTTCAGTCGAATGTTATCCCAATAATGGGCCCAAGTGGATACCTCGTTGTCATCAGGGTCAACTTTTAATGCCTGGCTGATCGTCCTTTGTACATTTGAGCCATCTTTCTGGAGGGGGGAGGGGAGGGGCACATCCTCTTGTGTTTCCTTAGATTCGATTCAAAGTGAATGTAACTCAGAGTTTACTCTCTTGTTTTTCTTCCACCAGTGGGATGGAGTAGGACCTCTTCCAGACTGCGCAGAACCACCCAAAGGGATCCAGATGCTGTGGCACCCATCTATAGTCAAACCCTACCTCACGCTGCTCTCTGAGTGCTCAAACCCAGACACGCTCGAAGGGGCGGCGGGCGCCCTGCAGAACTTGGCTGCAGGGAGCTGGAAGGTATGACTACCTCATTACGATAAAGCGAAATCTGGAATGATGACCCAGCCCTTTGAAAATAACAGAAGCCCAGTTTGGGGAGGGCGGAAAAAGCAGTTCAGTACAGTTTTGAAGGATACTCCAGAAAGGCCCATTGTATTGAGCAGTTGTACTTAGAATGGTATTCCATTCCAAAAAGTCTCCTTAACACGTTCAGGGGGCCTTGAAGGACCACCACTCACATCTCAGAGGGGTGGACAGAAGTGTGGACTCAGAGAATGTTGGAGGGGCTCTCGGTCTTGGATGTGCAGCTGCATCCCTTCTTTTTCAGGGGGCACTGATGTGTGCGATGTGTTTGAAGTCCTACCGTTGACTTTTAAAGGGAGCTGATATCTCAACACAAGCCCATGTGAACCTTCCTCAGACTGCCCTGGGTTTCACCCCCAGCCCCTGCACAACTAGAACGGCTCTGCCCTCACAACTTGAGAGTCCCCCAACGGAGAAGGACACAGGCATATTTACCTCATGAGAAATTTGGTGTTGCTAATGACCTCTGTCCACAATGTTAAATCACCTATAGAATTAGAGAGGATCCAAAGATGCCCTTTCTCTCTTAGCCCTTGTCAGCACCACTGATTCTGGATTGGTTTTCATGGAAAGTTTTCCCAAGCCTTCTTTGGGGTAGAAAGAGATTCATGAAATGGAGAATCACTAAGTTGTGGGACACCGATTTTTGTTGTGGTTGCACCCTCAAAAAAACTGTATCCTTTTAGAATAGCGGTTCTCAACCTGGGGGTCACGACCACTCTGGAGGTCGAACGACCCTTTCACAGGGCTCGCCTAAGACCATATTTCCGATGGTCTTAGGAACCAAGACACCACTCCTCTATCCATCTCCAGGCGGGTCTGCCCATGTGCAGATATGCCCACCTACGAGGTCCCCACAACCTGAGGAACTGCATTAAAGGGTCACAGCATTAGGAAGGTTGAGAACTACTGCTTTAGAAGAAGGAAGGCATTTGGGGTAAATATCCAGAAATCCAGTTTAGATTTCTGCTACCTGGTTTTCATTCACTTAATATCAAAGCGTGAAACTTGGGGGTGTTCAGGAATCATTCTTTTATTGAATGCTCACTTTCTTCACAGCAACATTGTTCATGTAAATAAATCCGTAGCTAGACAATTCTCAGCAACCCCAGGTCAGTGGGAGGCCATTGTGGTGGAGCTCGACCCTCTCTTCTCAGGAAAACTAAAGCCTGCCCTTCTCTCCCTTCTGTCATCCATCAGTCCCACCACCCGGGTCTCAACTGTAACGCTTTCTCTTCTCTCAGGTGTAACACCTCAACTTGCATAGCCCAACCCCTGACCATACTTGATTCGTCACTTCTTCGATGGCTAATTGAAACTACTGAGAAATAAATGGAACAGTCTTGAATAACCAAAGTGGATATCACACAACAAAAGCTATTTCTTAAAGCCCCTTCCTTTATGCAGAATGCCCTTCAGTGCACACTCCAGAAGCAGTTGCCCATATTCCAGACCAAGATGAGCAGCCAGGCTCACACTCAGCCCACATCCGATTACACATGACACATGGGAGGAATACCTCCTCTAACCAGGGACTCAGACCCTCCATAGGAAGGGCAGTATGTAGAGTACACTGATGGCACAAGGAAAAACGTTTTTGTTTTTTCGCTTTTAATAAACATGAGGTCAGAATCTATTCAATATCTTGCCTGTCCTGTTTATTGGACTGACATATTCATAAGGCTGACCCTTTGTCATCAGGAAAATGTTTAAATGTTGCTATTAATGTTAGGAGGCTTGACTTTAACAAGATTTCCATCCCAATAGTTAAGAGGTTAGACTCTTTGTGATATCTGCTTCATGACTACCCTGATAATTCTAGAATAGAAGATAGTTAAGGCATATCTGTGGCTGTAAATATACACATTTAACATAAGAAAAGCCTGATCATAATACAGACACATGAGCATGCCTAAAAGTTCATCACATTACTGGACTAGAGTGTAGAGTTTATTAATTTGTCATATTCTATGGGTAGGATTGTCGAGGATTTTCTTTTACTTGATTCCACAATCAATGCTCATGGAAGCAGCAATCAGGAAATCAAACGACAGATTATATTGGGCAAATCTGCTACACAAGACCTCTTTAAAGTTTTCAAGAGCAAGACTGGCCCTTTGAAGATGAAGATGTGCCTGACCTAAGCCATGGTATTCCCCACCCCCTCATAGCATGTGAAAAATTGGATATCGAAAAAGGAAGACCAAAGAAAAATTGACACATTTAAGTGATGGTACAGTATTGGTGAAGAGTATTGAAAATTCCACAGACAAATCTATCTGGGGAAAAAGTCAAGCTAGAATGCTCCTTAGAAGCAAGGATGGCTAGACTCTGTGTCATGTACCATGGATGTGTTATCAGGAGAAACCAGTCCTCAAAAAGGACACTATGCTTAGAAAAGTGGAGGGTCAGCAGTCAAAGGAAGACCCTACAGGGGATGGAGGGACACAGTGACTGCATCAAGGGGCTCAAAGACAATGACTATGCGGATGGCTCTGTTGTACAGAGAGGCTCTGCAGTGGGACAGACTTGACGCACCAAACAGTAACCAATGAGAAGGAAAGATGGGCAATCTACAGGGCAGACGTTAGAAAATAGCCATTAAGCCAAACAGTGCCTTTTAGCATTTAAAAAATATTTCAGAATGACTTGTGTAGAAAAAACCAAGCGTTGAAATCTTCCTTTAAAACTGTCTTGATTTTGTAGTAATTAAAAAATTGATTTAGACTCTAAAATGGGAGCGTGTTTCATGACGACACACAGGGTCCTAGGCTGTGTTTTGATAACTGTGGAAAGACAGCATTGTTGATTGTTTTGGTTTTGTTATTTTTTTTTTAGTATCCTTAACGTTTTACATCCCCAACAAAAGTAGAAATGTGGAGGAAAAATACCCGAATTTTACATGGATACAGCTTTTTATAGACCTCATCATCTGAAACAATAACTTCTCTTTATGGGAAGATCATATGCGCTCTTCTTCTGTGGGAAATTGACTACCAAACGTGATCTTCATAATGGCCTAAATACTTTTTGAACTTTAAAATACTCATTGCTTGGTTTATGGGCATCAGGAAAATGGTATTATGGTATTATGGCAGAAGCCAAGTGATACTTCAGATACATTTTTCTTATTTACAGTATACTTTTTTATTCATCACAGAATATTAAAACAATTCGATATAGTCATTTGAAGATTTCCAAAACTGGAATAAATGTGCTTTCAACTCTAGTTTATGGATTAGTTTTGTTGTAAGTGAACATTATGAAACACAAGTTGTAAATTATAGAAATGGGTCTCCCTTGCTTGCTTACAAAGAGCCCTGAGAGCACAGTGGTTATGCATTGGGATGCTAACCTCAGGGTCAGCGGCTGAACACCACCAGCCTCCAGGGTCGGAGTTTCAGTCTCAGAAACCCACAGATGCATTCTCCCCTCTCCTATAGGGTTGCTATAATTCAGAATCTACTTGATGGCAGGGAGGTTGTTTTGGTTGTTGTGTTGCTTTACTTGCTATCGAGTCAAACATTTCAGATACCTTTATACGCAGAATATTCTCCTAAAACATGATGATTCTCCAAGCATCTATTTGCATGAGATGGAATAAAGCAATATGTGGGTATTAGTTTACTAATATTCAGTAAGGTAACCTCTTACTGACATGGGTTTAATACCCAAAAAACCAGAATCTTTGGCATAACAGAAGCTTACTAGGAACGTTGATACTTGTCTCTAGAGGCAGAGAACACAGGCTGGAGAAGGACACTGCAGTTCGTGTCAAAAGTGCAATCATTTTTGAGATGTAAACGTGAACCAGAGAAGATGAGTAGAGAGCAACAAATGAAAATAAGAATCGCGCGTTGATCTCTAGGCAAGGAGAATTGTCTTTGTCCTAGTTAACAGTGCAATGCATGGCTTATGGTTTAAATATAAAGGAAGAAGCATCTTGGAAGGTTATGATACAAATAGGGCCTGGAGCACAATGCCTAGTGGGTTAGAAATAAGAACTGTGCCCATGCAGCTGTATGCTGCAAACAATAAACTCAGATGAGTAGCCTAAAGCAGGCCAAGAATGAGTCTAATCTGAAAGGGAGACGATAGAAAGGAGCAGGGTTGTGGCCACATCATGGGGACTCATCACCCAGGACTTCGTGCGTCTCCCTGCAAGGGCTCGGTAAGTAGCGCTGTTCCCAAGGGCCGCACCTGTCAAGGCCGTATATATCCAAACTGGCTATAAAATAAGCCAGTAGCTTCATTGTTTGGTATTAGTTTAATTCTTTTTATTGAGCAACCCGATTTCTGCCGTCTTGTCACAGAACTCCCATCCCAGGTTATACAAACCAATGCCCCTCAGACTTCCACGTCTAGCCAAGATGCCAAGATGGAGGAGCAGGGCCTGGATTGACCTTCCTTCAAAGAGCAACAGCAAAGAAGAAAGAAAGCACTACATAATGATTTTCAGGACCCTAGGCATTCGACAACAAAGAGTAGAGATGTCTGTGAGGCTGGAGGCAAATGAGGCAATCCCTCCGGCTTCCCCAGCGCACTGCCTTCTGAGCATTTCCCAGGCCATGAATATTGGAGGAAGCAACCCGTGCAGAACCCAGCAGACCCCCTGAGTTGAACAGACGTTGCTTAGTGTTCAGAGTAAACAAGGAAGCCTGCATCCACAGACAGGAGGATCGACAAGGAGATTGCTGCCGAGAAAGAACTCCTTACTCTGGCAGAGGTAGCCTTGAATATCCAATAGGGAACTGACTAGCACATTGCGTGAGGAAAGTACCCAAGAGTTGGGAAAGAACTCTCAAAAGGGATCAGAGGGAAGAAGGCTTGGCACTCATTTAGGGATGGGAACAGACTGCATTCTTGACAGCCAATCTGGAAAACTTCCAAAAGCCACAGGTAGATTATTCAGAAGACTCTTGTCTCCATAATGGGGAATAGTTATTCCTACACTAAACATTGCTCTGATCCTTACTGACAAATCTTAAAGCAAGAATGAAAGAAATAAAAGTTTTCTAGTAAGTTAGCAAGCCCCAGAACCAAGTTCAATGCTGACTTATAGCAACTCAACAGGACATAGTAGAACTGCCCCCTGTGCGTTTCTGAGATAGCAGTTCTCTGTAGGAGTAGAAATTCCTGTCTTTTTTCAGTGGAACAGCTGGTGATTTTGGACAGCTGACCTTAGCAGCCCATCAAGTAACCACTATTTAACAGTTAGCAGCCCAACAGGTAACCACTATGCAACCATGGCTCCTGCAAAAAGTATCTATAGGGGGAAAAAACTCAGCAAGCAACCAATTAAAATTAAGAATGTCTGACATCCCATAAAGTAATTATCCTGCAAAGAAATAAATAGGAAAACATGATCCATAATGAGAAGAAATCAGACTGATCCAGATGTTAAATTTGCAAACTAACAATTCTGTATGTTCACAAAGTTAAAGAGAGATCTGGAGAATATAGAAAAGACCCAACTAAAACATACTGTTGAAAATACAATATATGAAAATAAAACACAAAAGTTGACATTGACAACTGATTAGATCTTGCAGAATTAAAAATTGGTGGGATTTTAGAAAGCAATAGAAACTTCCCAAGTGAAACATAGGGGGAAGGGAGGATGAGCAGACCATCGATAAGCTCCAAGCAGCCCAATATACGCATAGCCAGACTCTTCAAAGAAGAAGAATGAAAAGGAAGGAAGGGGCGAGAGAAAATATATATTTTAGGAAATAGGGGCTGAAAAATTAACAAAGATAGGAAAGACCATTAAACCACAGATCGGTCAAGCTGCCAAGAACAAAAAACACGAACAAAACCATACCAAGATATTGCGTATAATCAAATTGCTCAAAATCAGTAACAAAGAGAAAAGTTTGAGAACAGCGAGAAGAAAGGACATGTACAAAGATGAAGGTGACAGCAGATTTCTTAGAAGCAACAATGCCGGTGAAGAGACAATGGAACCGCATCTGGAAAGCCCTGGACGATACAGCTGGACCATCGTCTACTAAGCTGATTTGATTCAGACACCATGTGTTACAGAAAGAAACTTCCTGGTCACCGAGCACACAGTTGTAAAACTGAAACCAACATGGTCCTTTGTCTGAGGAATCCAGTCAGAGAAGAACTGGCACAAATTGGCACGCCCTAATCAGAGCTGCAGTAGCTCAGGACATCCAGACTTAATATTATTTTCTTCCAGACTTTATCATAAGCCTTGATCCAAGCTAGCATCACACAGAGGAGCCACAATTAAGGGATTAGCTTGACTTCTGAAACCCACTCCCCAAAAGCGCACGCAGTCACTTGAACCCCTCAGCGCACTTGTAGAAGTGAGACTGGGACTCCCTGGTCCTCTCCAGAACAGTCTTGTTCCTTCCCATCTTTCCCCTCAGTGGAGAACACTCTTCTGAAATCGAACACACTTGTGGTTACAAACCCACCTGGCATTTTTCTTTCATCAAATAAATACTTTGTAATCTCTGTGAGCCAGAAACTGAAAGACAAAGGAGATAAGGACATAAACAGGACCTGGGTTCTTCCCTTAGGAGCCATGTTGTATAATAAACATGTCAGCAAGACATTTTTTAAAATCTGGGTAAATGCTCAGGTAGAAAAATGGACGTGGCCCAGAGGTATGTAAGGGGGTTATTGGTATGAGAAAGGGGATGAGGAGCCAGAGAGCACACTTCCAATAAACCAGCTGAGACCTTTGATTCCATCATTTATAGTTCTTTTAAACACACCAGCAAAATCCTGTTTTAACCCCCAACCAAACTTCTTCCCCAACTAGAAATGTTAAACAAAATTTGGCAATTCACCTGCAACTGAATGGCACACTGCCCAGAACTACACCGTCCTCACGGTTATTATTATGTTTAAACCCAATGTTGCCGCCACCATTGTCAGTCCATCTCATTGAGGGCCTTCCTCTGTTTTCAGTGCCCTTCTATTTTACCAAGAATGATGTCCTTCTCCAGAGACTGGTCTCCCCTGAAAACATGACCAAAGTATGGGAGATAATTGTCTCAACAGCCTCTTTCCCAAGGAAACATGCAGGCTGTACTTTCCCAAGACAATTTTGTTTGTTCTATTGGCAGTGCATGATACTTTTCAATATTCTTCGCAGCACCTTAATTCAAATGAGTCCAAGGCTAATTGGTTGGTTTCTAAAGGACTGTCTCAACTGTGAGTACAGACGTTTAGAATGCATATATCTTTCTGAGGATGGAAGAGAATGATGGTCCCACAGGAAGGCTCTGGGAGAACATTGGAGGCTGTGTTTTCTCTGTTTTCTCAGCAGTAAAATGGGATCAGTGATCATGTCTACCACACAAGGTTGATATATGAATTGCAAGAATTAATGAATGCAAAAAATTTAGAACAGTGCCTAACGTGTTAAGTGTTAAGTAAATGTTAGCAACACTGTAGGATAGAGTTGGCTGGGCCCCTTTGGGTCCCTGCGCCTGTCAATCTTTATGGATGGAGAAAGCCACCTCTTTCTCTTCTGGACCAGATGGTGGGTTCAAACTGCCTACTTTTCCATTTGCAGCCCAACTTGTAACCTATTACACCACCACACTCCTTTGGTAAAGGTGACCTGGGATTATTTCAGGGGTTCATCAACCTCCTGAATCCTTCTCTGGGAAAGCCAGGAAACGTTTGTACCATGGTTCTTTCCTGCTACTCCTGGCCAAATCACCCTCCTCCTATTTTCCCTCCTCTTCCACTCCTGCTCTTTGCCCTCATCCTTTTGAATCTGTAAGCATCCTGTCTTTCACTCATGGACCATTCTACTAAAGGGCATCCTGATTCATCCCGAGCTTGTCCCTCCCCTCTGCACTGACATGCTCAGGTCCTAGCACCTCATTTTGTCTGCAGAAGCTCAAGGCTTATTGAAAAGACTTCTACCTCACCCCTCCTTTGGAAGAACTACGTGAATCTCTGAATGCCTCTGTTGGGAGAATTTGTGAATGCTCTCCATTTCCCAGATACTCTAGCGCACATCATGCCTTTCTCTCTTTGAACCCTATCTATACTTTAGCTCCTCCTTTCTGGGATCCATATGGGGATCGCATGTAGGATCATCTGCAGGGCCTACTCCAGAACTGGTAGGTGGGTCCATGAAAAAACATCACAGTGCAGATCAAGAAAACTGTGGAAACTTGCAACATCTTTTGAAGGAAAAGTAAACACTTTATTCTGAGTGACCGTGTACAAAACTCACTGCCATTGAGTTGGTTCTGACTCATAATGACCCTATAGGTCAAGCAGGGCAGAACTTCCCCTATGGGACTCGAGACTATAACTCTTTACAGGAGTAGAGAGCCTCTTCTTTCTCTAGTGGAGCTTTTGGTAGTTTCAGACTGCTGTCTTTGTGATTAGCACCCTGCCATGTAACCCACTACCCCACCAGGGCTCTTCAGAGGTAATGTTGGAAACTTTCCATAAACCATGCACACGTCTCCATGTTGTTGTGCATCAGTCATTTAAGTATCAAGTTGACGGTGTAGGTATTCCTGTTAATACAGGGAGAGCATCCCACTGTTGACCCTGTCCTCATGCCACACATGTGTATCTTTCACTTATGGGTGTGTTTGCCCATCCTCCGCCCTTTGTTGTTACTCCCAAACCATTTCCCAACCCCAACACCAAATCTTCTTTCCATCTAACATGCAGGGAGTAGAATAGGCTGGGCTTCTAAGAGGGAAAAACAAAGTTATATTCTTCCCATTATGGCTTATTCAGATGCTGCCTAGTGCTCTTCTCAGTTTGGAAGGATGGACAGAGAGGGACGGGCAATGTCTGGAAGACAGAGCACAGAGTATTGGTCAGATGGGAGAAGATGAAGGCAGAGGAAGAAACACTGTCCACAGCACAGAGAACCGTTTGGAGTGACGTGTTCTAGGATAGTAAAGCAGGGCTCTGCAGGCCGGTTAATCACCCACTTTGCCTTTCAGTGTCTTTGTTTATAAAATAACCAGAGTGCTGAACTTCAAGAGATTTGGATAATTAAAAGAGCATGCATATGTAGAAGCCATTAGCTGGTCTAGGAAAGATAACTGGAAAACTGGATGTTGGGTCAACCTATGGGTCAACCTGCCTGAATTCCCAGGGATATCCCTAAAGGCCCTGCAGAGGGCAAGGCTGGATGCCCGGTATGAAAACATGCTGTTGATAGTCACTGTTCTAGATGTAAGCATTGACCCAATACTTGGCTTCTTCTCTATCCCCTTCTCTAGGTTCCTTATTTAGTTTTAGAGAATAGGCTCTGTTCCCTTCTGGGTGGGGCCAAGGGGTTGGGAGAGGCAGATCTACAAGGAGAACATCCTTGTCTGATGCAAAGAGCAATGGTGGGCTTTGGCATTTGGTGTGGGGCAGGAGTGCCTTCCTTCGGGGGATGGAATGACACGTTCAGGAATCAATGCCCAAACCTCCCATGTGTGTCATTGATCCCTGAGTACGGGGCTGGTATCCAGAGATACTCTCGTGAGTTC
This sequence comes from Echinops telfairi, assembly GCF_000313985.2. Lineage (NCBI taxonomy): Eukaryota > Metazoa > Chordata > Mammalia > Afrosoricida > Tenrecidae > Echinops > Echinops telfairi. The sequence continues at coordinate 142,057,898 of NW_022111373.1, forward strand.
TAGGCCCACCACCCCTGGCTCTCCAGGGCTTGAGACACAAAACGGGGCAGGTAGCCGTATTCCCTGTGAGTTGATGGTGATAAGAAGCTATGTGAATGTGACTTCTGATGTAGGACGGGATGAAGATGTTTGTTTTTTTCAATCTCATATTTCATGCAGGGCTGGGCTGAGGATGTGGCAGGCATGGCATATGCCCTACGGTCACTGCCAGAGGGGGCTCCCTGCCTGCCACAGGTGAGAGCCAGCTCTGGGGTGCCTGCCCTATGGGAAGGGGAGGTGGAAAGGGCCAGTGGGGGAGGTGTGGGAGGGCTCTGCTCCTCCAGAGGTGGTCCCCAAGAGGACTTGCCATGGACCCCAAGACCTCATTCCATGAGTGTGATGTTCTTAGATGCTATCATGAAATTGCGATAGATTACGCCCTTATGTTTGTTGATTTTTCTATGATACCCTCTTCTCGGGACACTAAGGAAGGGTATAAAACAAACACGAAATTGTGAGTCTGGCTGCATTCCATAAAATGAATCTGAAGGCTTCCTCATTCTCCTCATGTTGCAAATGCATTTCTGATTTAAGCATTAGCAAACTCCATTAGGAGTCTCTGGGTGATGCTAAGGCTTAAGCACTCAGCTACCAACTGAAAGATTGGCTGTTGGAAGTCACCCAGAGTCCCCCTGGCAATCTACTTCTGAATGATCCTGGCCATTGAAAACCCTCCAGAGCACAGTTCTACTCTGATACACATTGGGTTGTTGGAGTCCAAATAGACTCCGTGGCACCTCATATGATTTTTGGATTTTTTAAATTTAAATGTCCGTGTGTTCTATGATGTTCTGGAATTGCCAACCTCCAAACAAATGGCTGATGAGATTACATAATAAACTAGGAGATGAAATTACGACACTGGACACCATACATTTCCACCTTTGTTTCTTTTCACAAACGCCTTTGAAATCTGCATCCTTGATTTTCAGGCCCAGCTCTTCCTCTCCACACCCCTGCCTTTTGGGGGGCTCAGGCATTTCTTACTGTCAGCAAGTGGCCGGACCCCACTTAACCAGCAAGCTCTGTGTCCTTACATGTCCAGACATTGTTTAAAAATATCACCCACACTCAGCCCTTCCTCAATGTCTCCTTTTTCAGCATCAAGCATTTTATAAAATGCTTTTTCTGAATACCTCTTCATGTCCACAGCCAGGCCTTCCTGTCCCTGATCCAACCCTCTCCAAGCGTTCGATGTACTGGTCATGGCTTTCATCCTGAGGAGCTGACCACGCTGGCCCAGGGAAAGCTCAGGTGTAACCTGAGGCAAACAGGTGGAACCTGGAAGGCAAACCAATCAATTAATAAAGTAATAAAGTTAACATTTTAAAAAACGTATTGGACAGAGCCAACCTGTGCTACAATGCCCAGTTTCCAATTGCCGTGGCTCCAATTGCGGTTCAGGGTGACCTCGTATGTGTGGGCCCAGACTGTGGTCCATACGGTTTCCAAGGGGCCATTTTTAAGAAAAAGGTCTCCAGACCTTTCTTACACTGCCCCTGTGGCTGGGACTTGAACCTCCCCCCTTTCAGTTAGCAGCCAGATGCATTAACCATCTACCATGTGCCCCACCTGGGCACTCATTCTACAAGTAGGTCTTGCTCACCCAACCTCTCTGGCTCCTATTTTAAGCAGCAGTCTCGGCTCCCATGAACCAGACCTCCTGCTCTGTTGCTAACACCCCTTTGCCTCCTTCTGCAGTGGTCAGTGTACATCCGAGCTGCTGTCCGGAAAGAGAAAGGGCTGCCCATCCTCGTGGAGTTGCTGCGAATAGACAACGACCGTGTGGTGTGTGCCGTGGCCACCGCCCTGCGGAACATGGCCTTGGACGTCAGAAACAAGGAACTCATCGGTAAGAGCCACGGCAGCTCCGTTGTGGAAGCTCTGTCTGTCTTGCAGGCTGCCAGATTGGGGCCGTGTGCAGAAGGGAAATGTAACATTCACTAGAGGCTTTACTTTTCCAGCTCAACTTCCAGCTGAAATCCAGGGTCCGGATTTGTCCTTTAGAGGGGAATGTGGCATGGTGGTTATGCCCTGGGCTGGTGACTACAAGGTCAGCAGTTTGAAACCACCAGCCGCTCTGCTGGAGAAAGATGAGCCTCTCTATTCCTGTAAAGAGTGGCAGTCTCGGAAACCCGCAGGGGCAGTTCGACTCTGTCCCAGGGTCGTTGTGAGTGACATGGACATGGTGGGAGTGAATTTGTGTTTTAGGTTGTTTGTGTTGGAGACCAGAGGGTGGGAGCAGGGTGTTTGCCGACATCACTAATTATTTCAACTTAAAACCAAGTGCGATGTTAGGTACTCGTTACTGGTCCCTTGATGTTCTGGTTCCCTGACAGCCTATTTGCTTCCCGCGAGATGGTCTGTTCAGTACTGAGGGGATCTGGGTCACTCTTCCTGCCCTTCTGGTGGTCTGTGGATGAGGCATGCTCCTTTCCAGTCAGCTTCCAGGACCCCGGCACAAAGCAACAAGATGCTGCCCAGCCCTGGACCATCCTCGGGCTATGGGTTAAACCATTGTGTTCCGTAGGCTTTTTGTGTGCTAGTGCCCGGAAGTAGCTCACCAGGCCTTTCTTCCTGCTCCTTCTCAGTCCTGAAGCTCCACCGGAGCCCGTTCTGCGCCATAGCCACAGGTACGCCTGGGCTGCGTGACCAGGAATGGCACTTGAGTGGATCTCTAGCACAGGGCTGAGAATTCTTCCACGGTACCGCTGCTCTGGTGCTGTAATTCCATTTTGCTTCCCAAACTACACCAAACTCACTGTTCTCAGCTCAGTTCTTTTGGTCCTCAGAAAACATAGATTCTTTCACGAAGGAAACACTAAGTGGGCAATAGGCCCCGTCTCTTTCTTCAGAGGATCATTCTTCAAAATCCACGTTGTTCAAAGGGGCCCTGGTGGCGCAGCAGCGAAAGTGCCTGGTTGCTGACCAGAAGGCCGATGGCTCTAGTCCACCCTGTGAGAAAGATACGGCCGCCTACTTCCCTAAAGAGTACAACCTTGGAAACCCCATGGGGCAGTTCTGCTCTGTCCTGCGGGGTCGCTATGGGTCTGAACTGACGTCACAACGTGAGTTTGGGCTTTTTGATGTACTTTGCTCTAAGCCTGTTGGGGGCCCTGGATTGTTAGGAAGGGGTTTCACAAAGCTGGTAGACAAAATGAAATTATGAAGTAATGAAATTCCTCCATGGACTCGTTGGAGCCTTCTTTTATCAATGGGCATAACCCAAAGCCTTCTTTGTGGGGTTTGCCTTCGAGAGAGAAGATTATGACAAGCAGAAGCGGGTCTTCTGGTGTGGTTGTCGGGAGGGATAGTAGAGCCAGTAAAGAGGCTGTCATGGGTGAAAGATGGACTGCTGTTTTAAGGGGTGGCAGGGTAGGCGGTTAGGAATTTGGGGGGAGGCAGCATGCCACGTCATCAGTGCGGAAGGATGGTCTAAACTGCCCACAAAGTGGGAGCTGGGATTGGGCCAGCAGAGCCAGGCCTTCCCAGATCCTGGTGTGCCTGGTGCAGAGAGGATGATGGGAGCCCAGGCCCTCAGGAACCTCCTCGGTGAGTGGAAAGGTAGCCATGTCAACGCGGATGGCAGCCCACAGGGGCCTGCTGTATAGCCAAACAAGCCCCCGAACAGAATGCCCCAGCTGGTAGAAGAGAGATGACCAGGTGTCACAGGGGATCTGGAAGCCTGGCCACAGGTCACAGGTGCTGTTGGGTGGCTGCTGGGGCCAGATAGCCATGCAGCTGGATCACCCACCATGGCACAGATTCAGGGTGATTGGCAGCCACTGGAGAACAGACAGGTGAGGTAATGGTAGGCCCAGGGTGAGGATACCAGTGTGAGCCACATCTTATACACAAACCTCCCCCAGGTCTTTGGGGAGGCTTGCTCAATTCCTAAGCAGAGTTCCCTAAGCCCTTTGTGATCTAGGAAGCAGGCCCCTGCCACCCCGCCCCATGTCCTTTCATTTCTTAATACCCAGCTCATTCTCCAATAAAGATCAAACAATGCACAGGTCCCTAGCCATTGATGTTCACAGAGGACCCAGACCTTAGGCCTGTGCCGGCCCCATGCAGTTAGCCGTTCTCTCTCCACTACATCCAACAGCAGGCAGTGAACTCACAACTTGATAGCCCGCCTTTCCTATATATTAAATGCTGATGCTGTGTATGGATTCAGCATATTTCAACTGGGCTGTGAGTTCAAAGAAGAGCCTTGGTTGCCTAATGGCTACAAGTTGGGCTGCTAACCACAAGGTCAGCAGTTCAAAACCACCAGGCACTCTGAGGGAGAAAGAGGAGGCTCTCTACTCCCATAAAGAGTTACAGTCTCCGAAACTCCCAGGGGCAGTTCTGCCCTGATCGGAATCCACTCCGTGGCCATGAGGTGGAGCTTTGTGAGTTTGATGAGTTCAAAATTCCAAAATCCCCTCTCCATCTCCCCTTGCTTTCTCCCTGGTCATTTGTTTCTGCAAACCCAGAGCTGGGGCTTCCGATAAAATCCTATCCTTTCTCTCTCACCGGGAGGAAAAATCAATAGCTAATCAGTCTACTGCCTGGGTGCTAACTACTGGGCATTGCGTGTGTGTGTTTGATTTCTTTTGGTGGATTACAATATATCGAAACCATGGACTATTGATTGGCTTCGCAGCTTCTGGCCATCCCTCCGTCCCCGGAAGCTGGTGATGTAGGTGTATGTGTGAGGCAGGAACGCTTGGAGTTTCATCCTGCCCGTGTTAGATTAAGCCTTTTCTATCAAATGTCAGCAAATGGAGCCAACTGTTTAAAAAAGGAAAAAACAGGAAACAGAAATGAGACTGTCCAAGGCGTGTGCATCGATAACTGTGTTTACCGTGAAGGAGAAAAGCAGAAGTAAGCCAGTCAGCATTTGGCTATGTGTCCGAGAAAGAAAGAGGACTTCTGCTACCCCTTCCCCTTCCATAGGGCGTCGTAAGTCATGGTTGTGATGTATCTTTATATACTGTGGTAGAGATCTTGCTATATCGGAAATGTGAGACAGATCCTTACGTCTTGAGCAGAAAGCTGCCGTGTCTTTGAACCAAGGATAAAACTGTTCAGCTTAGACCTCTCCTTCTTCCTGGGAACGCTCATTCACACCTTGCATGGGTTCTTCCTTTAAAGTTGACCTATGACCTAAGACTCCCCTGTATTGGACGGGGTTCTCTAGAGAAGAAAATCAGTGACGCTTATATGTGAATGTACACAGAAAGAGATTTATATTGAGAGGTAGCTCAGAGAGCTGTAGAAATGGCTCAGCCCAGTCTGGTTTAAAACTGTGGATCAGATGCAAGCTGGAGGCTTCTCCAGATTTGCTTAGGGGCAACATTTAGGAAGAACACAGGCTAATGGACGCGGAGCTGAATGAATCCAAGCTCGGCCCAATAAATCCAAGGTTTTCCCAGGTCAGCAGTCCACTGATGACTCCTGGGATCACCAGGCAATGTACTAGGAGGTAGATGAACCCGATGGAGGACCTGTAGTAGAAGTAAACTAGCTCCCTTCCCCATACCGTCAATCTCTACTGAGTCAGCACGCTCCAAATGGAAGCTCCCACAAATGGAAGCTCCCACAATCATATCAAGGCTGTGACTGGATTAATTCCATGACTGCTTCACAGTAGATCCTCTCATGGGGTTGATTACCCTGTGTTGGATCCTATATGAGAGAATCTCGGCTCACCCCAACTGGCATAATACCTAACCATTATATTCCCAAAAGATTTCTGTGGCACGGATTTCAGATCTTTATGTCCAGTGTTCTGCCGAACATGTCAACTTGGGGCTCTGAGGACCTCTCAGGCATGTAACGGAGCCCACGTGTAATCCTTATCATCACTGCCCCCCCACCCCCAACTCCAACCTGACCCTTCAGCAGTGTTCTTCATCTCAATGAATGACAATTTGTCCTTACAATGGCCCAGGACAAACACCCTAGGGTGCTCCTTGCTTTCTCATCCCCAATACCCACCCCATCCAAAAATCTGTGGATTATGAACCTTTCAAATTGTCCCGGAATAGGAGGATTCTCATCATCTTCATTCTTTTACCCCTAGTCCTAAAGTCCCAACATGCCTCACCTAGGCTGTCATCCTTACCTCCTGTCTGTTATCCCTGCATCTCTCCTTGGCCCTGCAGTCTACGCCCAATGCAGCAGCCAGATGGTCTTGTTAAGCCATTAATCAAATCATGCCATTCCTCTACTCAAAACTCCAGCGGCTCCTCATCTTACTTGGTGGAAAATCAGCAAACCTGCTATTAATATTAAATATACCACGGACTGCCAGAGAATGAGCAGATCCGTCTTGGAAGAAAGACAGAATGTTCGTTAGACGCAAGGATGACAAGACTTCATCTCACCTACTTTGGACATGTCTCTAGAGAAGGACACTGTGCTTGGTCAAAGAGCGGGGCAGCAGAATAGAGGGAAATCCTCAAGGAGATAAATTGACACAAAGGCTGCAACAAGGGGCTCAAACATAGCAACAATTGTAAGGATGGTGCCGGATGGGACAGCGCTTCGTTCTGTTGGATGGAGGGTCGCTATGAGTCGGAACCAACTGGACGGCACCTAACAACAGCAGGCAGGCACCGCTCCCCCTGACCAGCTCTCTGCTCCGTCTCACTTTCTCTTCTTCCTGCCTTACTAACTTTGCTGAAGTCGCGAGTGCCCTATGGTACCGTGACGATCTGAAGCACAAGTCTGGCTCAGGACTTTGCCTGACTTCTTTCCACCTCCGATCCTCTCCTTCCAGGTGTCCATGTGATCCTATCCTCACCTGACTCAGATATTTGCTCCAGTGTTATTTGCCAGTAGAACCTTTCTTGCCACCCTTTTCAAGATCCCAACCTCAAGTGCATTCCCTGTTCATTCTGCACAGCCCTGGCATCTTATAAACCCAACCCAAACCAAATGAACCACCATCAAATCGATGCTGACTCAGGGCCGCCCTGTAACATGTCATGTGTTCCTTACTGTGCTTATTGTCTGTCTTCCCCCTTTAGAATGTAAGCCCCATGAGGACAGGAGGTTTGGTCTTGCTTGTTCATGGATCTACCCACATTTGAGGGCGGTGTTGTTGTTGTTTTTAATTGTGCCTAGCATCAAGTAGAGACAGAATCTGTATTTGCTGAATGCATGAGGTTTCACTGTCTGGCCAGCATCTTCACCTAAACCCAAATGGTTAAAACATCAAGTAATGAAATTAAAGAAAGTGTTTTCTGAAGAAAAGACTGTACATTAACACCGACAAAAATCCAACATGCCATTTATTCTCTGCTACAAAGGGCTAACTAAGGTCAGACACAAAGGAAGACTCTCAACAGCCGTGTCATCAGGGTGGTACAGGGCTGCACAGCCCCTTGTTCTGTTGTACATAGCATTACCAGGGCTCAGAATCCACTCGGTGACACCTGACGACAACAACATTGATGACTGATGGTGAACAGTCACGGAGAAGTTCGGAAGTCTTGCGAGTCTTTTCTACACTTGCTCCTAGGGTTTGAGTTTCCATCCTAACGCTTCTGAGCGCGTTCCTCTAGTTGGTGATGGGATGGAGTGGAGTAGATGATGGGCTGCACACTGCCCTTAATGAAAGGTTCATGTTTCTTAAGATGCTGTTACCATGAAAACGCCCAATAGATTATTGAATAACAGTCATCTTACACCACCAGGTCCAATGAGAACCATACCGTAGGATGAAAAGAAATGTAACATAATTCTGGATCTCTGGCCCATTTCCATGGTTCCGTGTTTGCCTCTGCAATCCCATGACAGCATCCCATGGATAGATCTTTGTGTTCTTGATGCTAGGATGCAGTAGCAGAGGGTGTGATTTTACCATGCAGAAAGGGTTTTCTTCTTTTAAATAATAGCAATAATTAGCTTCAATAAATGAGCAAATAGTATTTTTTGGCATTCACAAGTTTAGAAAAATGCCACCTAATTACACCTATCAAACATTCCTAATAAAGATGACAAGCATTTATTGTAGCCCCAGTCCCCGTCTCTCCCCAAAAAACTTCATACACAAAAACAGTAGGAACAACAAAATCTTAAATGCACACACTAGCTATAGAGAGGAGAATTGTCTGCTGACTGTCAACCCATTGCAGTAGAAATCCCAGTCAAGAGGAATTTTAACTTTTTTTTTTTAATGTCGTTTTCTTCTTCTGCACTTGTAGTAGATAGATGGAAAATCAGAGATTATAGCCAAACAATGCTGCAGCATAGCATAGGCACTACAAGAGACCTTCCCCAACATTCTATGTTCCATGGGGGGCTTGTCATTGTATTCAAGACACCCCTCCCCCAGACACACACCCGTCTGAAGTCACCTCTCGTCTAACTACTGATTCCCATGAAGGGTTCAGCAAGGTCAGCTTTTGAATGATCACTTAACACTTGCAAACCTTGGCCCAAGGTGCCCTTGCATCTGAAGGCTCCTCTGTTAACTCAGGGCTCAGGGTGGGCAGGGCGGGGGCAGCCCCTATTTGATAAGACCTCTTCTGTCTCGGATGGCCCCTGTGTAGGGTTGTGTTGTGCGTGTATCACATCTTTCCCCAATGAGATGAATGACATATTAATGTCTATGCCTTAGGGTCCCTAGGAAGGAGAATTGGTGGCATCATGTATTAGGCATTGGGCTGCTGACTGAAACAGCAATGGTTTGAATCTATCAGCCACTCGGAAAGATGAGGCAGTCAACTTCCGTAAAGATTTACAGACTCAGACACACTATAGACCATTGAAATTCACCACCTTTGAGTGGATTCTGCCTCATAGTGACCCTCTAGGAGAGGGTCAACTGCCCCTGTGAGCAGAAACCTGGTCTGTCTTGGAGGGTCAGAGTGAGAATTGACTTGACTAGCACTTGCTTATGCTCTCAGCCGGCACGCAGGGCATGTTTGATGGATTTATTAATTGATGGACAGTTAACACATGTCCTTCATTACAAAGCACCAGCAGGCGTGGGAGGTGTGGTGGTGGTCAGTTGGTGGCCACGAAGCCAGCTGTGACTCGTGGTGATCCCCTGTGCAGCCGAACAAGACATTGCCTCTGGCCGATCTGCCCCAGGCCATTGTGGCAGCCGCTGGAGATCTTGAGCGCGTTCCCACCTAGAGGGCTCACCTCCCCACTCTGTGCCAGATCCACGGAAGTTTCCTTCGCTAACTCTCAGACCTGCATCCCTCAGCCTTTCTGCCTAGTCTGTCTTAGTCCAGAAGCTTCATCGAAACCGTTCTGCCATAAGTGACCCTGCTGGTATTTGAAATCCTAGTGGTGAAGCTGCCATCATCCTAGCAACACACAAGCCACCACAGTGGGATCCACTGACCGATGACCGTGGTAGAGGGAAGGTTTAGGGCAGCCCAGGGACAAGGCGAAGAGGCACAGGGGCAAGTCTGCTTGAGTCTCTCGACAGGACATAGAGGACAGACAGGTGAGGTTTCTTCAGGTCCAGGATGCTGATCAAACTCATCTGCTGCTGCGTTGGGAGAGGTTTGAGATGGGGGAGGAAAGAGTAGCATCTTCTGCCAGCGGCTGGCTCGTTGCCCACTGTGTGTGTTGGCGGATCCACTGCCCCCCTGAGCTTGCATTGGCAGCATTAATAGTGCACCCCGCCCTTTGCCTCCTTGGTGGTAGCATGCTGGCATGCTGTGGGCATCCTGAACTCCCTTGCACCCTCTTAAGGCACAAGGAGAGAAAGTAGCCTTGACTTCGTGAACCCTGCCCTTCCCCCATTCACCACAGTCCTTTTTCTTTCTTTTTACATTCGTGACGAATATATGGATAACAAGACTTTTCCACTTCAACGTGTTGCACACGTAGCATGGAAAGAGATGAGGCTTTAGACTCCCATGAAGAGTTACGATCTCAGAAACCCACAGGGGCAGTTCTACCCCGTCCTAGAGCCTCGCCAGGGGTTGGCATCCACTCGATGGCAACAAGTTTTTGTTTGAGGATGGAGCTGCTGGAAGGTGGTGGGGGGAAATGCCATCATCTTCCCATTCCATCTTTCCATGAACTTTGTGTAGTCCCTGGGGCACTATGCAGTGACATGAATCACATCCGCCCTGCGGTACCACCGTCACCACTGCCCTTCTCCATGGGTTTCCATCTCCCTCCATCTGCAGGGCCCATTCATAGATTTGAGGCTCCTTTGCCCCATCCTTCCCTGCCTTACCTTCTCCATCTCCAGTGCTAATGGTATTAGACAAGAGTCACTACTGAAACCTTTCCTTTTCCGGTTTGGGGATTGGCTGGCTTACCACATCTGGGGTGACCTTTAAAGATCTTCCTTTGATCGATGCCCTCAGATGCTCGCCTATGAGGCTCCATTCTTCACCTTGGGCCAGTCGTTTGTTCCCTTTTTCCACTGACCACACTCCTTTGGCCCCCAAGGTCCAGGCATCTACCCCTATAGCAGTGGTTCTCCACCTTCCTAATGCTGCGACCCTTTCATACAGTTCCTCATGTTGTGGGGACCCCCCAACCATCACATTATTCCTATTGCTACATCATAACTGTCATTTTGTTACTGTTATGAATTGGGCGACCCCTGTGAAAGGGTCGTTCGACCCTCAAAGGGGTCACGACCCACAGGTTGAGAACCGCTGCCCTATTCTAACCTCAAAGGAATTTCCAAGCAGAATCCCCCATCCTGTGGTCTCAGACTTGAGTCATTCCCTACAGAAGGTTCCTGTCTCCACCAGGAGAGAAGGAAGAGAAAGCCCCTCCAGGTGGTCCCAGCACCCCGGTAACCCCTCAATGCCAGATTTGTGGAATCAGGAGCAAAACGAGGGCAGTCGCTTGCTTTGAGAGTCAGTTGTTTTTCAAACCTGAAGTCCACGGCTATTTCTTCTTCCACACAGGGATTTTTAATTGCCACATTTCATTTACTGGGTGAAGGGAGGTGTGGGAGGAGAGTAGGATGGGGGTGGAGGGCATCCCTCCCTGGCACTGTTCTCTTGCCACAATCTAAATATTCAGATAAAAGGCTTTCTGGGGGTGCTGTACATGTTGGAATGAGCTCTGGTGTCTTAGTAGGGATGATTTGAGCTGTGACCCGCAGAGTCAGCAGTTTGAAACCCCCAGCTGCTCCTTGTTTGAAAGACGAGGATTTCTACACCTGTAAAGGGTTCAGGTTTTCATAACCTACAGGGGAGGTTCTCCCCTGTCCTGCAGGGTCGCTATGTGTTGGCATTGACTCCACATTAGTGAGTTTGTTTTGGGGGGTTTATAAATATTGGGGATAGATGATGAGTGTTGCCTGTAGTTAACTAGAAGCCAAAGCTATTGTTGTTGAGTTGGTTCCGACTCCTGGAGATCCCGGTTGTCACAGAGCAGACGCAGTGTCCTGTTGGCTGTCGTCTCTGCAGAATGACTGCCCGGCTGCTGACAGTGGTTCAGACGGCCAGTCTTTAGATTAGCGTGTATCTTAGGTACGGAGTGCCGACATCACATGGGACGGCTTTCATGAGCACAACTTTATCTGCGGAGCCCAGAAGTTGGAATTCAGGGTGCTGGCTCTCAGGGATGGTTTCCTCTCTGGGGGACAGTTTCCTCTGTGGGTCACTCTGGGGAAAGGTCCTTGACTCTTCCAAGCTTCAGCTTCTGGAGATCTTCCTGTGGCCTGGCATGCCCCGCCCCGTTCTCCTCTCCCAATCACTGTGCCCTCCTGCCCACCACCTGCTGGTGCTGTTTGCTTGCCTCATTAAGATAACAAAAGCAACCTATTTCCAAGAAGGACTGACTATAGCCGGAGGGCTCGGCCCGGATTTGTGACCCATAGTCTAGGGTGCACACACTTCTACCCAGAACACCAGCCACTGATTTGTACCCGCAGTGCCACCCAGGGACCGTCCTTGAAACATGTGCTACTCCTTCCGGGAGTGATTGTGGTCTCAGCTCGCGCCAGCCGCCTGCTATGTGGCAGCTCCCACTGAGCCATGGGCATCCCATCAGGGAGCTCCTCCCACTCACAGAGCACGCCCCCTACCCATTGAGGAGCACTGCCCACTCCAGGCATCATCTATAGGGAGCGTTGTCCATGGGGGAGTGCCACCCATGCGGGGAACACTCCACCTTGAGGGTGTGCCACCCAAAGGGGAGCACTGGCCACTCGGGCATCTTCCATTTTGGAGTGCCACCCATTTGGGGAGTACCACTCCTGTAGGTTTCTCTGAGAGGTTTTCTGCGTCCAGGACAAAGCCCGGGCTCCAGAACCTTCCCAGGGCAACTCCGGAGGACGAGATTTCTTTTTCTTTTGGAGACTGTGCAAGCCTGACTGTAGGAAGTCGAGGTGAGAACAGTTTAGAGACAGCCCTTCTCTGCTTTTCAAAACATGTTTCTCCAGACCCAGGCAGATGTTGCTTTAATTAAAAGACGTGCAGTTTCAATTAGGATTTTTAAAAGGAGCCTGGTTTCCCAGACAGGGTTCTGTACAGGCTCACTCTCCGCTGGCCCCACTGAGAACTTGACCTGCAGAGCCCAAGTCCACGCAGGAGGGAAGCTTGTTCGCTGGCTGCCATACGGGATCCTTCGCTTAGCTGTCTGTGAGGGACCAGTTGTCTCCCACGCCCCAGCGCCTAATCTAGTAGCCATTTCCCCTCTTGGCAGAGCCCTGGGTTCTCTGTTAATTAACTTTGGACACCTGTTGGGGCATTATAGAGTCTGGGTCTAGAAGATAAGAATTCCTTAGAAAGAGAGTTGTCAATAAATCGGAAAGCCAATGATTAGTTTGTGAAACAGGACTTAATGAATCACCCCTTGGAAATACTTCACACGGGGGAATTTTTTTAAAGAAATTTCCATCTTATTGAAATGCAGAACCTCCACTTAAAGACCTCAAAAAATAGAGTGGGGGGAGGGACTAAATTGATAGCGGCTGTCCCGGTCTTCATTTTATGCCTGGCCAACCAGTGTCCAAGGCAAAGCTATGGACAGAGAAGGCCCGAGAAATGAAATCACCCTCCTCCGACATCCCTAATCTTGAGACTCTAAAAATAGCAACAAGGATTTGAGCAGCATGATGTTTTTAGATTGTATTTCCTGCTCCATGTGGACTGTCATCTTCTCTCTCTCCCTCTCTCAAAATTGGTCTTAATCATATGGAAAGAAATTATTATTTTTACCTTCTCCTAGGCCAGGAGAACAGATTACAAAACAGAAAGAATTTCATTTCATTTGGGGCTGATGTTTAGTTCTGTGTGTTAGGCCCGATCTCTAGATTCCGGGCCAGGGTTAGCCACGGGAGCTGTGCTGGGGCTTCACTAGGAAGCAGGTGGTTTCCAGCTCCTCATTCACCCAGGAAAACTCGACAGGGGGCAAGGGTGGCAGCGGATTCACTGCACTTGAGCTTGACCTTGGTGAAGAATACGGAATCTACCATGGATGCCAGACGGGGCTTCCTCCTCGCATAAACAGTGAGAGGCTCAGACACCTGCAGGGGACAGTTCTACCCGTCCTATAGGGTCGCTATGCATTACCATCAGCTCAACGACCATGAGCTGTTTTTTATTTATTATTATTTTGGGGGGGTGGATGCCAGAAGAAGGAACCAATATATATATTTGTGTGTGTGTGTATGTATACATATATATACACACACATATATTTATATACATATGTGTGTGTTATAACAAATACAACCAGGACGCTCCTTGGAATCCAGGCACTCTGCTCCCTTACACTGAATGCCTCCTCAGGAAATGCCAGTTCTTACAGAAGGAAGTCGTGTCTGATAAAGAGAGGGCCGTGGACATGAGGGACCCCTGAGACCGATGGGCAGAATGGCTGAAACAACAGACTCAGACAACGCAGTGATCATGAGGATGGCACGGGTTGGGACAGTGTGTTGGTCGCTTGTCCTTGAGGACCTCCTGAGTTGGAGAGAACTCAACCGCAACGATGATGACGAGCCGGAGCATAAATTGGGTGGGCCAGTGGTGCTGCTGGGGTGGGTGTGGGAGGTGGTGGGGCGGGGGTTGTCTCTAAAGTAGCAGGAGGAGGACAAGGCAGACACTGTAGAGAGAGAAGGTGCTTGGCCCTGCAGGAAGAACACAGCGAACTCCCTAAGCAAGAGGCCCAGGGAGCCAGGCCTGTGAGAGAGAAGTCTGGGGCTGGGGCTGGAGAGGGTAAGCCCCTCAAGGCCGGATCCGGACTGATGGTGGCACCAGAGCAGATTTTGCCCCTAAACATGGTGCCTAGGGGAGAAGCATGCTCTGGTCACCTGCAAGTCTGGGGTCAAAGGACATTTGGAGAAAGAAAAAGTCAAGCATCCCGCCACTCCCAATAACTTCTGATCCAAATGTCCAACAAAGTCTTTCAGGACACTTCCTTTAAATTCAATGATGCATTCTCTCTCTCTCTTGTTTTCCATGTAAGTGACATATCTATTGTAAAATAAATATAAAAAGTTAAATATAAAAATGAAAATTATGTGCATATAGGATATAAAACAAGGAGTCATTACTCCCATTGCTGTTTCTGAAGGGTCATCCATCCTGG
>NW_022111373.1:142075156-142076140 GCF_000313985.2 Echinops telfairi
TTAGAGGCTGTTCCATGCTGCATACAGATCAAAAGATAAACATGCCCCTGATCCTCACCTTGAGGCTGAGAGAGTTTAATTTATTAGCCAGGAGGGAAATTTATAGCTATGAAATGGAAAGTGGTAATTTTTAAAAATTTAATTGTTATCTTCCCAGAGGGACGCAGTATAGTGTCTATGAGAAAGAAGACAATCTAGTGGAAGGGTGATCTTGTTCTTAAAATGTTAGCATGTAGGTCGTGTGTAAGAGCTGACCACAGGGCTCGCTCACCAGCACATGTGTAAAGAGAAGAGGGTGCCAAGAGTCCATCCCACTGAGGATTCTGTCAAAAGCCAAGGCCCCCACTCGCTCCTGTAGACCAAAGCTCCCTAAGCAGCAAGGCATGAATGGATCATAAATGTCCTGAAATCTTGCCACCCTCATCCCCTGGGAGTTGTCCCACGGAGCCTTTGTAGTGTAATGATTATGCAAAGGGCTTCCATTCAGAAGGTCGGTAGATCAAAACAACTAGCAGCTCCCAGGGAGCTTTCTATTCCCATAAAGAGCTGCAGTCTCAAAAACTCACAGGAGCAGTTGTACCCGTCTGTAGGGTTGTGAGTTGGTTTTTTTGGTTTTGAGTTGTCCCAAGTACGGGGCCTGCAGTCACCAACAGGGAGCAGCCTCTTATCTGAGCAATCTTTCTGGAATCACCATGTTCTATGTATGACCTAGCTCTCAGGTTGTCCTTGGATGGGGGGTGGGAGCACGCTGTGGGTTGCTATGGAAACACTGACACCAGTACCAGAAGGCTTCGAAAAGTTCACGGCCAAGTTGCATGGAAGGATCGTGGAATTTTCCCACACACTTCTGGAAGTTCCCCTTTTATTTCAAAGAGTAGCACGGCCAGCCACGCTGACCAGGTTTCAGTGGAGCTTTCTGACTGAGGGGCTGGGAAGAAAGGACTGGCCACCTCTTTCTGAACATCTGCCAATGAAAACCCTACC
>NW_022111373.1:142077204-142083824 GCF_000313985.2 Echinops telfairi
TCCCGTGTTAGTAAGGGGAAGACATTCCCATGTTAGTAATGTGAAGATATTCCCATGTTAGTAATGTGAAGACATTCCCATGTTAGTAATGTGAAGACATTCCCATGTTAGTAATGTGAAGATATTCCCGTGTTAGTAAGGGGAAGGCACTCCCGTGTTAGTAAGGGGAAGACGCTCCCGTGTTAATAAAGGGAAGACATTCCCATGTTAGTAATGTGAAGACATTGTTGTGTTAGTAATGAGAAGACAATGGGGTTGTTTATTTCCTTCTTTATTCCTAAGCAGCAGATCCCTCCATTCCCCTTTGGGTCCCTAAGCCTTGTTAATAAATACTTTTTCAAGATGCCTCTTGAATTCTCCTCCCTCATTCCTCTTTTTTTTTTTAACGTTTTATTGTGAGTTGGGTGGAGGTTTACCGAGTAGATCATCACTTTTACATTCAACACTTCATGCACATGTCACTGCAGGTAGTTCATCGTAACCCCCTCAGTGGGGCAGCGCTCGTTCACCTCTCCCTGGCGTTTCCCTGATTCTGATCCTACTTCTCTCTTCAGCCTTCTGAACTTTGCCCTGGGGCAAATACTGCCCTCTTGATCTCAAATAACTCTAAGGTGTGCACACCTCCATGGTTTTATGGTTCACCTGAGAGACCTGACTGTTATTTGGATAAAATTTGAGCCACGGGAGTGAGTTTAGTTCCAGACCTGACAGTTGACTAAGGGCCATGATTCTGTGGGTTCCACCACTCTCCATCCAGCAGGAAGCTGGCCCCTACCACTTTCTATTTATTCCAAAGCATCGTTGATACCCTTGGCTTCCTGATGGGCCCCTTCTCTTGCTAAGAATGACACAAAAAGGACCTCAGTACCCCCCTCTACCCCAACACGCAGTTTCTACTAAGGCACCCAAAAGCCTTCATGCTTTAAGTACAATGGACACCTTTCTGCTCTAATCCTTCTCAACCATCCTAGCAGCATTTAACCTACCCATGTCTCAGAATTACTAAGATAAATCTCATCTTTTCTCTTCCAACTCCTTTCCTTCTTTCCTGGAGAACAGGGATGAGAGGACTTTAACGCCAACCGTTTTCCTTGGGGCTTTTTCTTGAGTTCATTTCCCTCCCATCTCTTCTCTTCCTCTAAACACTACAAGAAAGATGCCTCTTCTGGCTAGCGTATCTCATGACACACTGCATCAAAGGTATCGCCTCGCTTTCCTATTGGTACCTCGCATTTCTTACTGCTGATGCAGGCTTCTGCCTGGTATAATTTGCCCTCTACCTAATGACTGTCTGGATTTTTATAGTGCATGCCTACTCAAGAGGATTCTCTTGGTTTTTTGGGTTTTTTTTAATCTCTGAAAAATGTCTCTAGTTTGCCTTCATCCTTAAAGGATACGTCATCTGGGTAGAATTTCTTAAAAATCTTTAACACTTAAAAAATGCCATTCTGTTGTTTTATGATCCCCTCTGTTTCTGTTGAGAAGATAGTTATTATTCTCAATGTCATCCCTCAAATGTATTATCTTTCTTATACTGGCTGCTTTTAAGATAGTTGGTCATTAGTATTTTTCAAACATGTCCTCTGTCCAAGTCCCTTTGGCATCTCTTTCCAGAACTCCCATTATAAGTCCATGCCCATCTGGTAGACAATATGACTTTCTCCCAGGGGCCCTAGAAGCTTTGTTCATTCTTGTTGCGTTTTTGTTTTGATAATTCGCAGTTATCTGTCAGATTCCAATTCACTGGGTTTTTTCCTTGTGCTATTTTCGATTTTCTTGCAAGGCCCATCACATAGATTTGTGTTTTCTGATACTGCATTGTCCAATCATGGAATTCCCGACTGGTGCCTTCCTCTGTGTGTTGTTGTCTGCAGAATTTACCCAGTTTGTTCATGCGTGTCTGCACCTTTTCTGCTCAGTGGTGTTGTTGTGAGGTGTCATCAAGCAACCCTGTGCACACAGAATAAAACGCCGCTGGTCCTGTGCTTCCTCATCATCACTACCATGCTGGAGCCCATAGTGACAGCAATGGTGTCGATAGACCTCATTGAGGGCCTTGCTCTTTTTGGCCACTCCTTGGATAGATTAGCACATATCACAGATAAAGCCCTTGTCTGCTTTCCTAACATCTGAGTCATCTGCTTCTACCGACTGTTTTTTCTCTTAGTTATTGGTTGCACAATTCCTCATTCATTGCCTATCTTGTGATGTTTATTTTTTAATCATGCATCAGGAATTGGATGGTTTTGTTTTGTTTTTTTTAATTAGTATGCCCTGAATTCGATAGCACAGACCTCCCCCAAAGAGTGTGTCTCTTCTTCTATCAGATTCCAAGGGCTGTGTGCTGGGGTAATCCAAAACAAGATCATTGTGTCATTGGGCTGGGTCTAGGCGTTGTTGCAGCTTTGTGTAAATTCAACTTAATACTGACTTCAACTGTTTTTCAAGCATGGTTAGCATTTAACCTACAGTTGGGCTTGGTAGTTGATACCTAGAGATTCCAGCAATTCCCCTGTTTGTAACCCAGTTGTCAGTTCTCTGAGCCAAGGGATTTCATTTTCTCTGTACTTTGATACTCAGCTGCCAGCTTTTTGATCACTGAATACCTACACTTGCCAGCCCTTACATAATTTCACTCTTACAGTTGCAAACCAATCTCAGTAATGAGACCATTTCCAAGTGTCTTCCCGCCTTCTCCTACCACATCCATTCCAGTGCTAACCCTTTAGCTCGTCTGACTCCTAACCTAACTGCTCCTCCATCTCCTTTTTTCTCCATGCCACCACCACAGCCCACGACCTACCCCTTTCATGGAATATCCCTGAAGAACTGTATATTTAACCCCTGTTTCCATCTGAGCTCCTGTAGCACCTCAGGCACCCTCCCACCCCTCTATCATGTTGCTAGGATGCTGGAAACACTTCCAGATTGTGTCAGCCTGGGAAGAAGGCTTGGTGGTCTAGGTCTGAAAGGTGGCGTCTGGATACTGTGGCATCACACCGGACCAGCTGGACACAAGGTTGTCATGAGCTGAGGGCCAGCATGGAAAGAAAGCTGAGCAGAACATGGATATTCGTCTTCCAATTTGGGGGGATAGTCTCCTTGGGTAATCAGGTGACTCCTTAGGAACAAGGAAATATCTTCTTCTGCTTCTACTTTTTAAATTCCTTTAGAAAACCCCAGCTATCTACACAGAGTATATTGTTGATGTTCTGTTAGCTTCTGGTAGATGTTATAGAGTTCCTGTTATGATAAAAATGCATTGGAGCATCATGGGAGCATGGGCAGGGCCTCCTTGATGGCTGCTGTCGTCCCAGGACTAGGTCAGTCCTGGCTTATAAACAACTGCCGTCAAAGACTCAACGCACCTTTCATTCCATGACACAAGTGTTAAACTTTTCATCTGTGTACCCAAAGGGGCAATATTGAAATCCTAATTTATCCCTATCAGTTCTCACTACTAGTCCAGACTAATGGAGGGGGGAAAAAAACAAACAAACCCCAAATCACTGCCACTGAGCGAATTCTGACTCACGTCAAACCCCGAAGGCAGAGTAGAATTGCCCTTCTGGGGTTCCAAGATTGTAACTCTATGGCACTAGAAGCCTCATCTTTCTCCCACAGTCCAGTCAGTGGTTTTGAACTGCTGATCTCACAATCAGCAGCCTAACCACTAAGCCATCTGGGCTCCCTAAGGGAGGAGAAGGAGTGCAGAGGAAAAAGGTAGGAAGGAGAGGCGAAGAATATTGGAGAGGACAGTTTGTTGACAAAAGACTAAGAAGTAAAGCTCTGAAGATTCCGTGATAGGTGCTGTTAGGTGCCCTTGAATCGAGTGACCGGGTGGACAACAGAATGAAAGGCCACCGGTCCTG
This sequence comes from Echinops telfairi, assembly GCF_000313985.2. Lineage (NCBI taxonomy): Eukaryota > Metazoa > Chordata > Mammalia > Afrosoricida > Tenrecidae > Echinops > Echinops telfairi. The sequence goes on from NW_022111373.1 coordinate 142,081,077, forward strand.
TGCCATCCTCACAATCGTCATGCCTGAGCCCAGGTTGCAGCCACTGGGTCAGTCCTTGGAGTTCCCCCCTTTTTGTCATCCTTGCTTCTAAGGAGCATGGCAGGGGAAGGGAAAAACCAAGGAAATTTACAGTGACCTCTTTTCTGTGTGGAAAGGGCTAGAACTAAGAACTCACTTGAATTACAGCGTTGCAGGACTCCTCTGGATCAATACTTTGAAAGGTGATGACCGTGGTACATGGTTGGATAGTAATGATCTGTGAGACACAAATAACGGAGACCAAACTTTCGGTAATTTGGTACAATTTGCAGCCAAGGCCAGCTTCTGGGGGCAGCGATGCAGTGCGCATGAACATGACGACATTCATGGGGACCAGGCACAAACGGGAAGGGACAGACAGACCGAGAGTCTAGCTTTGTCTTCTTCCACTTGGGCTGAAGACAGAACTGTTGACAGACCTGCTTGTGGGTGTCAGCTGGCTGCCGAGCGTACACAGCCCAGGCCTGGTGCGCTCCAGGCCCGGCTGGGTGGAGGTCTGGGGATGTTGAAGTGGGCGTGATGTTTGGAAAGAAGGGCTAAGGAAGAAAGGGAACATTCTAGACAATAGGCAGTACTAATGCTGGGGAGGACCTGGCTCCCTTTTTGCCTCGAAGTGTCATGATACTCAGGTGCCCACAGTTGCTGGCACCCCTATGACTCCAGGCATGAAGCCCGAGGAGCCTGCTTGATACCTTCAGTGACTGCAAAGCATTCATAGAGGGCACAAGAGCCGGGACGAGCAGCTCGCTGTTGCTTGTGCACGTTCGGAAGGGAGCTGGGAAACTGTGTGGGTGCCCCTGCTCACATTTTAAACTGTAGATTGATGCCAAGTACGAGGATGCCCGTGTGGCATTGTCAAACATAAACTGGATGCACGCCTCTGCCCCCTGGGAGACGTATCGCAGGGATCTAAGGGTGGTCGAGATGTTACGTCTACCACCATCCCTTGCGTTTAGAAACTGTGGGTTCCTCAAAGATGTTAGGATGTGTACACTGTTGCCTGTGAACATGACGTGAGCCCAAGAATTGTACCTTAATAACATGGACTCTTATGCTTAAGAAGCCCCCTTATTGATTACTCTCATAGCAAGCAAAATGTGTGCAAATTGCCCTTTTTTGTTTTGTTTTTTTCGTTTTCCCCCCCTTGTCCTGGGAGCCATCAAAATCTACTTCTTGGTGTTTGGGACGCATTTTTCTTGGATTTATTCTTTTATAATAGTGCTCTCACGCAGTATTTGGGAGCCCTGTGGCCTACTGGGTTACACATTGGGCTGGTAACCGCAAGGTCAGCAGTTCGAGAGCACCACAAACAAGAGGAAGGTGAGGCTTTCTACTCCTGTAAAAAAGGTCCAGGGGAAATCCATGTGGATGACACCTCAGGTGAACCCGCAGGGTGCACCGCCAATGCAGTGAGGTTTGAAGGGTGCGCCCGATCATTTGAGCTTCCTTTTGACCTCTTGTACACTTTGTCTGCTCGGGATTGAGGTTTTTCCTATGTATTTGTTTTATTTTGTTATTGGTTCGGTTTCTTTCTTTATGTACATATGTATGTTTTCTGCATGTGAAATTGAGGCGTGGTCACTTTATTGAGACGGTCCCTGGATCAATAGTTTCTTAGGGTTATGGCTGGGAATGTTGGGAGGACATGGGAAGCTAATAACATTGAGTACAAGAAAATGCTCTAAAATTGACTGTGGTGATGATTGTACAACTCTCTTTAATATGATTGAACTGCTGAATGGTATGATTTGTGAATTATATGTCAACACAACCTTTTTTGTTTAATGATAAAAACTTTAAAAAAGGAGAAACTGCTTCAGAAACCCACAGGGGCAGTTCCACCCTGTCCTGTAGAGTCGTTGTGAGTCGCAATCCGCTTGCTGTCAGTGAGTTTGAGTCTAGAGTGTACAAGATTTATCTTAGGGGACTACCTTCCCCCAACATAACGCCTTCCATGTCAGGAGGTTGTTGACAGTGTCACCCCATTTCTTCAGGGATGCTTAATACCCCATCATCTGTGTGTGCCGGGGTTTGTTTTATCCCTTCCACCACTGAGGGGCATTTGGAGCATTTCCCTCGTCTTGCTGTTGCCAGTAGTGCTGAGAGAAACATGGGTGTGCATGTAGCTGCGCATGATATGTTCCGCAGTTCTGTGGGGTGCATAGCGAGGAGTGAGATTCTTGGGCCATGTGGTGTCCCTGCGCCATCTTTTTGTGGAAGCGCCAAATGCCTGCCCATTGCTGTGGGCTACTAGGCATTAGGTTAAAATTTTCATAAGGATTGAGTTAATATCAAAGTTATTAGGAGGAAACAATTGATCAAAACAGCCCATACATCATAAATCTTGATTTAAAAGTATTACTACAGAAAGAAACATTGTATTGAACGGATATCTCTGAATTAGCTAGATGAGTCCTTTTCCCAAATCAATCCCTACCAGGCAGTCTCCAGGTTTTGAGCACCATCTGGTCCCCAGTGGGTCTTTAAGACTTTTTCCGTAAGTCAGAGCAGCTACACTCAGTACTTCTTTAACCTTATTTTCAAATGAAACAAAGTCACTACTATTGACGCTAGGCCCCAATCAGGCTGACTCGACCTACCGCTGCGAGTTTCCGAGATTGTGGAGTAGAAAGCGTCATCTTTCCCCCTCGGAGCGGCTGGTGGTGGCTGGCCTTGCAGTTAGCGGGCCAACACATCATGCGCTACACC
>NW_022111373.1:142084981-142089727 GCF_000313985.2 Echinops telfairi
TACATGCGTTTCTGTGGATTTGTTTCTCTAAAGTATCCAGACTAAAACAGCATCCTTTTGCAGACATCTCCTTGAGATGCATCATCAACAGGCAAGTTGAGTTCATGCTCCTTTCCTTCAGTTGAAGTCAAAGGTTTAGACATGCACCACCTTGCAGACAAAAGAGTTTCCCCATCCTTAAGGTTGCTTATTTCTCAATATGGTTTGTCTCAAGGAATATTGACATTCTGAAACCCGTAGAGAATGACCTTGGCTTGGTCAAGAAGAATTCGCTCACAGCAACGTTTAGGACCGGGTAGAACTGCCCCTATGAGTATCTGAGAGTGCAACTCTTTACAGGAGTCTAAAGCCCCTTCATTCTCCCACAGAGCCTGCTGGTGGCTTCAAACTTCTGGCCTTACAGTCAGCAGCCCAATGTGTAACCACGATGCCACCAGGGATTGGGGCAAAAAGAAACTCACTGCCATCAAATCGATTCCAAGTCAAAGCAACCAGGACAGAGTAGAATTGCTCCTTGGGAATTCCAAGGCTGTAAATCTTCATTTTCTGAGAAGTGGCTAGAGGGTTTGAACTGTCAACCTCACTGTTAACAGGACAGTACTTATCCCATAGCTCCACCTCACTCACTCTTTGCCATTGAGTTGCTTCTGATTCATAGTGACCCTATAGGACAAGGTAGAACCACCACTCCTTTGGGTTTCCGAGACTTTCAATCTTTACAAAAGGAGAGCGTCTGGTGGGTTCAAGCCACTGACCTTGTAGTTAGCTGCTCAGTACATAGCCTACTGCATCACCAGAGCTCCTGGTACAGCTCCCCTAAAGAGGGAGCAGAGAGAGCGGGAAAGGGCAAACAGACAGGGTTTCCAGCAGACCCATTTTTGCCCTCACAGTACGTTCAACACCCACGGTCATCAATTGAATGCCAAGCCATGGTGGCCTTCTGTAGAGTTTATGAGACTATTCCTCTTTACAGGAGCAGGCAGCATCAGCTTAGCCTCCTCTTTCTGGTGGGTTTGAACCACCAACCTTGTGGTTAGCAGTCCAGCAGTACCACCAGGGCACCTTCCGAGTGTCTAAAGCCCACTGCCATCATGTCGATGCTGACTCATAGCGTCCCTGGAGGACAGAGTAGAACTGCCCCTGGGTTTCCAAGACTGTAACTCTTTATGGGTGTAGAGCACGTTATCTTTCTCCTAAGGGGTGGCTGGTGGTTTCAGATTGCTGACCTTGCAGCTCACACCCACAGGATGTACTGGGGCGTCTCTTAGGGCTGCCATGGAGTCCAATCTGAGTGATGGCGCCCCAGATGTGCAGAGCAGAATGGGGCCACAGGACGTTCAAGCCTGTTACGTTTCAGAAGCAGATCACCACTCTTGCCATCCAAGGTTCCTCCTGGAGGGTTTGAACAATTGACCTCCTGACTTGTCTCTGAGTGCTTCACTGTTCAAGACACCCAGTGACCCCAAGAGCCCCTTAAGCACCAATCCCAACGTGGGGCCTCAGGAAACCCAGGGCCCCGCTTGAAAGCCCTGGATGCTGCAAACAGCACCCGAGACTGCTCCCTGCAAGGATAGAAGTCTGAGTCTACACAGTAGCAGCTCAGAAGAAAGGACTGGTGATCCTCTTCCCCAAAGGAGCAACTAAAACCCTTAAGAGCGCAGCCTAGTGGCAAAATGGTTACTCACTGGGCTGATAATCAAAAGGCCAGCAGTTCAAGACTACCAGTGTCCTGAGGGAGAAAGATGGGGCTTTCTACTCCTGTACAGGGTTCCAGACTCAGAAACTCACCAGAGCAGTTTTACCCTGATCTGTAATGTCTCTATGAGTCAGCATCAACTCAACGGCAGTGAAGCACACACACACACACCCTTCACCCCACCCTTCCCCCAGGGTCACGATTCTACCATCTGTCACTGTCAACTTGCTAGCAGCTGGTCTTATAACTGGACACGGGGTAGCCTGACTGTGATGGAGCCACAGCTCCGGCCGTCTGCTGGTTCCTGAGTAGCCAAGGGTTAACACCAGAGAATGCATTTCTCCGACCTGCTTTGGCTGCGGGTTTTGACAGTCGTTTCCATACAGACCTTTCTTGAGAGTTGCAGTTCCCCCCGAGGGAGTTTACCACCCGGTGAAAAGCTGCCATCGCCGTGGGCGTGAAGTGCCGGGCAAGATTTAGGGATTACATTCGAAGCCAATTAAGACTACAGAGTGGATTTTTATGCTCCATCGTAATTCCTTATCTGTGGAGAGCGTATCAGTATTGGGACAATGAGTACAGTATTTAACACTTCCTGGGGACTAATTAAATACAAAGAAGTCCAGCTTCTAGACTATATGCCACACTCCCCCTTCCGCTCCCCTGCCATAAAAGTCTAACGCGATTGCGTAGTCCAGCTGCCAAGATGTTGGACTGAGACACAGCTGATGTTCCAAGAGTGGAGTGTGATTTTCTCCGCGTCCGCAGACTTGCAAGATGCGGAATGAATACGTCCCCTCCTTCGTTTCTGCATTCCTGCGATCAATAATTATTTAGTGCCTATTATGTGCAAATGACAGTGTAGCCGGCAACTCGTCAATTTCATGGACCTTATCAGGGGTTAGTAGTGGTGGAAACAATCTTAAAAAACAACAGCAACCACATTGAGATAAGTACATGTTTGCCTTTGGCTTTGGATGGGAGTTAAAGAGGGTGAGGGTTGGTTCAAGAGGGACAAGGTGAGGAGGTTGTCATGGTGATCAGTCAAGAATCGGCCCGGAGGGGTGATATTCTAGCTGAAACCAGGGCAAGAGTCACCCTCGCAGCTGTCTCGGGGAGAGGGAGGACCAAAGCCAAGCCCTGGCTTGGGAGGGAGCTTGGTGTCCCGTGGCACCCATGACAACATATATGTGTCACTGCAGCTGGTGGTAAGCAAGGCAGGGTCAGAGAGAAGAGTCAGGGCAAGTCGTGCTTAAGGTTCACGTGGCTGGAAGCTCATGCTTGGCCTATCGCCTGTCTGTCACGTTGTAGTACTATGGTGGCTTGCATGGTGCTGGGACTCTGGATGCTAGGCCACCATTCTTTCAAATACCAGCAGGGTCACCTGTGGCGCCCAGGTCTCAGTGTAGCTCCTGGAATAAGGCAGCCTAGAAGGAAAAGCCTGGTGGCCCTGCCTAAAAAGCCCCTGTGGATCACGACAGAATGAAAAGCTGCCGGACTGCTGGCATGAGAGAGTCGAACTGCTCTGTCCCGGGGTCATGGTTGTACTATTAATGAAAGCTGCTCATCTGCCTGTTTCTTCTGCAGGCCACTGGGTGGGTTTGAACTGCCAGCCAGAAGGTTAGCAATTGAGTATACCACCTATGGGCCTGCTCTATGTTGGAAAACAAACTCACTGCCATCATCAAGTCAAGGCCGACTCATAACAACCTATGTTGGAAGACTCTGCAAATACACGGAGATCACAACAGCGGACCCACTTCTTGATCTTGGAGATGGAACGGGACCAGCCTATGATTCGTTATGCTGCCCATCAGGTCACCAACTCAACAGCCACTCTTACGAACAACTAAGCCCACTCCCCCAGTGCCAGTTAGGGAACCCTGGTAGCATAGTGGTGTTCGGCTGCTAGCCCCAAGGTCAGCAGTTTGAAACCACCAAACCAGCCAGCGCGTAGGAGAGAGATGGGGCTTTCAACTTCAGGAAAGAGTAATAGCCTTGGGAAACGATGGGGGCAGTCTACCCTGTCCTGTGAAGTCGCTGTGAGTTGGGAGGGACTCCATTTGTAGTTGTACGTGAGGTGCAGGTTGGAGACCAGGCTCTAGAGAAGAACAGAGAAAAGGGGCATTTGCTTTCAGAAACCTCGTAAGGTGGGCCTATTGCCGTGGAGCAAAGCCACAACGGAAGGAGTGGGGGATGTTTTTTTAAGCTGGGGCCAGCTGACTTGCTGATGGGTGGAATGAAAGGTAAAAGGAGTGGGAGAACCACGGAAGAGAGGAGGTAAAATCAGGAGGCCAGTTCATTTGGGATGGAAAGTTTGACGCGTCTACCAGGTAGGAAAGAGGACATGCCAGATCGGGGTTTGGAAACATTGGTTTGGAGCTGAAGACAAAGTATTAGTCAGGATGCCATCTGTGGGGAGAAAATACATATCAAACCACGCTCCAATTACTTTAATGTTCTAAAGACAGCAGCAGCTGCAGGAGGCCCACTCTTAAAATAGAACGTCTAGCCACAGGTAGAGAAGCATTCCTGGCTCATTGATTAAACAAGGCTGGGTTGCTTACATAATTTTCCTACTGTCTTTTTGTTTTTCCATAAAGCAACCACAGATAAACAACAGGTAATGGTGTTTCCCTGTGTTCGTCTTACTGAAAACGCCGGAAATCACATATGTTCCAGTAATCTTAGAATGATCTGTAGGTCACATTGCAAAGTGCTTGATTTGCCCTCCTTGTTAAGTACAGTGGTTACACAGCAGCCTGTTCATGAGCTGTCATGCAGACATAAATCACGGACACACTCGGGGGTCAGGGTGAGAAAAACATGGAGGGGGAAGGATTCGATCCAGTGGGAGAATCGAGGAGTCGGGGAGTCTATCCACTGGGCTGGATTCTCTTGCTGGGCAGGATTTGTTTTTCCCTTCTTTCCTTAGCCTTTTCTGCCTGGCTACATTTCACTCCTGAAATTCTTATGTGTCGTGTGTGTGTGTGTGTGTGTGTGTGTGTGTGTGTGTTCATCCTTCGTAGCACTTCTAGGAACTTGATGCA
>NW_022111373.1:142089861-142096792 GCF_000313985.2 Echinops telfairi
GTGTGTGTGTGTGTGTGTGTGTGTGTGTGTGTGTTCATCCTTCGTAGCACTTCTAGGAACTTGATGACTTGTGTTTCAGGGGCCCAGGTGTGAAGTATCAAGTTATTTACCCAAGACAGGTATAATAATTAAAACCTATGGCAAGACTCCTTTTAGTCTTCCGTGGCACACATCTACACCATGCAGCAGGGAGGGCACCCTCCACTTGCGACCACAGAGGCAAAGAATGTGGGTGGGAGCTGGTCCTCCGTTTTTCTGCTCTGCGCAGGACTTGGCAGGAGACTTGGTCAAACATTTAAAATTGAGGATAGCCTGTGGCGAGGCAAATGCTTCCAGGAAATAGAAATCTAATTGATAGAGGACCGGCAGGGGCACGTTGGAGTCAAGCTGGCCTTTCTTTGCAAGGAAAACATATTTTGCTTCCTCCTACTTGCCAATCCTAGGCGAGGCTGGAGAAAATCACAGTTCTATTTCCATCTGTATAGATAGTGGAGTTTCTTTGATACTCTTTCTTATGAATTGAATAACACCCTCCCCACTTTTTTCTGGATTCATGAGAATTTTAGTTGGCTCTGGGGAAAGGGACCTTCTTAAGAGAATACAAAACAGGATGTCTGTGTTGCCGCAGGAGTGTTTGCAGTCAACATGCTTTGGTTCCAAGCCATTTGGACGCATGTGGAATGGACAACCTCAGTGGTTCTGCTTTCACATCTCCAGCAGAGTTTAGTGTTTAGGTTTGTTCCCTTATCACAGAGACACACGCAGCTCCAATATCGGTGATCTCTAGTGCCTACCCAATTAAACCAATCAATGGCACCCCCTCCAGTTCTCAACATGCCCCATCATTAAAGCCCTAGTCTGGTGTTGGTCAGCTGGGATGTCATTTGGGGGATACGTGTTCTGTACGTATCATCTGAAGGATGGACATTGGCAGAGGCATGTCATTATTTTTAACCTAACCAACTGAACAGCTTCACTGCTACTGAGTCCATTCTGACCGATAGTGACCTCCTGACTCAGAGTGACCTTATGTAGCTGTTGTTAGAAGGCAGCTCCACCCATAGCAACCTCGTGCACAGCAGAATGAGACAGTCCACAGGCCTGTGCCATCCTCACAGTGGTTGTTCTATTTGGGTCCATTGATGCAGCCACTGTCAATCCATCTTGTTGAGAATCTTCCTCTTGTTTGCTGCCCCTCCACTTCCCCAGGGACCAGTTGCCCAAAATATGGAAGATGAAGTCTCACCATCCTTGCCTTTCAGGAGCACTCTGTCCTACTTTTAACAAGACCGGTTTGTGTGTCCATTGAGTAGTCCATGGTACATTCTGGACAGGGTTGAACTGCTCCATAGGTTTTACAGAAGCATACATACAGCCTCATCTTTCTCCCGTGGGGCAGGTGATAGGTTCAAACCACTGATCTCACTATTAGCAGCCCAATGGTAAACCCACTGTATGAAATGCCAGATACCTAGTTAGTCAAAATACGAGGACTGGGTGTATATGCAATTACTTAGGTCTTGCCAGACATCAAGCAAGCACTCAGATGACCTTTAAGATATATGACCTTAGCATTGAGACTTCACCTCACATACTTTGGACATGTTGTCAGGAGAGACCAGTCCCTGGAGAAGGACATCATGCTTGCTAAAGTAGTTTGGCAGCAAAGAAGAGGGACATTTCCTATAAGATGGACTGACAGACGAACAGTTATGAGGGTGGCTCAGGACTGGGCAGTGTTTGTTCTCTTGTGCGTGGGGTCTCCAGGAGTCAGAGTGGACTCAGTAGCACGTGACAACAGCGACAGCATAGCTAATTGTGTATTGCTTGTGCCCCCCTCCCCACAAATAAGCTTTGGAATCCTCACCCTTATCCCTGGGGTGTGGTCCCAATGGGAAAGGGAGTTTTCTATGTTGTGTGCTTGGGTGTGTGCTACGCCTAATGCCTTTTGACGACATAAAAAGAGCTAAGAACGAACATGTCGGTGGAAAGTAGATGCCATATGGCGACTGCCAAGGATCTGTAGAACTCTGGACTAAGGAAGCTAAAATAAGAATGGCCCTCCAGAATGGTCGAGAGAGCCTGCTCCTGAGTCTGGTGTACTGCTTTAGACTTCCACCATTTGAAACTGCGATGAAGATGAACTTCGTGTGGTACAGCCGCCCACCTGGGGTGCTCCCCCTCCAGCAGTCCCGGGGAACTGAGACCATCGCTAAGCTACAGCCAGCCAAGCAGCTGTCACTGGAGGCCATATGTCCTCAGAAAGCATGCCAGCGCTCTCTGTCTGGCGTTTTCCACTGGGAAGTGTATTGAAAGCAGGAGACCAGAAAGAAGTAGAAAACATTTAGAAGCCAGAGAAACAAAACCTGCCTTTGAGTTGATTCCAGCTCCTAGCTTTCTAAGACTGTAAATCTTTATGGACGCAGGTCACTTCATCTTCCTCCCTCAGAGAGGCTAGTGGTGATTGATTGAACCAAGACCCTGTGTGTAGCAGCTCAACACCTAACCCCAAATGCCAGCAGGGCTCTCTGAACAATATTAGAGATGGAAACTAAAGGACCTTGTCTTTAAATATGAGCATTGTGTTCTCTAAGACCATTAGTAGCTGAGAACAATAAATATGCTCCCAGCAAACACCCTGGCTTATTGAGAAAACATGAAATTCCATTTTCAGTAGCACAAACCTTTCCAGAGAAAGTGGCCTATGATGTCTTTAGAACAGAGGCAGGCACAGAGCCAGCTGCTCTCCGGGAAGATCCAGAGGATGTGTGGATTCATGAGAGGCTGGCGGCATGCAGGAACATTGATACCAGTGGCCCCAAGTAGAAGTTAGGAGTGGGAGGGGACTATTTATGAGAGGCTTAGGGCATATATTTTGAAAAACAGAGTTTTAATTCTTGTGAAATTTAAATTTCTGGGTTCCATGGAGGTTGGGGTGGTCCATGGAAGTGACATTTTTAGGGTCTTGAGCTTTGAGAAAACGGGTCTCCTAAAGTCCCACCCAACAGTGGTCTAGATTAACCCATAAAGAGTGGGTTGCCATGAACATTGTGTGATTTTGAAGAATTTTATGCATTCCGGTTTGCAAAACAGAAACTATAAGATCAAACTAGAAGCTGTGTCTTGAGCGTAACTTGTGATTATATGAAGAGGTGTTATGGCACTTCCCCATGGCAATGGCAATGAGGTATAACAATCTGTGAGAGCTCAATACTCTTTGGAACATTTTTGACACCCTAGTCTTGTCGATCTTCTATCAAATCAGCTTCCATCAAGTTCTATTATTAGCTTAAGATGATTCTTGATTTCATGGTTTCTTACTGTTGCCCTCAGTATTGCTAATATTTCTTTTTCATACTTCTGCCTCTTGCTTGCCTGCGATTTCTGTCTGCGTGCCGGCCATTGTTTATCTTTGCAGCTTGAATCCCTTGGGTTAGTTCCCTGACTTCTCTGTACTTTTGTGTCTTGTTCCAAGTCTAAATAATGACAGTCATGCCTCATCAGACTGTTGTGAGAAAGAAATGAATGAAGATAGACAGGGAACATGGGAGGCATTTGGAGGAGTGTACATTCATCTCATGACTCCTTTGCTTTGTACAGTGGTAGTCATTCTAGTCGGAGTAGATCCCAGGCAACGGCTATTCAACAGCTCTTTCACACCTCTCTCTCTCTCTCTTAATTGCAATATATTTGAAGTTATCATCGGCCTTTTGTTATGAGACTGTTGGACTTTTCCCCAACACACATTTCGCAGTTAGTTGCAGTCACAGTTCTCTTTTATGCAGATGTCTCATTTCCCCCCCCCACTAAGAAGCGCACTTCTTTCACCAAGGGTTTATAATTGGGCATCATATCTGTATTCGTCCAGGAAGCCCACTGGTAAGTGAGAGAACCCACACACACACAATTGACAATAAAGCGCTCTCGGCAATGACACCAAAAGTTGGAACCCCCACGTACCTGTAACCCTATTCTCCTGCCCAGGAGCAGTCTTTGATGAAGAGGAAGAGTCTGCCCTGTCATTCCTTGAGTTTTAAGAAGGAAAAACAACTGTCCAGGGCTCTGGGCGTTACTTCGGACCACAAGCTTGCCTTAAATAAATTCAACAAAGATAAACACAAGGAAGACGCCCACATGTATCTCACGTGGCAGTGTACACGCAGACACACATGTGCCTTGCCCTCCAAGAGCTTCTATCTCCTGTAGTCATGACATTGCCTTCTTGGATACAGCTTGACAAGGCCAGGTCTAAAGGGCCAATTCGCAGTGTCTCCGGCAAACCATGAAAAATCTCAGCTAAAACTGCATTTTTAGGCAAAGCCTTTGAGATGACAATTCTCAGGAAGGATTTCTGTGCATTAGCCAATGAAGTTAAATTCCTCCCTCCGCCTGCTACCAAAGGGCTCCAACCACTGCCTGCAGACATTGAAATTCATCTCTTTCATTCATGACCTCATTTGAGCATCTTTCCCTCACCACCACTTCCCCCTCTTGAACTTCTCTGATAAGCTTACCAAACCCCCCCAAAAAAACATCAAAGCCTGGTTGAAAAGATATGTATTGAAAAGAAAAGAGTTAAGTACCTTTAGTTTAGACTTCAAAGGAGATCAAATTGATTAGTCAGCTGAGATTAACGTGAGTTGGCATTAATCTTACAGCAGATCTTTCTTTTCAGATCCTAATTTCTCTTTTGAAATATTAAGTCATTAATGAGGCTGCATAACGGTGATGCCGAGCATTTGCTCTATTTGAATGTTACTCTATTGGAGGCTTATTTATTTGAAATAAGAAAAAATACAACAACTCATGGGGAACAAAAGCATGGTGGCCCCATTAATTTCAATACACAACCCTGAACTGTTCGACAATGATTTTTCATAGCGTACGTGCTGAAGGACAGGGAGAGAAACGTAGCTGCCTCATTTGCCCTTATCTACTTGGATTTCAAATAGTATAGAAAAGGTCTCGCATGGTACCCAATGCTGACTTCCAAAATATCACCACCACCACCTGTTACTAACACAAAACTGAGTCTATTAATCACGATGGTGTTAATTTTTTAGAAGTAAATAAAAACCCAAGCTTATTGAAGAGATTTTGTTTAAAAGGATTCTTGCAGATGGGGGGAAATAAAGTCAAACTCATTGCCATCAAATCAAATCTGACTCATTGTCACCCTATGAACAGAGTAGAGCTGCCCCAGTTAGCTTTCAAGGCTGTAAGTCTTCGTAGGAATAGAAGGCCTCCTCTGTCTCCCTCAGAGCAGCTGACGGTTTTGAACTGCTGACCTTGCAGTTAGCAGTCCAATGTGCTAACCCGGCTCCCTACTCTCTTGAAGATGGATAGCCTGCTAAGCCCTGGTAAGAGCAGTTGTGCTCTATTCTGTGGGGCCACTGTGAGTTGATATCAACTCGATGACAGTTTGAATAAGGTTAAGGGCAGAAAAACAGCCAAATATCAACTATTCCTGAACTGTTTACACAATGGATATGGGTGCTTTACACTTAGAGAAAGGATTTCTGTGTTGTAGAGAACAGAAATTACTGGATCTTTAGCTAAGTAGTCCTGGGTGATGCAAATGGTTAGTACATTTGACAACTCCCCCACAGAAAAACCTGGTAACCTACTTCAAAAAATCTGACATTGAAAACCCTGTGGGGAACACGTCTCCGCTAACACACGTTGGAATCAACTCAATGTCAACTATGGTTTTGTTTGTTTGTTTTTGTTTTGATAGTATTAGAACTCATAGAAATTGGAATACTAGGTTTATTCTGAACAGTTATTCTATAAGCCTGTCTCAAGTCCACTGCCATCAAGTTCATTCCAACTCATAGAGACCCTCTATTGGGCTTCTGAGACTTAACTCTTTTCCACAGCAGACAGCCTCACCTTTCTCCAATGGAGCAACTAATGAGTTTGAGCTTTGAACTTGAAGTTAGTAGCCCCAATACCTAACCCACAGCACCACCAGCGCTCCTTAATAGGCATGTAGGGAGGCCATTTTGAATACAGAAAAAGTAAATAGCTTGGAGAAGCGAGTTTTAAGCCTCCTAATTTGTGGTATTATAATCCTACAAAACAAATACACAAGCATAGTATATTTAGATAAATAACGACCTCGCAAAAGGCATAGTTGGGTTGCTAACTGCAAGCTCGGCAGTTTGAAACCAGCAGCAACTCCACCGGAGAAAGATGAGGCTTTCTACCCCCAACAAGGGTTCTGGTCTCAGAAACCCACAGAAGCAGTTGTACCTTGCCCGGTAGGATCACTCGGAGCTGGAATTGTGTCAATGGCAGGAAGCTTGGTTTGGTTAGCAGAAGGTATAGAGTGCTTTCACCCCTGGGTGGTGAAAATGAAGAAGCCCTCGAGGCAGAAGGAGTTACACATTGGGCTGCAAACTGCAAGGTCAGCAGCTCAAAACCACCACTGTTCAGCAGGAGAAAGATTAGACTTTCTACACTTCTGAAGATCTACAGTCTCAGAAGCCCGCGTGGACAGTTCTACTCTGCAAAGAATTGAGTTACTAGAAGATATGTAATGTACTATATATCTTGCTTTATACTCAGAAGTTTTACTCTGCACACAAAGTCGCCTGCGTCAACAGTCACAACATCTTTCTAATTACAGATCTATTTATCTATTGACTTAGCGATCTATTGGCCTATCTGTCAACCTGTTTACTTATTGGTCTGTTGATGACTTGATTTATCTTTCAACTATCAACCTGTCTATCTAACTTACTTTTCCCTCTATTTACCTATCTGTTTTCTTAAGGAAAAATCTCACATTGCATTACTACTGTTGCACACATAGAAAGCGATTTTTTTACAAATCATTTTATTGGGGGCTCGTACAACTCTTATCACAATCCATACATACATCCATTGTGTCAAGCACATCTGTACATTTGTTGCCATCATCATTCTC
>NW_022111373.1:142099602-142100916 GCF_000313985.2 Echinops telfairi
TGAGCCCCTAATAAAATGTTTAAAAAAAAAAAAGAATTAGAACATTTACCACGTGGTTCAATGCTTACCCACCAGCTGTTCAGCAAGAGAAAGACGAGGCGGTTTGTCTGCCCCTGTAAGATTGAATCTCAGGAACTAGTTCTCCTCTGCCCTATAAGGTCCCTATGAGTCAGAATGTACTCAATGGCAGTGGGAAGGGATGGTGAGTAGCTAAGAGATAGAATAGCTACAGGGAGGGAGCATTCTGCTGCTAATCAACAATTTGGCAGTTCAAACACACTCGCCACTGAGCAAAAGACAAATGAGACCATCTGCTTTTGTCAACATCCATGGATTGTAAAAAATATAATTCAAATCTAAAGGAGGGAATGGAATCACACCCTAAATTGTGAACACCTGGTTTGCAGAAAGCTATGGTTGACAAGGAAGCCCAAAACCCATTTGTAGGGTCCACACATGGATTGAGCCTCTGGTGAATTCCCTGTGATTGTAGGTCAGGGATGTGAATAACCTGTTACTAGGCAGAGAGCATTATAAAGTCTATTATGGCAGGCATACATAGGTCAACAGTAATATCTTATCATTTGACCTTCATTTTGAAGCTGTTTCAGTTTTTGTTTTGTTTTTAAAATGAAGTGGAAATCGTGCAGTGTTCCCCTCTGGAGAATCCCCTTGGACCATGGACCAGAGATGTGAATAACCTTGTTATCATGCAGAATGCACTGAAAAGTGGATTGTTGCAGATGCAGTTAGGTTAAAATTTAGCACCCTATCGTATGGTCTTCCTTTTGATCCATGTAAATTTGTTCTAGTTTTTCATTTCTTGATTTCTTTTCGATTGAGGATTTCATCTGTTTTACATTGTTAGTTAGTTAGTTAGTTTATTTTTTCCCTAATGTTTTGCAGTTGAAATCCAGGATGGATAAATCTATAGAGACAGTAACTGGATTAACGGTTTCTTGGCGTGTATGACCGGGGAGGTTGAGGGAAATGGGGAGCTTAATAATAAAGATGAGCACCAAAGCAAAGGCAGTGTTCTAAAACTGGTTGTGGTGACAGTTATACAGCTCTTCTTAATGTGAGTGAACTATTGGATTGTGTGATAAGTGAATTATATGCCAGTAAAACTAAAAATAAAAAGATCACAGACTTGTAGGCACTATGGGGCTGTAGGTAGCTTTGAGTCAGGGTCTATGCTGTGTTCCGTTTCAGTGCAGTCACCCCCCATGTGCCAAAGTGTACCCCAGGAAGAGTGTCACCTCAGGGGCCACCAGCGTCTCCCTGAGCAAGGGTGTGTTTTCTTTTTTTTTTTTT
>NW_022111373.1:142103920-142125124 GCF_000313985.2 Echinops telfairi
GTGGTGGTGGTGGTGATGGTGGTTATTAGATACCATTGAGTCAGTTCCAACCCACAGCGACCTGAGGCACAGCCGAACAAAGCCCTGCCGCTTCCTGTGCCATTCTCACAATTGTCCCCCTGCTTGAACCATTGTTGCACCCACGGTGTCCCAGCATCTTGTGGAGGGCCTCCATCTTTTTCGCAGCCCCTCTGCTTTACCACGTATGATGTCCTTCTTCAGGGACCAGTCTCTCTTGACATGTCCAAAGTACATGAGACCAAAAAAATCCATGAGGACATCGATGGCAGAAACCTAGATATAAACTCTAGCTTAGACATCAAGTTATGTGATGAACTAATGGCATGAAAAGTCATTCCCCAAATGAGGACAAATGATGAGAAGAGGTCACTGCTTTTGTTAATAAACACTGTCTGAAATTCCCGTGTATCCGGGGAAGGAGAATGTTCCCTAGGTTTAAATGGGAAACGGATTCTATCAAATCCAAACATTCAGACCCCAGACTTACCACTGTGTTGTTGTCTGCTGTGGAGTTCCTTGCGTTCATAGTGCTCTCGGGCCACCAGGCCCCCAGTCTGGCGTCATCCCCATGGCCACTCTTGGGTGACTGTGATCCATAGGATTTTAATAAGCAGGTGGCCTGGCTTGTCATCCATCTTATTCTGGAAGCATCACTCTAAGCTGCAGCAACTGACAAGCCTCCACTGACAGGTGGGTGGTGGTGGCTGTGCAGGAATTGCATTGGCAAGGAATCAAGCCCAGGTTTGAGATTTCTACCACCGAACCACCTGTGCCCTCTGGCTTCTGATCTAGGGGTCTGAAGATGCGAATGAGCCTTTGTGGTGCCGTGAGTTAGACACTGAGCTGCTAACAACACAGGTTGGTGGTCCAAACCTACCAGCTGCTCCAAAGGAGACCGATGAACCTGTCAACTCCCATAAAGATTTACAGTCTGGGAAACCGTATGGGGAGTCACTTTGTGTCATAATCAACTTGATGGCACTAGGAGAAGGCAATGCAAGGAGTCTCTGCGTGGTAGAAACGCGGTGAGCCCTTGGTGACTAACCGAAAGTTTGGCAATTCAAACACACCCATTCACTGATCACATTTCTGACAGGTCTCAGCCATGACACCCCAGGGGTGCAGTTCTCCTCTGTAGCACATGGGTCACCAAGAATCCATGATGACTTTAGGACAGACAAGAAACGCAAGCTCAAGGAGACAGCAATAGGACCAAGGGTTCTAGTGGGGGTGGGAGGCTATGGAAGGGGAGGAAGTGAGGGGAGGGGAGCAGTGAGCCAATGACAGGGACCGGAAATAGCAAGGGTACTAAAACAGACGCTGAAGAGGGTGAAGCCTTCCTGGTGGTGTGTGATCAGTTGAAACGTATCCGAGAGGAATTAGTGAGAGATGAATGATGAGTAATCATGAAGGTGGGGCAGGAGGAAAGAAAAAAGCAAAAGAGGAAGGAAGAAGAAAGTAAAATTCTTATATACAGGTATAATATAGATATGTATATATGTAATATATAGAGATAGGTGTGTTTGTCCGTGTGTGTGTATGTGTGTGTGTGTGTGTGTGTGTAAATACAACAAGGAAGAAGATAGGATTTGGGCCTCTAATCAGACCACAAGAGTGGTTTGTTTTAATAG
Organism: Echinops telfairi; assembly: GCF_000313985.2. Taxonomy (NCBI): domain Eukaryota; kingdom Metazoa; phylum Chordata; class Mammalia; order Afrosoricida; family Tenrecidae; genus Echinops; species Echinops telfairi. The sequence continues at coordinate 142,105,573 of NW_022111373.1, forward strand.
TGTAGCATTGTATGATACTCATCGTCCTAACACAATTGCTGAAAGCAAAATGGGTGCATAAGAAAATGTGATGAAGAAAGCTGATGGTGCCTGGCTATTAAGAAATACAGGATCTGGGATCTTAATGGCTTGTAGTTAAACAAGCGGCCATCTAACTAAGAAGAAACAAAACCCACATGGAAGAAGCACACCAGCCTGTGTGATCATGAGGTGTCGATGGGAAGAGGTATCAGACGTTCTAAAACAAGTAACCAAATCGATGTGAAGGGGCATGGAGACCCAAAACCCACCTGTAAGATAATTGGACGATCCCTCTCTAAAGGGCCACATGGAAGGGATGTTAAGTCCAGGGTGCAATATAGCACTGATGAAACACACAGCTACCCTCTAGTTCTTTAATATTTCCTCCCCTCACTATTATGGTTCTTGTTTTACATCATGAATCTTGTTAGGCATGAATATGTTCATTTGTTTAATTATGATCATTGATGCCTGAAAGCCAAGATAGATAACCCTCCAGAAACAGTAAGAGAGTAATGATTCCCTGAAGGGAAGGGAAGAGTAATGATTCCCTGAGGGGGGGTGGGACTGATAGCAGTGATGACTGTATAATCCCACTTGAGGGGATCAATAGCAGAATTGTAGGTGAACGGATATATTGGCTGGTGTAAGATATGGAAAATAATCATAATATATAACATAACAATAAGGGTTCCTGGGGGTGGGGGTGTAGGGCAGGGGAGGGAGGGGATAAAGGGGAGCTGCTATCAAGTAGTTAAAGAAGAAAGAATATGTTTTGAAACTGATGGTGGCAGCAATTGTGCAATTATACCTGACCTAATTGAATTATGAATTGTTACAACATCTGTAAGAACTCCCAAATGGTTCAAAAAGAACAACGACAACAGAAATGACAGCAGTTGGGTGTGGGTTTTGTCGTTGTCGTTGTGTGGGGGAAATGCCTAGGGAAAAGGAACAGATGAGCACCTTCCGAGGGAAAGGGCTCTCCCCAGAAATCCATAGTAGACTCCGATGCAGGCACGCCGGCGCCGACCCCCGTGATGTGGTGGTGCTGTCTTCTTGTTGACTTTAACACGTTGCAGGGCAGGGAGCACTGGCCTGGTTGTCAGTTTGATGGAAGCAGAGGACCGGTGTGTTCAAACCACTCACCTTGTAGTCAGTAGCCCAGTGTTTAACCATCGCTGCTTATTGATGTGTGGATCCCCGGGAAAGATGGATAGCACCGTATAAAAAGTCCCTCCTCAATGTCTCCCTTCAAGCTTATTCAAACCCCAAACCAAACTCACTGCCATAGAGTCATGGCCAACCCAGAGCAACCCTGTAGGACAGGGGAGAATTGCCCCTGGCGTTCTGAGACTGTACCTCTGTATCGACTAGGACGCCTGTCTTTCTGCCCAAGCAGCTGGTGTTTCCAGCCTGCTGGCCTTGCAGAGAGCAGTCCAGTGCAGAACCACTTCGCCGCCGGCTCTGCTTCAAGCGATCTAACCATCAGCAGGTTTCACATCTTCATCTGAAGGGTCTTTCTGGTCAGATGAGTAAGATGGTTTGGGGTGGCAGGTGGGGAGTGGTGAAAGGAGGACTCTCCATCTGAATCCGTATTGAAACGTCTGAAATCTCCTTAAACTGGGTTGTGTCTCTCACTCTCTGGGTTTCCAGTATGTCCCCAAAGTTGCCTGAGTCCTAGTTCTCAAAGATGCTTCCGCAAGCCTTCTGGCAACTCTCCGCTTGTTGTATCCTCGGATCAGCCTCGTGCGGAACTCCTGGCTGTGCCTGGCCCAGTTTCCGCTCCATGCCTTGTTTCCTCACACTCCCACAACGTGAGACTTCCTCAGAAGCACTTTCCGTGGATTCCCCTGCATCAGACTCCACTGTGCTGAAAATGGCTCATCCTTCTGTCTTCCGCACAGCTGGAGTTGGGCGTTTCTTTGCGGGTAGTCACTCACTCCTGAGAACTGCGTGCTGGACACTGTAGACGTAGAAGATTGTGGTGTTTGGTGCTATCTCTTTCCAGGGGCCACGCTCACTGTCCGTGTTCTGCTCTCAGGACCGACTGCTCAGTGATCCCGGCAGGTAGAACGCATGGTTCCAGGTGTTGTTATTCTGCAGTGCTTTCTCTACATCACAATTGTAAGGGGGGTGGTGCGAGGGGGTGGGGGCAAAGCATGAGGATGTGGATGTTTCTGTTGGCATCTGTGTAGGACTATTGTTCGAGCAAGTGTTTGGCTCCTCAGTGATACCCATTGGAGTGTTTGGAACCATCAGCAGTTCCGAGGGAGAAAGAGAGGGCTTTCTACTTCCGTAAAGAGTTACAGCCTCGGAAACTCATCGGGGCAGTTCTACCTGTCCAGATAGGGTCGCTGTGAGCCATATTGACTCGATGGCAGTGAGTTTGGTTTTTTGTTTGTTTGACTTAAGCTGAGTCTCAAACAAACAACTAAACAAAACCAAAAAACCTCAACCTCGGTCCCATTGGGTCCATTCGGGCTCACTGTGACCCTGTAGGATAGGTGGAACCGCCCCGGTGTGTTCCCAAGACTGTAACTCTTTCCAGGAGGAGAAAGCCTCGTCTTTCTCCTGTGGAGCCAGCTGGTGGTTTTGAGCTCTTGGCGTGGTGCTTAGTAGCCCCACAGGTAACCACTACACCACCAGGGCTCCTCTGGAGACCCCATTAAGGACATGGTTATAAAAAGGAATCGTTGCCGTTGCTTGTGGTCACGTGAGCTCTGACTCCTGGTGCCACAGCATACCACAGAATGGAACCTGCACCATCTTCACCACCGTGGGTTGAGCGAGTCCCACGCGAGTTGATTGTGGCCCACGAGGGGGCTCATCTCGCTGCCCTGTGTCAGACTCTGTGGTGCCAGCACCCATGGTCCTCATATGATGTATGATGGAATTTGCAGAAGTCGATGGCCAGGCTTTCCTCCCTAGTCTCACAGTCTGGAAACTCTGCTGAAGCCTGTCCACCATGGGCGACCTTGCTGGGGTTAGAAATGCCGGTCGGTGGCATAGTTTCCTGCATCACAGCAACAGGCAAGCCATCATGGTGTGACACACTGACACGTGTGGGGCGTCAAAACTAGAACCATCAAGGTTCATACGTCGGTTTCTGTCTTGGAATCTCCAAGCTCCGAGGGGCAGGAATGAGCCCTACTGGCGCACCAGGTTAAGCATTGGGTTAATAAACACAAGGCAAGGTCGGTTCAAACCTACCCACCTCTCCTTAGGAGGAAGATGAGGCTGCATGTCCCATAAAGACATATTCTGGGAAACCCTAAAGTGCGGTTCTGCGTGGTCGCCATGAGTCACAGCGGACGGACGCAATGGAGGGAGGGAGTCCTTCGGGAGCGGAATTATGTTCAGCTGCTGGGATTGGGGCTGCGGAACGCTCTCATTCTCCCCTCCTGAGTTTCACCAACAGCTCCTGTGGCAAGGCTGGCAAGGATTCATCTCTTAGAGTCGGGCATGTTATCAGGAGAGACCAGTCCCTGAAGAAGGGCATCATGCTTGGCAGAGTGGATGGGGCAGCGAAAAGAGGAAGGCCCTGGATCCGATGGATGAACACAGTGCCTGCAACCATGGCTTCCAACAGCAGAACTATTGTGAGGATGGTGTCGGCCGGGCACTTCCTTTCTGTGTACCTACAGTCGCTGTGAGTCAGAACCAGCTCAATGGCACCTAACAACGGCGACAGCAACAATTCCCGTGGCACTGGGGGTCCTCTCGGTTCATGTTGCCCCCGTGTGACAAGCGCCTGCCTGCACAGCTTCTGGGTTGGAGCTCCTTCAGGCACGAACTAAGTCAGGATGCTGCAGGCATCCATCCCACCTGGGAAATGGATGTCGTGTCCGTTAATGCGGCAGTCATACCTAATTCCATTTGCCTTCCAGTGTGACATCGCGGATACAGCCTTGGGTCCAGACTGGGTTTGTCCAATTATGTTCTTGTGGGAAGGGGGACAAATGGCCATAAGTCTATATGACAGAACCCTAGGCAGGTGGGCAGAGGCATATTTAACTGCTCATCCCATGGTGCCGGCAAGACCAACCAATGTGCTCTCTTTACAGGATGGTTTTTATAACTTTTCCTGACAGTGTTCTATTTTCACAACTATTTTCAGAATTTTCTAAGGATTTTTTCCCCTTTGAACACTAAAGGATGAATTAGAATAAGATTTCCTTGAAGGAATATGGCATTCTAGTTTCACAAATCAAACCCAATGCCATCAAGTCAATTCTGACTCATAGAGTCGAAGTGGAACAGCTCCCTTGGGTTTCTAAGGCTGGAAATCCTTATGGGAGCCAACAGCCTCATTTTTCTACCATGGAATGGCTCCTGGGTTCCAACCTCCAAACTTTTGTCTAGCAACCCACTGCATCACCCACTAGACCACCGGGGTTCCTAAATTTCTTAAAATATCACCTGGCTGCTAACCACAGGTCAGCAGTTCAAAACCACCAGCCACTTCTTGGGAGCAAGACCAGGTCGAACTGCCCTGTGGGTTTCTGTGACTGTAACTCTTTAATTAAGCTCAGTGCTGACTTATGGCACACCCCTCTGTGAGTCTCGGAGACTGTAACTGTTTGCAGTAATAGATAGGCCAGTCTTTCTCCCTCAGAGCTGCTGGTGGTGTTGAACTGCCAACCATGGAGATTGCAGCCCAACTCATAAACACAAAATGGGAGTAGAAAGCCACATCTTTCACCCTTGGAGTAGCTAGTAGATTCAACCTGCTGACCCTGCAGTTAGCAGCCCAATATGTAACCCACTACACCGCTAGGGCTCCTAGGCTTGACAGAGGGTGCATGAAGTTTGTGGCAGTCATGTCCATAAATGTAGTGGAGCAGACAGGGAGCAAAGTTACGAAAACTTCTTTGACATAACCAAACACTATGGCTGGGACCATAATCTCGGTGAACACCAAGGTCAATTTCCACAACATAGTCAAACATCCAAACAAAAACACACCTGACATTGAACAGCCGATGGAACACAATGTTACTGTAACACCAGAACTGACTGGAGAACAACTAGGCCTCTTGGGTGGTGGGATTATCTTAGCATGCGGGTCGGTTAGGAACTTTTGATGAAAGCATGTCAAGACATTAACAAATGCACCAGAAAATGAACCGACAAGGTGGAGTATTTTGAAGATGAAGGAAACACAGAAAACTTGTCCCATTGTCTTAACATGAGAAAGTGGGTTCATAGATCAGTTTTTCATTTGACCCAAGAGAAAATCAAATGCTAATGTTTTGACTCATAGAGACCACTCGTGTAACGCTAGCGGTCAGTGGAGAAGCCACCCGTCTTCTCTAACCTGAAAATAGGCCCATCAATGCCAGGCAAACTTCATCAAAACCTTAACACATTTCACTCTTTCTTTCACACTCATTATTTGCAGCTATTATAAACCAGCAAAAAAAAAAAAAAGCACATTTTCTTCCTTTAAGCTTTCTTTAATGTAGCGCACACTGTAAGCAATGTCTCTTCTCATCTCCTTTCACATACTAGCAAGCAGCCCATCATTTCTACTTTAAGATACATTTACTTTTTCCCCCATGATAGACAAAAATACATTGCATTACCTCATAGACATACTAAAGATTTTAACATCTATTATTTTGTCGAGGATAATATGGTGGCATAGTGGTTATACGTTGGGCTGCTTAACCCAAGGTCAGCAGTTCAAAACCACCAGCCACTCGACAGCAGTAAGATAAAGCTTTCTACTCCCATAAAGAGATACAGTCGCTGAATTACATACTGATAAAACTGTTCAGATAAAGATTCTGGTTAAAAAGAGCTACAGCCTCAGAAACCCACAGAGGCAGTTTGGTGCTCTCCTATAGGGTCACTGTGATTCAGAATTGAGTCCATGGCAGTGAGTTGGGGTTTGGGACAGTGTGGTAGGCACAATGGTTATTGTTAGTGACTAATGAGTCTATTTCAGTTCAAAACAATCCTAGGTGACAGAGTACAACTGCCTCCGAAGGTCTCCTTGACCAGAATCTTTCTGGAAGCTGGTCAACAGCTCTTTCTTCTGCAGAACAATTGAGTGGGTCGGCCCACCAGGGCTCCAGTGGCAACACAACACTTAACTATGGTACCACCAGGGCTCCAAATGTCCCTCAAGAGTGTGCTCATCTTCATCCCTGCAATCTGTGAAGCTGTTCCCTTACAGTGTTCGGGAACTCAGGTTGAGGATATTAATGTCTTTTTCGTTGTGAACTAAGTGAATGCTTATGGAGAAGACTGTCAGATCCCCAATCAACGGTTCATGGACACGTTGTTCCATCTCAATGATGGCGGCCCCTCAGTGTGACATCAGGAACCGCTTCATCCCTGTGCCTCCTGGTTCCATTCCGCCTTCTCCTTGCCCTGTGAATGTGGTTCTTGGGTACTGGTTACCCTCCATATCTCACATGGTTGATTACCCTAACATATGGGGACCTCCCTAATGTTATTATTCCCCTTACAGCCTTATAGACTGGCATAGTGGCTTACGATGTATTGAGCTCTTAACCTTAAGTCAGCAGTTCACATTCACCAGTTCCTCCATGAGAGAAAAATGAAGCTTTCTGCTTCTGTAAAGATTTACAGCCTCAGGAACTCAAAAAAACTATTCTATTCTATCCTATAAGGTTGAGATGAGTTAGAAATTCATCACCTCTATCATCCAGGGACTCCATGACAATCCTCATTCACTGCCATTGAGCCGATTCTGATTCATCGAGACTAGGGACAGAGTAGAACATCCCCTGTGGTTTCCAAGGCTGTGAATCCATTTGGTTTGAACTCCTGACGTTGGACTAGTTACCCAACACATAACCCACTATACCGAGAGGGCTCCTTATGGCAACCCTAGATCAACCCGATTATCTGGTCTCTGACCTTCTGTTGCAAGCACTGCATCACACCATTGTTGTTGTTGTTGTTGTTGTTGTTTGGGGGGTGCATTCAGTCAATGCTGTCTTGGCAATCCTATGTGACAGAGTAGAACTGCCTGTCGGGATTTCGTGTATGCACACATTGCGATGCGATCCATAAGGTCAGCAGTTCAAAACCGCCAACCACTCTGTGGGAGAAACACAGGGCTATCGACTCCCATAAAGAGGTGCAGTCTCAGAAACCCACAGAGGCAGTTCTACGCCGCCCTTAGGTCATTATGACTCGGCTTCTACGCTGCCCTGTAGGTCGTTATGACTCGGCATCGACAAGATGGATGTGAGTTTGGTTTGGTTTTGAAATCTTTACCAAAGCAGGTTGCCAGATTTGGCTCTCATAGAGCCTCTGGGTGGGTTTGAACTACCAGTTTTAGTTCACAGCTGAATGCTTAACCGTTTCAGGACCAGGCTCCTTTCATCACAGGGTAGTATGTGGCTGTAAATGATTTTTAAGTCCTATTTACTTTCTCCCCCAATTAAACTCAGAAATTTTTAAAAGACTGAAAAATTATTCATGCTACTCAAATTTCATGTGAAGATAGGATTCCACTGAAAAAGCAGTTGATTTTCTCAGTACAATGGAAGGTGGCATTTGTACAACATGATGAACATAATCTGTGTCGCTGATAAACATTGAGTTGGCAAATGCTTTATCATGTATATGAGTCAGAACTCACTCAAGATCACCTGACCACAACAGATCAATAGGTAGGTAGGTAGGTAGGTAGGTAGAGAGAGAGAGAGAGAGATGCCAGCACAATTTGGAAAACAAATGCATGTAAACATTGAAAATGAAAAAGACAACCAATCATCTCTCTCCTTACTTTTGCTTTCGACCTTGAAAATGTCCAAGATCCCCAAACCAGTCTTCCATATTCCACTGAGAGCGTGCATGGTGCCATATGCACAATCATTGAAATCTTCTTGTAAATTCTCTTGCCCTTCCTCCAACAATCCCTTTTTAAGGGAGAGCGAAAGAGTGAGAGCCAGGGTGGGATAGATAGGTAGGTAGGTAGGTAGGTAGGTAGGTAGGTAGGTAGGTAGGTAGGTAGGTAGAGAGATGGATAGAACTTCCTTCATCTCACTTCTGTGTGACACAAATTTGTCTTCCAGTGGTTGGTGAGGGTTAATGAGCTGATAAAGTCCACAGCATGCTGAGCGCAACAAAAGTAAAGTCTTGGCTGGAGTTAGGTCTGATTTAATGATAAATTGATAAAGTTAGTGGCTCGGAGGACTATCCTTGGAGAAAGCATCATCTTCAAACTATTTTAAGTGCTGTCATTAGAAAATAAACATGCTGTACTGGGAGTTTTCAGGCAAACGGTTTTTGTCAGACACGTCCCCAGCTATCATCAAGTCAATGAAGATGCTTAGTCTTTCCTCTTTCAGTAATTTAGACATCAGCATTTTTTTTTTTTTGGCCAAGCTAAAATAAGCCGCCTAAACTTAGGGTAAGAGCTGATTCCCAAATTAAAAGGGCCCATGTTTTATTTATCTCTGCCTGAAGTGGAGAGATCCACACCTTCTCCCTCGGGGCTCCTCTTCAGAGCCCCAGTCACCACACAACCAAGAAGGAGACGGAAAAGAAGAGATCATTACAGATTGGTATGAAGGGAAAATAGTTCCAATCGCTTTTAGGAGCTAGCTAAATATATCACACTGGAGGCTGGAGATGAGGAAGGAATTCAGCTTTGGACACTTGCCAATTCCCAAACTTGGTAAGGGGGCAGGGGTGAGAGAAAGTTTCTAACAGTCAACTTTATTACGGGCACTATTTAGTCACTTCCAGAAGTAAATTAAAGAAACAGGACTGGAAGCTGCAGGTGGGATGAATTAAGGGCCCCACAGTGCTATTGGCCATGTGGAAAGTGCTTTGTAAACTAAAAGCCGTCTGTGAATATGGCACCCTCAGTCCCCTTATCCCTGGGAGCAGCGAGATTAATAATGATTAAGTGAAATCAGGAAGCAGAGTTGGATGTCGTTTTTTTTTTTCTTTTCACGTGGAGAAAAACATGCCAAACTAGCAAATGTTAAATGGGAGGAAATCCAAACACAAAAACCCACTGCTGTCAAGTCAAGTCAAGTCCGTGATGACTCACCGAGAACCTTTAGACCAGAGTCGAACTCCTCCTGGGGTTTCCGCGGCTGTAAGGAGCAGACAGCCTACCTGTTCTCCGATGAAGCGTGAGCGGGCAGCCCAGCACCTCCTCCACTGCACCATCCAGATGACCTGAAAGGGTTGCTTTAGATGCCAACATGTTGGTGCAGACCCATGGAGAACCCTGTGCCCAATAGAACGAAACCCCGCCCGGCCCTGTGCCAACCGCCCATTGTTCCTAAGCCAGAGCCTATGTTGCAGCCACGGCATCAATCCAACCTTTCGAGGGCCGTCCTCTTTCTGCCCCTTCACTTTGCCAAGCATGAAGTCCTTCTCCAGGGACGGGTCTCTCCTGATCCATGCCGAAAGTCCACGAGACAGAGGCTTGCCACTTTTGCCTCCAAGGAGCATTCTGTCTCTGCTTCTTCCAAGACAGGTTTGTTTGTCATTTTGGCAGCCTATGAGGGTGTCGTGGTTAGGACTTGGGCTGCGATCTGCAAAGCTTGAGATGTTTTTTGTTCTCTGTTCTTTTATCCTTTGTTGCGTTGATGGAGGGTCTTGCTCAGCTCCAATCACTGTAATTCCCTCACATAGCAAGTTCTCAGAGGCATACTGGGTCTTGCTTTGCTATGAGCGAGAACTCCCGGCTCTTTCATTATTCACTTCATTCCCCCCAGAGTCCTCAAAGGTAGAGGTGGGCTACTACTGGAGCTTAGCATGGTGATGAAATGAAGGATGCTCAGCTCTGCCCCGGTGTCCTTCCAGTTGCCTGTGGATGTGTGTGTGAACCTCAGGTGTGTTCCAGTACAACTGTGTTCCCTAAGACATTCAATGACTGATTTGTTTGGAAGTATATCAGAGGGACCTCTGGGTGGACTCTAAGCTTTGACCTTTCCAGTAGTCCCGCCAAGAGACTGCCCCTGTCAATCCATCACCGTGTGTTAAATGCTGTCAGCACCATGAATCACATGCTCCGCACCGTTGTTTGGTCATGGGGCCCCTACTATCATTCTTGACTTACAGATTAAGGACCCATGGAAGGGGAAATCATTTTCCCAGCCCTCCAGCCCCCACCTTTGACCAGCACCAAAGTCCGCACCTTCGCTGTGACGAAACGCTCTTCTCTCGGTAGTGAGTCTCCTCATCCAGCCTTGGGGCACAGGCCACCTGCCTGAAGGTGGATGCTCGTTCGTTGTGCCTCGGCCCCTACATGCCTCTCCACCCTCTGCCTCCATCGACCTCACTGCCACTCTCCCCTTCCTCTTCTCTCCTAAGGCAAATACGCCATGCGAGACCTTGTCCACAGGCTGCCAGGCGGGAACAACAGCACCACCTCGGCGAGCAAGGCCATGTCGGATGACACGGTGACCGCCGTCTGCTGTACCCTGCACGAGGTGATCACCAAGAACATGGAGAACGCCAAGGCCTTACGGGATGCCGGTGGCATCGAGAAGTTGGTCGGCATCTCCAAAAGTAAAGGAGACAAGTAAGTTAGGTGGGGGCTCCCACGGTGCTGTGCTGGGAGACTGGGTTCCTAGTGTGCCTGCTTCCCCTGACGATTGTTCGTCTGTGAATGTCACCGCCTGGCTTTGGCTCTGATACTCCGGGGGAATGAAAACAGTAAGCCGCTTCTGCTCTTCACACCCACGAGGCAGCTGATCTTGTGAGTCGTTCGAATGGATGAGAAATCGTCCTTTGGCGGCCACTGTGATGTTGCAGAGCGGACCCGTGACCTGTGTGTACACATGACCCATGTAGGTATTCAGAGCACGACCTCAGCGTGGAAAAGACAACTAGCTTAACAGACACGCAGTCGGGTATTGTCTTGGTCCTTCGTTGCAAGTGCATATGTTGGACCTCTTGCTCTATGTCCCGGCTCTGCCCTGCAAGTCATCGTGCCAGAATCATAGGGGAGAAACTGAAGTTTATTGGAGTCAGAGATCCCAGGATAGCATAACCGCTTAGGCATTTGACTACCAACCACAAGGTTGTCATTTCAGGTCCACTCAGAGGTGCCTTGGAAGACGGGAGTCTATAATCTGTTTCCCAAAGGCCGCACACAGCCTTGAAAAGCCTCTGGAGCACTTTTCTACTCTGCACTCGCAGGGTCCTCGTGAGTAGAAATTGACAGCACCTGGCTCGGTCTTTGGGTAGAGTCTGAGGGAAGGAAGTTCGAATCCAGCACCCTCCCTTACTGGTTGTAGGATCCGGGGACAGTTATTTGATCGAATGAATTAGAATGCCTACACATTCCAATCTCAGATTGCAGGAAGGGGTGTCTCATATGCCTTCTCAAAGAAGTGATAACCAAGCCTTAAAGGAGGACCGTGTTGCCCAGGTAGAGAGAGCCAGGAGAGGAGGCTGATGGCATTCCTGTGCACAAAATAGGAAACGATAAGGTTCCATGTCAACCCAATTGCAACCTCCACAAATAGAGTGCCCTCCAGCTTGATTTACGAAGCGGCGGTATCTTCCTCCCTGAGCCAGAAAAATATCTTCACAAGACAGAGTGTCTGTTTATCAAGAAGCTGTCAACGGAACAGAAATACTCACTAACCTTAATTAAATTTCGCCTCCTGGAAGTCCCTCAATGTAATCAAAGAAGATTAAAGAGGTAAAACCTTTAGTTATCAAGGGTCTATTTCTTGAATTTTCTGTCCCTCACCCTCCCTCCATACCTTTACATCTGAAGGCTAAATAATTTCTCCCTTTGTTATTGAAGGCTGCGAGGGATTCACTTTGAGACTTTTTGGAAAATATCTCATTATTATTTTCATTTAATTCCATTTCTTAGCCGTATTTGATAAAAGAAGTTTCCAGGTTTCCGATTAAGCGTCTTGAGACCTCCCCGCAGGTCCAATCTATAGTTCAGTTTTAGGACTTGATTACTTTTCTATGTCAAGTCAGAAAAGCCCCATTGGGCCAAGATATAATAATTGCCCAATTTAGATTGTTGGCCTGACTGATAGCTTCTAAGATTGTAAACAAATGAAAAGAGTTAATAGTGTTCGAGCCCAACTGCTTGTGATCCCCTGTGTGTTGCAGGAGAACTGTGCTCCACAGGGTTTTCAAAAGGCTGGTTTTTCAGAACGAAGCCCCAGGCCATCCAGGGCATGCCTGGGTGAGCTTAGACCTCCAGCCTTCTAGTCAGCAGGTGAGCAGGTTAACCATTTGCACCTCCCAGGGACTCCTGGGTCATGTTGTATGACAATACACTTCTATCTTCTTCAGCAAGGGGAAGCCTCATGGTTTTCTGCTTTATCTAGTTTCAGAACCAAAAAACAGTGCACTGCCGCTGAGCCCATTTCAGTTCATAACAACCCAGCCCTGGTTTTTATTACTGGACATCTTTACAGGGGCAAGCAGCCTCATTTTCCTCTCTCATAGTGGCTGCTGAGTTTAACCACCGACCTTGCATGGTTAGCACCCCAGTGCCCTGCGAGCTCCATTGACTTTCATTAGACCTTTGATGTTTCTAACAGATTTGTTTTTCCTGTGTTAGGAACTTAATAAGTTGGTGTTTTTTAAACAAATGCACATAGATGCACATGCCACCTAAAAACATGTTATTGTTGGTGCCGCCGAGTCCCTTCCAACTTGCAGTGTCCCTGAGTGCACCCGAGAGTCCTGCCCCATCCTCACCACGGCTCTGATATTTGAGCCATCAGTGCAGCCACTGAGTCAATCCATCGCATCAATGGTTTCCCCTTTTTCACTGCCCCTCCCCCCTAGTTCACCCAGCACGATGTCCTCCTTCGGGGACTGGTCTCTCCTGACAACATGTCCAAAGCACAGGAGACAGTCTCGCCATGCTCGCCTCTAAGGAGCATTCTGGCTGGGCCTCTCCCAAAGTCGCCAGTCTTCACGATACTCTGATTTAGTGATTTAGTTTTATGAGTCATCCGAAGATCAAAATGCACAGCCTGGGAGCTTTGGAGAACAGTATGGAGCGTGTCCCTGTATGCCAGCCTTGAGGACATCCCTAACAGAGACAACCTCCTTAAAATCCCAGCCCGGCCCATTGCTGTTGATCCAGTTCTGGCTCATGGTGCCCCCCTCTGTGCCCGGGTAAGAGCTGTGCTCCACTGGTCTTTCAGGAGGTGGTTTTTCAGAAATTGATTTCTAGACACCGGTTGCCAGTGAGTACTAAATACACCTTAAAGAAACGAGATGTTTTTGTTAGTCCTACCGTAAGAAAATGTAATTTTGGTGAAACAAACTAAGAATCACTTGGGAGTTTGTTAGGATTATCTAGAGAACCAAAACAGGACACTTATGATTTTATATAAAGATAGATAGATAGATGGATAGATAGATAGATAGATAGATAGATAGATAGATAGATAGATAGACCACAAAGAAATAAACAGCTATTTAGTCCAGAGAGCAGTACAAATGGTTTAGTTCAACTCACTTCCATGAGACAGTTAATACACTGGCACCCCTTCAACTCATGAGGGCTGCTGGGTGCAAGTCAAGGAAGTAGACAGCTGAGTCTTCTGTAGAGCAATACATGCCATCCAGCCACAGATGACAGGGTCCGACAGTCCCCAGCTCAAGTGATGTATAGACCGGCAGTGTGGCAAAGCAAGTCTCCAAGGAACCTCAAACTATAGTGACACAGTCCACAGGTTGGATGTCCCATAGGTAGTGTAGCTTGCAAGTTGAGTCAGTGTGCTAAGGCAGCCGCACACTGGTCCAATCATCAGAGAGCAAGAGACAGAAAGGAAAGTCTCGCCAAGCCATTTATCTCTTTGCCTTTCAATTAAACTGCAACCTTATTAATCCCACATGTGTTGTTGGCCAGGTTGGCACGATAAACCTATCTATCACAAGGGTTGGGATGGAAATCAGCTATATGTCAATACATCCTTCTAGCCAAGCCAGAAGATGGCCCTGGGAGGTCTGTCCAACCTTGATGGCTCACTTGGGAAGTATCTTTCCCTACAGATGATCTCAAACACACCCTTACTTTGATGGAAATTTCAATAGTTATTTGTTTCCTCTTACTGTTGCATTGTTTGTTTGGTCCCTAATTGTCAACTGCTTGGATTTACTCGCTGAATTGGAAGTGTAGAACTGGGCTGAGTCAGCCACCCACACAGCTCCAGCTGTACCACTTAGTCATTCTCATCCAGCATTGCCTGTCACTTATCAGGCTGGGAGTCAAGAGAAGGTTTTTAATCACCTGTGGTATTTTCATAGTTCCTCTCTAATCTTCTACCTTCAGTTTGATCATTTGCTTTTTCACTCCTATCAAAGCAAAATGAATTTAGGAGAAAGGCCCCAAATCATAGGTTTAAGCTAGACAGACAGATTCCTTCAGTCTCCTCCAAAAAAAAATTAAACAGGAAACCAAACTCATTGTCCCCTACTTGATGCTGAGTCACGGCAACAGCATGGGACAGAGTAGAAGTGTCCCTGTGGGTTTCTGAGACTGTAACTCTTTACGAGAGTAGAAACCCTCATCTTTCTCCCAAAGAGTGGCTGGTGGTTTCAAACTGCTGACCTTGTGGATAGCAGCTCAATTTGTAATCACTCTGACAGTAGGGCTAAACTCTTCTGAACTTTGTCCTTCAGCATATGTTGCCCCTTTGATTTCAAGTGATTGGTTATTCTAAAGTGTGCATACCTCACTAGGGTTAGGGTTCTTATAAAACCAAAACCAAGTTCATTGCCATCGATTCGATTCTGACTCACAGTGACACTATCGAACAGAGTAGAACTGTCCCTTAGGGCTTTTGAGACGATAGCTCTTTACGGGAGCCCAAAGCCTCATGTTTCTTGCAGGGAGCTGAACTGCTCGCCTGTGTTCATATTTGACTGAAAATTGAACCATGAGAGTCAGTTTTATTCTAGATCCTATGGGTGCCTAAGCCCTGTCTTGACTGAAAATAGAAGTTGGAGACTTAGGATGTTTTAATAATTGGAAACAGAGGCAATATAAATTTCTCCAAATTAATGTATAAACTGCTTTGCAAAGCTGTCCTTCCTAAATCTGCCTTTAGAAAATCCTTCCAAATAAGATGTTAAGTTCAAGCCTTATTTGGGTCTGAGACAACATAGGGAAAGAAACCCCAGATGGACAAATGCTTTCCTTCACTATTTTGTGCATGTCTGCGCTTTACTGATGGGAGCCCTTGTGGTGTAGTGGTTAAGCATTGGGCTGATCACCTCAAGATCAGAAGTTCAAAACCACCAGCTGACTCTGAGAATGAAAGATGAGGTTTTTCACCCCCATATAGAGTAACAGTCTTGGAAACTCACAGGGGCAGTTCTACCCTGTCCATGGCATTGTGTGTGTTTGCTTTATTTCTAAAGATATGCAAGCTTAAATACAAAGGGGGCTTCAAAAGTTATTAGGGAAATTCCATTCTTTTATCCTTCCATTTTTGTCTGTGAATTTTGTTGAAGTCCCCTTGTTTTTCAATGGTCTTGATGGGTTAGGCTAAGGAGTTGCTGATCTGGGCTGCTTAAAAGTCCGGCCCACTGTATTTTGCAAACACTGTTTCGAATTTCCTGCTGCTGGTGGAGCTAAGCCCCACACTCACTGCCATTGAATCTATGTTCACAGGGTAGAACAGCCCCTGTGAGTTTCTCTGACTATAACTCTTTACTGGGAGTAGAAAGCCTCATCATTCTCCCATGGGACCACTGATCATTTCAAACTGCTGACCTTGAAGTTAGCAGGCCACCTCAGAAATACTGGGCCACCCCTGATTTGACAACTCTGGTGAAGAAGAGGCATTCTATACGCCTTCCGGACTCTCACTCGAGTCTGTGCTTAACACTTCCAAGTCTTGATAACTTTATAATACTCTTCTCATATCATTTTAAACACACACGACAGACATCCTTTAACGTCCTTATTTCTCAAGAGGAGCACTTGTTTCATTTTGTTTTGTTGTTTCCAATACTTACAGTTATGTTGGAAATAGTGTGGAATGTGTCACTCTGTTTTGTCCTAAGACAGAAAAGCTATTAACAGTCTCAACGGTGACTTGCCAGGAAGGAACTGTGACTTGTGGTTTGAGTTACAATCACTTGTCACATTAGAAACACTCTGTTGTTAAAGGCCTTCAATCAATAGCTGTAGTTCCTCAAGTAGAAGTTGCTATGGTATCAGCCTTGTGGATCAAAACCATGACTGCAAAGAAAGCCAATGATTCTGTAACCTTCAAATGTTATCCCCGCACTCTGATGTCTTGGCATTTTAATTGAGAGGTTAAAATCTGCTCTTCATTAGACAGCCACAGTCTCTATTTTGTAACTAAGCAAAATGCAAACACAAAGATTGCACTATGTCAGAGGAATTTTTGCATACTAACTATGTTTCCGCGGTACTTACCATCACCTGAATATTAATGTGTCTGCCTCTGGAATTGTTTGACTATTTTCATGGACAAATATCTAGCTCATACATATAGATTGCAGCAAAACATAGCATTTTCTCATGGCCCACCATTGAAATATAAGAATAAAGCATGCCTCTCCTTGTAGGTATACCTAAGATCTAGCCCTTTCGGTCTTTAAATGATAGGACTGCAGGGTTGCATTAAGAACCTTATGGGAAATTGTCAAATCTGCTTTAGGAAAAGGAAATAGGTTGCCTTAGAATAGGTACTTTGTCGTGGACTTTTAAAAAATTAACAATTGTATAATTGATCAACCAATAGTGGATGACTGTTACTGTTGCCCTTAAGCAAATGAGTGGAAAACAAAGCTTGGAGCGTGCTGTGGCTGTTAGATGCCAGCACATCAGTTCTGACTCACAGGGACCCATGTACAACAGAGCAAAACACTGACCAATCTTGTTCCAGCCGCACAGTTGCTCTTACGTGTGAGGCTGTTATTGCAGCCACTGTGACCGTCCATCTCATGGAGGGTCTACCTCTTAATTGCTTTTAAAAACCAAAACCCATCTCGTTGCCATCGAGTCTAGTCCAACTCATTCAACGCTATAGGACAGGGTAGAACTAAGACTAATTCTCCTACAGAGCAGCTGGTGGTTTCAAACTGCTGACCCTTCAGATCACAGTGCAATGCATAACCACCATCCCGCCAGTGCTTCTTTGCTTGTTGTTGTTGTTGTTAGGTACTTCGACCTGTAGCAACCTTATTCACAAAAGAACGAAACACAGCACTGCCCTGTGCCCTCCTCCCAGTCGTTCCTCTGGGCAAGCCCATAGATGCAGCCACTGTGTCAATCCATTTCGTTGAGGGTCTTCCTCTTGCCCGTGGCCCTTCCACGGTACCAAACATGGTGTCCGTCTCCAGGGACTGGTCTTTGGTCTGAATTGCAAATGTAAAGCAGCAGCCATTCTCTCTACTTTGTACAAGGGTGCTTCAAAGAATTAATGGAAAATGAAATGGGAAGATAATGAAAGGCCTCTCATATCAGCATGCAGTAATCTCATCACATTCCCCACGTCCTTGCAATATCCTTAACTGTGCTTCCCAAAACCAAGCTCACCCCAGTTAACCATGTATTTGCATCCTTTTTCACAGATCCTTTTACTTCAAAGGTTTGTTAGTCTCCATTCCGACTTGCTCATCAGTGGGCCAAAGTCCTCGCTAGTTTAAAGGGTTGTCTGTTGGGATCTATCTCAATGGCTGTGTTCGATGCAACCCCAAGGGTCACCATCCCCAGAAACCAGAAGTGGACAGACAACAGCCAAACCTCACCCACCAGCTGTTTTTGTAAATTAAGTTTCCCTGAAACACAACTACACCTATCCCTGTATGATGGTCTACCGCTGCCCTCTTGCAAACTAGAATAACTTCTAAGCCAGTGATATTTATTCTCTGGTTCTTTATGGAAACTGTGTGCTTCCAGCCAGAAGTTGCCACACTGTGAATAAAGCATCTAGAGTCCAGCCTTGAGAGACCCATGAAATCACCCCATGGGAACCCAGAACCTGCAGGTAGCTTATTGTTTCTGTAGCCACAAGTGGCTTCCAAGAAGTTGGATGAGTTAAATCAATGTGGATTTCGTGTTTGGTTTGGTTTGCGTGTTTCGATTGTGCTCTGTGTGAAACTATACAAAACAAATCCGTTTCCCGCTCATTTTGCACACATTTTGTTTCGTGACATGAGCTGCAATTCTCTCAGTGTGACAACAGCCTCACTTCCTCCCTGGGCTCCCTGTTTCCTTTCTTCCACTTTTCCTGATAACTCCTGACCTCTGAGCTTTGTGTTTAGGGCAAATGCTGTCCTTCTGGTCTTGTATAGTTAATTATTCTGAGGAGTATGTTCCTGTGAGTGTATTGTTCACTTTATAGGCCTGTGTTGTTTGGCTACTGCCTGATCCTTGAAGTCTGGGCTTTTTGTATGACTTGGAATTTTTCTCACATTCAGTCCAAGATAGAGCAGTAGACCCTGGGAGCCAGGCACCATCGAGTTCTTATGGTCCCACGCTGCTGAAGGCAGCAACAGAGACTTCTTGACCAAGTCTCTGCTTCTAGGTGAAGAGAAGTACTAACTCAAAGATAACATATTTACTTATTTATTTTCCAACGTATTTGTGGCTCACAAATGCTAAGAACCACTCATCGACGAAGGTTAATGTCATTTTGGTTCCTCTCTGTATACCCCAACAGGAACATTACATTTAGATGCACATATGCGGGCCAGCAAGTACATGGTAGCATTCACAGGTAGTCCCCACTGCCCAACATCATTCATGATAGTAGAACCAAACTTAGAAGTGCCCTCCTACTTCCAGAAAGAAGATGAGTTTCTATTGTCTTCTCAAAGTGCTAAATCTGACGTTGGACTAGCCTGTTGCCATCTGGTCATTTCCAACTCTAGAGCCCCTCCTGTGTTTTGGAACAGAACTGTGCTTTCTGGGACTGTTGAGTGGCTAATTGTTTGAAAGCAGATTACCGGGCACCTCTGGGTGGATGGGATCCTCCAACCTTTGGGCTGGCAGCTAAGAACCTATGTTCTCAGCTATGTGCCATAAGCACTGACCCCGCCCCTCGGACCGCCAGCATTGTGATGACACCTTCTCAGCCCTTCATTTCTGCCTCTCCGCACGGTGGGTGCGTGGAGGAGCAGGAGGTCAGAGACGAGGAGAATGATCCTGTTTCAGAGAGAAAGATCCAGAAGTGTCTTGACAAGGCCGTGTTGCTCTGGAGCCCGGCTGCCCACTCACCACCTGGTCCTTCCTGTCTTTTCTCCTGCAGACACTCTCCCAAAGTGGTCAAGGCAGCATCTCAGGTCCTCAACAGCATGTGGCAGTACCGCGATCTGAGGAGTGTCTACAAAAAGGTAAGGCCGGCTTAACCACCACAGACCCTCAACCCCTCACACGGTGCGTCACAAGTACGGAGGGCACGTGTCAATCAGCTCTGTCGCTGAAATTCAAGAATCTAGGAAGAAGCCAAAGGAGCTCACAAAGTATCCCTGGTTCTAGACCCATTGGACTTTCCTGGCCACAAGGACCTACAGTCACAAACTCAAACTCAATGCCTTAAGTCGATTC
>NW_022111373.1:142126293-142127304 GCF_000313985.2 Echinops telfairi
CTGACCTTGCAGTTAGCAGCCCAACTCATCACCCACTATACCACCCGGACTCCACCCCCATGTGTGAGGAGGGGAAGATTCTTTACCAACCTCTAGAAGGTGTTATTTTGTTGTTACTGAAGCAGCAAGTGTGTGTTCAAATTTAACAGATCGGGTTGAGTGCATGGTAGGGAATAGAGAACACCCGTTGCATAAGAAGAGCATAAACTAGACCTTGATCTCAGGGCAGGGGTCCAGAAAACCTGTATGGGGCCTGGGAAGGATGAGCTTCCTCAGCAACTGCTGCAGCAAAGTTTTGGTCAAAGCCAAGGTCATGGCTGCATCCCCCTACTCACCACCTAACGGAGCAGTGGCTCAGTTAGGCAGTAGTAAGAGGCTGACATCCTGGTGAGTGAGACCCATCTTGCAAGAGGGGAAATTTGCCTATTTCTAAGCCAATGAGGATAAGTAAATATTTCATAACTTTTGACTAAATTGTAGTCTATTTCTAGATTTCCCCAAGGTCTTTCTCCTTCCCTCAAGCAGTCATTACTTTGCACTTAAAGTTTAGACAGTGTAGCCGTATATGTATCTATTCCACAAAAAGAAGTAGGCTGGAGTTAAATTAGGGAATTACAAAACTAAGCACAGGAAGAGTATTCTTGCTTAATCGGAGCTTTTGCTACTTGTGGTGCACATGAGACTCAGACTTTCCTTGACAATTACTTGCGTTCTATTACAGGAATTAGGTTCTCGTCTTATCAAGAGAAAGGTAGACTTTGGAAGATATAGGGCAATGCAAAATAATTTTATTAGAAGCTCCTACAAGAGAGAAAAAGTTACCCAGCCAGCATGGCCAGAATCAGTTATTTTTTTTCCCCAGCTAGTGTATCATATTTTTAAAGGCTTTCCACACTCAGAAGATTCTGTGGATCTTCCATCATGTTAGCAGTGGGTTTGGGGAAATATAGTCCCTAAGGTGAGATATTGAAAAAACAAAAACAACAGTAGCCAAAAGAGATATTGAGAAAA
>NW_022111373.1:142128485-142130379 GCF_000313985.2 Echinops telfairi
TTCTGGAATGTACCTGCTCGGAGTCCCTTCTGTGCACTGGAGGGAAAACACCCTTCAAGCATCTCCCAAGTGATTAGTGGAATAGCAGCCTGAGTTTTCCATCTTGGTGGTTGTCCATGTTGGTAAGAGAGTTCAGCAACTCTAATTGCCTTTCTATTTCCATGAAAAAAAAAAAACAGCACAAAAGGAAGACTGTGTTGACAGGAATTTAATGGAGCTAGAACTCAAGAGCTAAAGATGGTATCAGGTGTGCTTCGCAGGAGCAGATCTGAAGAAGATGCCCTGGAGAGATGGACAGTGATGTCTTCCCTTGACTCTGAATTCGAAACAGAGACATCATGGCCCTTAATCATTTCCAAATTATGCAGTCGTGAAATGAAATGAAGACCTTTCTGCCTCAGGTCATCAGCGCTGCTAATCGCATAGTTCAAAAATCAAAACCCTGGAAAAGAAAAGCTTCCCGCTGGAAAAGTCCTTTTTGTGAGAAAGCCGCGTCCATCGCGCCTGTGCGTCGTTTTGAGTCAGCAGGAAGGGGGAGAGGGTTTCTGTTTTGGTCCTTACTGGCATTGTTCATATGAGGGGGCTTCTAAGAGCCCATGGGGAAATCCCATTGCCTTTCCATCCCATTTGTCCACAAACATTTTGAAGCACCCTGATAGGGTTGGCACAAAAAGTCTGATTCCTATCTTGCTCTTAGCAGTCAGTGCATAACCCCTGCACCCACCGCCAGCACCCCTTCTCAACTCCTGTTTTTTAAGTATCATGGCTTCAAATGTGTTTGTTAAACCCCTTTTATTGCCTTAGCAAAAGAAGAATTCCGCCATACATACAGACACCCCAAAAGAAAAATAAGCATAAGATACGGGAAATAGCTACTATGGGTAACAATGAAATACGGGACAAAAAATTGCTGACAACTGCTTTGGGTTCTGAATGACAGACGACAGATTCTGAGGGCAACGAGTACATCATCCACCTACTGCCGCGAAGTTGATTCCCACTCGAGTTGCTGAGCCTTTACGTCTTTACCAGACAGACTCATCTTTCTTCTACAGAGTGGCTGGTGGCTTTGAACCACAAGCCTGGGACTTGCAACCCAATGCCTACCCCACAGCACCACCAGGGCTCAATGAAGGTATTATGGGTAAGAAGGGAATTAAAAAAAAAAGGAGGAAAGATATGCCCATTGACATAAGAGCAGCATGTTCACAGACAGGAGCCAGCCGGGTTTACTTATTTCCTTCCCTGTCACTGTCTTGTTCCCTCGGGACAAGAGCTAGACCTTACTTCATTAGCTTAAGAGCCGTGTTTTTACTTACATTTAATCAGACAGAATAATCTTTTGGCTGTCTTGACCACTATAAAATTAGGTTTGATTCATGATCAAGTTTGAAGTCAAAACATATTTGCATCATCTGGAACTTCTATTTGAGCGAGGGCTGGAGATCGAGGTGATTCCCCTAGGGGAAATATACAACTGCCAAATAATATGATCTCAAGTAGGCTAACCAGTGCGTACACTTTGATACTCCCATCCTTAGGTGTGTTGATGCTAGCTCCCCGACTCTTGGTGACCCCATGTGCAAAGGGATGAAAGATGGGCTGGTCCTGGGTCATCCCCATACTGGTTCTGACCTATAGGGTTTTCACTGGCTGCTTCTGAAAGACGGTCACCAGGCCTTTCACCGTAGTTCTTACTCTGGAAACCCGACCGAAACCTGTTCAGCATCATCACCTGATGATAGATGGGTAGTTGAGCTTGATCCATTGTCCAGGCATGGAACTTGGTTCTCCCACGTGAAAGGTGAGAATTCCACCACTACCAATGCTCTCATGACCTCAAGTGGAATTTTACACTTGATCTTAGGCAAAAGGCTGAGAAGCGATCCAATGG
>NW_022111373.1:142131734-142133566 GCF_000313985.2 Echinops telfairi
TTTTTTTTTCACTCTTCTTCAGCTCATCTGAATTACCAAGTCGTGGAAGATGATGAAAGCTACCGTGTTCTTGGTTTTATGAGTGGTTTGCATGCATTTGCATTTCCTGCTAGTGTTTGACCTGTACTTGTGAGAGGTTGGGTATGCTGAAAATGCATGTTGCACTGAGGATCATAGAGAAGTACAGGATTAGAATAAACTGACATGAGGTTCAGCCTTGACTCCCTTGGATAGCATATCATGGGTATCCAATAAGACTATCTATCCAAAGGATATCATTGCATAGGGCAGGTGGATCTTGTCTCAAAGTGGAGAATACCAGAAAAAATTTTACTTATATTTTCTTGATTATACAAAGCCATTCAACTGTGTAGATTCTAACAAAAGGGATACCATTGAGAAGAATGGCAATTCCAGGACATGTCATTGTGCTCATGGAGAACCTATACGTGGATCAAGAGGCAGTTATACAAACAGAAAAAGGAATGCTGCATTGATGAAAATCATGAAAAATATACACCAGGGTTGTATCCTCTCGTTCTACTTATGCATCTGTATGCTTAGCAAGTAATCATAGAAGCTGGATTATGTGAAATAGAATGTGGCATCAAGATTGGAGGAAGTTTTATGCAGATGTCATAACTTTGCTCATCGAAAATGAGGACTTGAAGCACTTGCTGATGAAGATCAAGAATTGTGGCCCTTTGTAAGGATGACAACTCAGTATATAGAAAACCCAAATCATCTAGACCAGTAGATAACATCATGACAAAGTGGAGAAAAGATTGAAGTTGTGAGGCTTTCATCTTGCTTGGATCCACAGTCAATGCTCATGGAAGCTGCAGTGAAGACATCGAAAGATGAGTTGCATTAGGTAATGCTGCCCAAGACCTCTTTAGAGTACTGAACAGTAAGATGTCACTTTGAAGACTCAGGTGCCCCTGACTCAAGCCACGATCTTTTCAATGGCCTTATATGTATGTGAAAGTTGGATGTTGAATAAAAAAGACTAAAGGGAAACAATATATTTGAATTTTGGTGCTAGAGAAGAGTATTGGAAGTAGCATGGACTGCTGAAAGGACAAACAGAGCTGCCCTGGAAGGACAGCCAACATGCTCCTTAGAGGCAAAGATGAGGAGACTTCTTCTCGTGTTCTTTAGACATGTTGACAGGAAAGACCAGTCCCTGGAAAGGGACGCCAGGCCTGGTAAAGTAGAAGGGCAGCAAAAGAAGGAAGATCCTTGATGAGATGAGTTGACATAATGGATGCAACGATGGGCTCAAACCTAACAATAATGGTGAGGGTGGTGCAGGCCTGGGCGGTGTTTTGTTCACTGGTACCTAGGGTCGCTGTGAGTCAGAACTAAGTCAGTGGCACCCAACAACAACCTGAAGTCCATGGATTTCTGTTTTGAAGACTGGTTATGTTAAAATAATGTCATTATACACGTGGACCCCCTGTCACGTCACCTCTCCTCCAGCATCTGCTGGCTCTCAGATTACTCCTTCTCTGTCCAATCATGGACTTGTCTCTCAGTTCCTTCCTTTAAAATGGATCTTCCTCAGAGTCCTGTGTATAAGTCCTTTTTTACCCAAAAAGCACAGCCTCTTTTTGGGTGATCCAATTCCTCCCTTGCTTTAAGTTACCAGCGCCATGTGTTTGATTCCCAAGGTCTCGTCTTTCTCCATACATCTAGCCACTTGCTAGGCAACCTATTCAAATGTCCCAGCACCTCAAATGAAATTGGAAGCCTGCAGGACTATGAGCCACAATGGAGACAGGTCCTTCTCCTGCACTCTTGCTCAGAGATCCGTTGCATCTGTCCACCCA
>NW_022111373.1:142134387-142136218 GCF_000313985.2 Echinops telfairi
AAGCATCAGCATGGTCCTGAGAGGAGGACTAGAAGTAGCAGGAAGCCTCAAGGCACCAGGATGAAGATGCCTTTGAGGGTGAGGTGTCAAGAGAGGCACTCAGGGTCAGGGTGGAAGGGAAGCTGACTCTGTGTTTCCATTCACAGCATCTGCAGGTGTTGGTTCCTAGAAAACATGTTGAGCCCTTAAGGCAGACCATATCACATTACCATGTCAAGGGACAGGACAGTCCTCTTTGTCAAGTGGGAGAGGATGTTTCCAGTGCTTGCCCGATGGTTCTGCAGCTCATGCATTTGCCCAGAGAAATACCAAGTGCTTCCGAGATAACAGCTCTCCCAAAGAGGAAATTAAAATCTGTAGCTCATAAAAGCAGAGATCAAATCAAAGACAGGGCACAAGTCAGGATCCAATTCTCATTGACAGTCACTGGTGTTAGGAATGAGAACAGATCCTCCCCAACTAATATTCATGGGCCAGTGTTCTTATTGTTGTGTACCAAGAGCTGGCCGCTCCCCTGCCCTCCGTACCCCCACTTCCCACATGAAGTGTTGGTATCTTGAATGAGGATCTGACGCCTCAAATAATACCAAGTCAGCCGTGCTTGTAACTGACTGTGGCCCCGTGTCTCTGGAAAGAGATAGTGCACATGCTGTTGGCATTTAAAAGGAAGAAACAAAACACAAAGCTAATTTTTTAACCTCCTTCATTTCCTTGTTTGGGACAATGGGCTATCAGGTAGCAAGCGGGTCCTGTTTGGCAGATGGCCAGAGTCAAGTCATGCCTACATCTCTGGTCTCACTCAGGGTGGTTTTTAAAATGGCGGTTCTATTGATTTCATTCCATCTTGCCATCAATACATTCTCAAAACAAAAAATCAGTAAGTCATTATAGATAGGCCTGGTAAGGCCCACAGATTTCCTTGAATGCTCACACCCTAATAATGGATGGAAAAGTGGGCACAGCCCTTGTTGCACACATGAGCTAGTAGACCCAAGAGAAGCTGCCATACCAACTTACAGCCATAGGCGCCTCTGAAACCATGGGCTTAGTTTAACTTTCTTCATCCTCCCTGGCAGCTGGGCATAAAAAATAAAAATTTAAAAATTCTGAACCCCAGAAAACTCCAGAATGATATATTTGGAACATTTAAAAAAAACACACATCACAGGATCAAATATCATCTTGAAGGTTTGCACTAAGAGGCTTGAGAACTACTTTGAAAATTTCTGTGAGTGCACTACTTTTGGTAAATTAATAGATTCTACTTTCTGGGTATCTAAGCTAGGGATGGCATAGTGATAAATTCTCCCCGGAAATAAATTAAACTACTGAATTTAGAGCTGTTGTGTTATCAAGAAAATTGCTTACCAGGAATTATGAATCTTTCCACCGTGCGGGAAAACACTTCAACAAGAAAAGATTGGAAGAACATAGGGCCTTTGGGCCCAATTCTACACACTCCCCCAGTCAAGCGTCCGCAAGGTTTTCAATTGTATTTCCTCAAGTGCTTTCTTTACTAAATCACTTGATGTCAAGTTAGGATAGATAACAAAAAGGCTGAGGTTAAATTCAGCAATGATCCCATCTCCTCCATAAATCCGGGCGTTTGCTCATTGATGTTGGTATCGACAAATGAGGTCTTTCTTCAGGAGGTCTTCTGACCTCCCTGAGACAATTCTCACGCACTCATCATACGATACCTGTCCAAATGAAAGGCACAAATGGGAACAGAAGGAAAAATCAATTGTGCTCAACTGAAAATCGATGTCCATGGCAGTTGCTAAACAAGAAACCAACTAGGTTATAGCTATTGCTCGCTGAGATCCCCAAG
>NW_022111373.1:142136941-142138001 GCF_000313985.2 Echinops telfairi
CCCTGATGCTAATAAATCGTGTCTGTCCTATTTTGTTTTAGGAGCTGTCATTCATTTGTGACTCACAGGGACCATATGTACAACAGAAGGAACACTGCCCAGGCTTATGCCACCCTCAGAATCACTGTTGTGTTTGAGCTCATTCTTGCAGCCACTGTGTCAGTCCATCTCACTGAGAGTCTTCCTCGTTCTTTTGCTGAGCCTGTCTAGCAAATTTAACATAATTGTGGCTTTAAGGAGGTAGACATGTGCTTCATTCTGTATTCGTTTCCTATTGCTGCTTTAACAAATTATCACAAGTGCAGGGCTTTAAATAACGTAAAATGTCTTACCGTATATACTCCAGTAAGTCAACCCGAATATCAGCCGAGGTACCTAGTTTTACCACAAAAACTGCATTAAGCGTGTGCTGGAAAACTCGGCTTATACACAAGTATATGTGGTACATTCGTGGGTCAGAAGTCTGAAGTGGATTTTCGTGGGCTGAAATGAAAGGAACCCAGAGGGCACAGTGATTCAGGTTGATTTTGAACCCACTAGCTGAACCATGAAAGCAAGATAAGGCAGTGTGCTTCCGTAGAGATGAACGCCTTGGAAACAATGGGGCAGTTCTACTCTGTCCTACAGGGTTACTATGAGTCACAGCCAACTCGACAACAATGGGTTTGTGGCCAAAAATCAAGGTATTGGCAGATACATGATCCACCATAGATGCTAAGGGAATCTATTGCTGTGCCTTTTCTGCTTAGAGATCACTTTCACTCCTTGGCTGATAGTCCAAAGCCAGTAAGTAACATCTTCGTATCTCTCACACTGGCCCACCTGGGTAATCCAAGGTATCTCCCGTCTCTGTAGCTTTCATGTCATCACATCTGTAAAGCCCCTTTGCCATGAAAGGTAACGTGTTCATAGCCCCAAGAAGCAAGCATGTCTTCTGAGACATGACTCATGCCACCACACTCTCATTTCAAAAAGGTCATAGAAACATTCCATTATCTTTTCATTCCATTTTTCCACTAGCGTTTTTAAGCCTTCGTGTGTGTGTGTGTGTGTGTGTGTG
>NW_022111373.1:142139673-142143897 GCF_000313985.2 Echinops telfairi
TGTTTATCTTCAAGCCTTTAAGACCCCAGACACTATGTCTTTTGATAGCTGGGCACCATCAGCTTTCTTCACCACATTTGCTTATGCACACATTTACCTTCAGTGATCGTATCAGGAAGGTGGGCACCCATTGATATGATTTTTAGTTCTTTGATGTCTGATAACTGGTCCCTTCTACACCTCTTGGTCAGACAGGCTGGTGTGCTTCTTCCATGTGGGCTTTGATGCTTCTGAGCTAGATGGCCGCTTGTTTATCTTCAAGCCTTTAAGACCCCAGACAATATGTCTTTTGATAGCTGGGCACCATCAGCTTTCTTCACCACATTTGCTTATGCACACATTTACCTTCAGTGATCATATCAGGAAGGTGTGCATCCTGGAATGCGTGGCTTCATTTAGATGCATAACCTGCCTGGTTCTTCAGTTGTACCTATTGTCCTCCAGAATATCCCACTTCCATTTTTCCCTAGAATACCTTATATTGAAACAAAGAGGGGGATGTGCATCACTACCACGGATAGGGTATCTTTTCTTCCTTTGCCAGTGTGATTACACCAAGAAGTTCCTCCCACTGACGATTGGCTGGAATCCAGCACCATGTTAAGCAATCCTGTTTCCTCAAAGTGAGCGTGAGTGTCTTCCATGGCTCCCTCTTTCAGAGAATTGTGAGGGTTCTTCCAGTAGAGAAATTGGTTCTTGGTGTGTGTGCGGGGGGGTGGGGGGGGTGGCAGTTCTTGTTAGCAAATGGAAAGCTGAGCTGTCCATCTTGTGGGTTGAAGGGATGAATCAGCCTGGATGCCTACATGCCCAGGGGATTCTGCCACACTTTTCTCCAATGCCAACCACTCAAAGCAAATTAAAATCAAAGAGTGTGATGAGCCACGGTGCTGTCAAGGACAGCAAACGTCAAAAATGTCTGTCTGTTTCTTGAGCACCACCTGGTCTCTGTGTGCCTCCAGGGAAATCAAAGACAGACAAACAAACTGCCAGAGATGATTCTGAGGAGGTTGTGCTTACTGATCATTAAACTATCTCATCTTTAATAATCTTCATTGGTTACATAGGGCAATACAAGTCCCTGGCATTGGGTTGATGCCGACTCAAAGGGGCTCTATAGGACAGGATAGAACTGCTCCTGTGGGTTCCCAAAACCGTAACCCTGTACTGGAGCAAAATCTTTCTCCAGAAGAGAGGCTGGGGTTTCAAATGGCTGACCTTGCAGGGAGCAGCCTAACGCATAAGCACTACACCAACAGGATTCCTACATAGGACAACAGAGTATTAGAATGGTGGAGGCTAGCTGCAAACCTGGGACATCACGTATCACATTGACTGTCATTGAGCTTACTCACTGCCACTGAGTTGAGTCCTAGAACTGCCCCATGTGGGTGTCTGAGACTATGTCTTTATGACCGTAGAAAGCCTCCTCTTTCTCCCACGGAGCAGCTACTGCTTTCAAACTGGTGATTTTGAGGTTAGCGGCCCAACTCATAACCCACTACACCACCCAGGCCCCTATTCCAAATTACTGTTGTTGTTATTGTTAGGGACCATGGAGTCAACTCCCACCCATAGCAATCTTATGCTCAATGGAAAAAATACCGCATGGTTTTGCACCATCCAAATAATTGTGCCTAGCCTTGAGCCCATTGTTGCGGCCACTGTGTCAGTCCATCTCCTTCAAGGTCTTCCTCTGTTTCACTGCCCGTCCACTTTACTAAACATGATGTCCTTCTCCAGGGACTGATCTCTCCTGACAACATGTCCAAATTATGTAAGACTGAGTCTTGCCATCCTTGCCTCTAAGGAGCACTGTGGTTGTACTTCTGCCAAGACAGATCTGTTTGTCCTTGTAGCAGCTCTTAGTACTTTGAGTATTCTTCACCAACATCGCAGTTCAAATGAATCGATTCTTCTTCGGTCTTTTTTGTTCAAAGTCCTACTTTCACATGTATATGAAGCAATAAAAAATACAATAGCTTGGGTCACGGGCATTAGTCCTCAGAGTAACACCCTTAGTTTTCAAGACTCTAAAAAGGTCTTGTGCAGCAGATTACCCAATGCACCTTTTGATCTTTGACTTTGACTGCTCCTTCCGTGAGCATTGATTTTAGAACCAAACAAAACAAATCTCTAACAATATCAACCCTCTTCTCCATTTCTCCTGATATGACAATAATTACACATAAACCACGCCCACTACCACCAAGTCAAGGCCAGCTCACCAAATGCACTCACTGCCAGCCAGTCAATGCCAACTCATGGTTTCTGAGACTGTGTATCTTAATGGGT
This sequence comes from Echinops telfairi, assembly GCF_000313985.2. Taxonomy (NCBI): domain Eukaryota; kingdom Metazoa; phylum Chordata; class Mammalia; order Afrosoricida; family Tenrecidae; genus Echinops; species Echinops telfairi. Next base: position 142,141,966 of record NW_022111373.1, read on the forward strand.
GTAGAAAGCCTCATCTTTCTCCGCTAGTGCATTTGATCTAGTGACGTTGAGGTTAGCAGCCCAATGCATGAACTACTACACCATCATAGCTCCTATTCTAACTCTTAGTGACCTTATATTGGATTTCAAAGTTGCAAATCTGTACAGGAAGATATAGCCTCAACTTTCTCCCATAGAGCAGCCAGTGAATTTTAACCAACAACCTTGTGGTTAGCAGTCCAGGACTTCTTAATGATAGGGTATTATTCGAACAATAATTAATGTAGTCTTCGAAAACCAAACCCACTGGCATTGACTCAATTCCAACTCAGCAGACTTGGAGGACAGCCTGGAAACGACAGCCCAGCCCTCACCTCACTGCACCCCCAGGGTTCCTCGGCTAGGCCCCAGGACTTCAGAAACCAGCAAGCACTTCCCCTTCCCATGCCCTGCTGAGAAGACAATAAGCTTGTCCAGGACTGTGTCATTGGTTGCCTTCGATTCAATGGCCACCCCAAGGTACAGAGCAGGCCTGCTCAGGAGGGTTTCTGAGGTTGTAACCTTTGGAAGCAGAGCACCAGGCCTGTCTGCCTACATATCTGAGTGGATTTGAACCACCAGCCTTTGGTCTAGTAGTTGAGCCATTAACCATTCATGTCAAAGGCTGTACTGTGAAGGTATCATGGGTTACTCATTAGGCAAGGTCATCAGTTCAAAACCACTAGCCACTCTGCAAAGAACATCGAAACTATCTGTTCCCCTAAAGATTTACAGTCTCCGAAGCCATATAAGTTGAAATCTACTTAGTGGCACCAGGTTTGGATTTGGGTGAACTAGTTATTGTATAATATCATGATAATCAATCTCACAGTCTCAGAAAACCACAGGGGCATTTCCACCCTGTCCTATAGGGTGACAGTGAGTCAGAATTCACTTAATGGCAGTGATTTTGGAGTGCCATAGAAGTGTGTATAATATTGGCAAGGGAGGAGATGTTTGTCATTACAAACAGCCCCACAAACTCACAGAGGCAAGATGCATTCAGCAACTGTGATGCGTTGAGTACCTGTGGACGGTTGAGTACCTCAGTCTATCACTAGACTGAGCAGGATGAACAAGGTTTCCCCCGGAGGGCAGGGAAGGCTGCCCGATCACAGGTGTATAAGTGTGAAATTGAATCACACAGCCAGTGGGTTGGCCGGGTAGTCTGCTGGGATTCGAGCTCACAGGCCTTGAGCTCCCCCGAGGTGGAGACCTATTTTTGTTCCTCTAGAAGTCAACCATAAAAATGCCCCATCTGATGTTCCCACATGGGGCAGGGGACTTCCAAGTCTCTAAGGGCTTTCGATTTCAAAATTGATTTGCCTTTGCGTATCGCCGTTAGTCATGCCACCTGTGAAAAGACACTCCACACTGCTGGTTTGCACCCTAGGTTGGTCAAGAGCATCCCTCCGGGGATGGCGAGATAACCTCAGGACCTTTCTGGATGCAGGTACTGGAGAGCTGATTGTACTCATGTGTGTCATTGTAGAACTGGGCTTCCTATGGTTTTCAAAGGCTGGGTTTGGAGGTGTTTTTTTGAAGTCAATTGTTAGGCCTTTCTTCCACGGCACCTCTGGGTAGATTCAAACCTCCAACCTTGGGGTCACCAACTGAGATCAGACATTGACCACCTGTACCACCAGGGACTCTGCTCCGGACAATTCACACAGTATCTCAAGGGATGGGACTTTTTAAACTCTCCAAGCTGATGGAGTCCTGTTACCTTTCATTTCTGGAAAAGCAGCAGCTTAGACGCGGGTTCGCAGTAATTATGGTTTGGGGCTGGCTGCTGAGCACATTCTAATTCCACTTCCATGTATCAAGAACACTCCACCAGTCAGGCAGCCAACCAGGGGAGCTTTCCAGGGAAGTGGCACTGAGCCCCCACAATGGCTCATTGTCACACTCAAA
>NW_022111373.1:142144245-142146436 GCF_000313985.2 Echinops telfairi
CTTCTAAGAAAGATGTGTTTGTTCCTCTGGCAGTCCGTGGAACCAGCATCATCATTCACATGCATCCTTTTTCCCTCAGTTTTCCTTCTTGCCCAACTTCCACATACCTATGAGGCAATGGAAAATAGCCTGGCTTGGGTCAGGGGCATTCTAGTCCTTAGAGTGACATTCTTGCTTGTCAACATTTTAAAGAGGTCTTGTGCAACCTGTTTTCCCAATGGAATATGCAATTTATAGGTTACGCGGAAAATAAAATTTCCACAAGATAAAAGTGGCAGTGGTGGTGGCGGCGGCGGCGGTGGTGGTGGCGGTGTTAGGTGCTGTGGATTCCGAGAGACCCAATGTACAAGAGAGCGAAACCCTGGCTGGTCCTGGCCTATCTTCACAATTGTTCTTATGTTTGAGCCCATTGGTATATGAGCTCTTAAACATTTCATGAATTGGGATGTAGACAAGAGCTGTGAAGAGTGGTTTGAAGTGGGAGGGCTTTTACAAGCACAGACACACAGGAGCAAAGAAGCTATCTGTACAGGGCATTTGTGGGATTCAGTGACTGGCATTCATTTTCCTTACCTGGGATTAAGGGGAATGTTTGAACTAGGTAAAGCCAAACAAGCAAGTCCTGATTGATGAGCTTCATTTTCCTTTTTCTAAGAGTGAAGTGTTAGGAAGAAAGTGAATCCTCTTTCTTGTTAAGTTTCATTTCCGGTCATAGAAGTTAGCATGAGAGACTCCGTTTTGAACCTAACAAGATTTATTCAACAGCCACACTCACCTCACGTAGAGGGGTGTGAACGCTGCATTTTCCCTTCCTAGGAACTCTGTCCCTGGAAGTCTCGCTGGTAATGGGCCACCTTGAAGATGACTTCCAAACCAAAGAACCAGACCCACTGCCATTGGGTCAGTTCCAACTCAGAGCCCCCCGGTGCCGCATTTCCAAGACTGTCCATCTTTAGGGACAGACACCTTCAGCTTTCCCCCCAGCCAGTGGTTGGTAGGTTTGAATCACTGACCTCGTCACCGGGGTTCCTTGAAAACATCCCAAACATTTAAATGGGGATTGTTAGAATTTTCAGATCTTCAAGATATGTAAGGAGCCCTTGGCTGGTGCCACGGGAGAAAGATGAGGCTCTTGAAGAAAAAGAAAGTAGGAATGACACCGATATTTAGGATTAACTGTCCTTCTCTCTCTACTTTCTTAGTCTCAGAAACCCACAAGGGCAGTTCTAACCCTGCCCTATACACTATGAGTCAGAATTGATTTGAGGGCAATGAATTTGGGGGGCGGGGGGAGTGCAAACAGTTAATCACTCACCTACCAGGTGAGAGGTGGGTGGTTTGAGCCCACCCATCAGGGCTTTAAACTGCAATCTGAAAGGTTGCCCTCTTGAAAGCTCTGTGGAGTGCAGTTCTCAATGCACATAAGGTCACCATAGGTCAGAATCGATTCAAAGCCAGCCAGCAACAATATAAAATATAAAAGGAGGTGGATCTATGGAAACTTCATTGAGCGCCACCTGGATGGACCTAGATCATGAATGCTTGAGTGGCTGGGAAGAGGAAGGTGACCTTGATTTTCTCACTTGGGCCTTTGAGAATGCCAACAGAGAGGAGAATAGCTTTGGAGAATTATACAAGTTCATAAAGAAACACATCTGAAACTTTTAACACAGAAGCTGAGTCAGGTGGAAGGACAGTAAAAGGGTAAGATAAAGAAAATCAGATTATTCCTGATGGCAATTTCAAGTTCAATGACTTTGAACTCGTCTCCCCTTTTGGATCTCTACCTCCATCTTCTTGGAACGATTTAACAACCTCCAGTTTTAAAGTTTAATGTGTTAAAAATAAAAACCAATTTGAGGTGCAGATATCATATCACATTTTTGACAGCTCGGCCGGGTCTCCAGATGAAGGGCATGCTTCTGGGCCATTCTGTGGGGCTGAGGAAGGGACATGAAAAGAGTTCCTTATCATTGATATTAAGGATGAACCACCCTGCCCTCGTAACTTGGGCTATTCCTCACTCTCCGTTTTTCTTCCCTGAACTTTCTTATCTGACACCCGGAGGCCTGAAGGACAGGGTGCCAAGGAGAAGGGGGAGTAAGCACCTTCTATAATAGAATTCAGAAAAGACACTCTGGCCAACCGTGAGTTCCAATTCAACCAGAAAACTTGGTGATCAAAGATGCTA
>NW_022111373.1:142147844-142149917 GCF_000313985.2 Echinops telfairi
ATGGCCCTTCGCAGAGGGATCTGATCAGGGATGGCATTCCCAATGTCTCTGTGAATCCCATCATCCACCAACAAGTCATCTGCAAGGTCACATGGGTCGCATGTTCGCTTATTCAGCATGGGGCCTGGGCAAGGACACAACGCTCAACACTGTGGCACTTCCTGACCCCTCTGTGAGCAGTTTCATTATTGCATCTGCATTCCTGACATTTACGGAGACACACCTGGTCAGTCAGTCGCCCTATCACGGAAGCACCGTGAAATCACGAAATGCTGAACCACCTGCATCAGGGAGAGTTGCTGAGCCACCTGTGGATGTCTAGAGAGATCAGATCAACCTGGAGCTGTGTCTTCTTGCTTGCTTTTTCCTTCAAACCTCACCGCCATCGATGCAGTCCTACAGGGTAGAACTGCCCCTGTGAGTGGCCGAGACTAGAACTCTACATGAGTAGAATGCCTCACGTATCTCCCACAAAGCAGCTGGTGGTTTTGAGCTGCTGTGTGCTCGGCAGCTCAGAGCATAACTGATATGCACTAGGGCTCTTCTTTCTGTCTCCATAGGCCTTAGAATATCTAGTATTAGCAAGTCTTCTACTTATAAACTACCTTGCTCTCTTTCACTTATTGGGTCAAGTAAGTCATGCTGTTCTGTGTATCATCACAGGCAGGTGAGATGGGCCACTAGGTGGTGGAAACGGTGAAGCACTCAGCTGCTGACTGAAAGGTTGGGTGTCGAAGCCCACCCACAGGTGCCTCAGAATAAAGGCCTGCGATTGACTCACAAAAAGCCATCCCCTGGAAAACCTTATGGGGTACAGTTCTACTCCAACACACAAGGGATCGCTGTGCATTGGAGTCAGCTGGGTGGCAAAAGACTTGATTGTTGGGGCCCTTTTCAAAGGAAGCCAAAGTTCTGATTCAACAGCTTCCTAGAATCTCAAAATCTACCTTCTACATCACACGTGTGATGAACATGCAATAGGCTAAATATATCATTATTTCCATCCATATCATTATAGATGAACCTACATCTATATCATTATTGACAGTTTTTCTTCTGCCAATAAAGCGTGATATTAAAAAGATAATAAAGACTGAAAGTCAGAAACCGAAAGGAGTTTCCATAGGGGCTTACAGAGTCACTGTGAGCCAGAATCTTCTCGAAGGCAGTGGCTTTGAGTATTTATTGTTGGGTTTGTTTTTGGTTTGGGTTTTGTTTTTTATATGGTTTGGTTTGGGGTTGGGTTGGTAAAAATATTAATTTTTTCCATAGTGTGTATCGTGTAAACCTAACCTTTATGTGCACTGGGAAGCACAAAAATGTCTGTGACTCGCCTTATGACAACATCCACCTTATTGGCATCTTCCTTGTATTGCTGGGGTCTGTGACCTCACCCCCAGTTTCTCTGAAGGTGAGAACTGTCAACAGAACTGTGCAATATCTGGCCTTTCCTGCCAGATTTCTTTCACTTAACAACATGTCTTTTATGCCCATCTCTGCTATCATGTGGAGGAGCCCTGGTGGTGTGGTGGCTACGCATTGAGTTGCTATCTTGAAGGTCAACAGTTCAAAACCACCAGCTACTCCGTAGGAGAAAGATGGGACTCAGGGACTTTCTACTCCCATAACAGTTACAGTTTCAGAAACTCACAGGTCCAGTTCTCCCCTGTTCTGGAGGGTCACTATGAGTCAGTATGGCCTCGATGGCCATGAGACATTCTCATACATGAATACTTCACTCCTTGTGATGGCTGAATAATAATCTATTGTAAGCATGTGCCACTTTTGTCCCTCCATTCCTTCAGCTGGGACGGATAGTGGGTTCCCATTTCCACCTTTTGGCTATTGTGACTCACACTGCAGTGCACACTGGTGAGTAGACAGGTCACAGGTCCCTACTTTCAGCTGTTCACCCCGGAGAGTGAAAGTTCTGAGTCATGCCTTGAGTCCACGGGTCGCTTTGTGAGAGGGGGGCTGCCCCAATGCTCACCATGGCAGCTTGCTCCCCTGGTGTCCCTGCTTCTACTTGATGCTCCCCATACTGACCTGGGCGCCCAGAGAGCTTCCTGTCGG
>NW_022111373.1:142150671-142151914 GCF_000313985.2 Echinops telfairi
GCCACACGACTCACCATAAATTGTGATTTGGAGGAGGGAGGGCAGGGGAGAGATTGTGATTCGTGCCCAATAACAACAGCCGCAGCACCTCCAGAAACGTTGTCTTTGTCACATCCTGTCAATCAAATAGACCAGAAGCAACGGCGAGAGTTAGATAAACAAATATCATAAAGAAGTAGCCATTAGCAATAAAAATACTCAATTCTGAGATTTAATACCTTGGCTCTGTTTATGTGTCCAGCCTTGTTATTGCATACTGGATGATATCCCTGAGTAGTCAGGTGTTTTATTAATAACAAAAGATCTGACCGTTATTGGGAGTAGGGACTGGTCACAGAGTCGAACGCTGGCCATGTCAAACAGGCATTGGGGTGAGGCAAGAGCACGCTTCTTCAGAGAACTTCAGCACTGCTAGGCACATTGCCTGGATAGGAATATAATCTGGTTAGAAAAGCAAAAAGCCCAGAAGTCACTTGGGGGAGGTGTGTGTGCGTGTGCGCACGCCAGGATTTCTAGCTATTTTTATGTCTTCCTTCTGCTTTCTAAATACACGAAAGTGGTCCCGACTGCATTTCTATGGATCTCACAACCAAAAACAGTCAATGTGCTTTTAATAAATGGACTGCCCAGTAGAAGACGAATGGGGGTTCCCAGGATGCATTATTTCTGTATGCGGTCTACATTCAGGTACACATTGGGCTGGTCACGGTTAGGTCAGCACCTTGAATCCACCAGCTGCTCCTCAGTAGAAAGACGAGGCTTTCTACTCCTGTAAAGAGCTACAGTCTCAGAAACCCCGGGAGCAATTCTGTCCTGCCCTTTGGGGTCTGGATTGGCCAAATGGCAATGAGAGGTTACATTGAGACACAAAAACCTCTTAGGCCAAACCAGAGCACACCCCCATCTAAGTGTGAGGACCTGGGAACAATCCCTCCAAGGGCCTGGGGCATGGGTGGGGAGGTCTGGGGGCAATTTGGGGTGGAGGAAGCTGATTGCTAACAAACTGGCTCAGGGAGCTGAGTAAACACTTGTAGAGGACCTCCTTGGGGGCATTTGCAAAATGGGTGGTGGGGGAAGGCAGGCCCAAGGGCCCGTAGACACAGGAGAGAGTGCTTCCGGGTCAGTACCCATCCTGAGCATCCTGTTTTCATTTAGATAAAAGCATCTGGGCTGCGTGCTTTGGCAGAAACCACTTAGTCCCCATTTGGGAGGAGGCAGCACTGCGAGCCTCCAGCCCTGTGGT
>NW_022111373.1:142153049-142160727 GCF_000313985.2 Echinops telfairi
ACCCGGCTCACAATGATTGTAGTTGTTGGTTGTTGGGTGCCACCGGGTCAGTTCTGACACATCGCGACCCAGTGTTCAACAGAATGAAACGCTGGCCCGTCCTGCGCCATCCTCATGATGGTTGTTACGCTAGCCCATTGGTGCAGCCACTGTGTCCATCCATCTGCTTGAGGGCCTTCCTCTTTTCCCTGCCCCTCCGCTTTACCAAGCACGATGGCCCCTTCCAAAGATTAGGCTCTCCTGACAACAAGCCCAAAGCACTACATTCAAGAAAACCCTGTGGGACACTTCTGTCCCGCCACACGGGGTCCACGTGAGCCAGCATTAACTCACTGGCACCCAACAGCCACAGAGCTGGGAAGAGTGGGTGTGCTGTTCCCGGCATTAACTCACCCTTCAAAGCCTGTCATTGAAGATTTCCTCATGAGCCCATGTCTGATCAGCCGTTTACTACGCTTTGTGGACCAACAGGAGCCATGGTGGCATAGTGGTTATGTGTTGGGCTGAAATACAAAAGGTCGGTGGTTCAAAACCACCAACCGCTCCTTGGGAGAAAGATGAGGTTTTCTACTCCCGTAAAGAGTTTCAGTCTCAGAAACTCAAAGGGACAGTTCTACCCGGGCCTGTAGGGTTGCTGTGGGTTGGCATCGACTTGATGGCAGTGAGTTTGGAGTTTGGGAAGAACCAACAAATCCATCCTCATGACGTTTGCCTTACAACTCGCATAAGGCATTTAATTTACTGCTTATACTCAAGTATAAGATGAGGTATGCAGCACGTTTTTAATGCAGCTTTTATGGTAAAATTAGGTGCCTTGGCTGATATTCGGGTTGGCTTATGCTGGAGTATATATGGTAATTAACTTTTCTCTAATCTTTATGACGTTGCTATTCTACAGCAGAACCTTGGTGATGCTGTAGTTAAAGTTGGCTGCTAACTCAAAGGTCAGTGGTTCAAACCCATTGGCCACTCTACTGCAAGAGAAAGACATGGTAGCCCACTTCTGTGAAGATTACAGCCCAGGAAACCCTTTGGGGCAGCTGTCCTCTGTCCACGAGGGTCGCTAGGGGTCAGAATAGACTCCAGAGCAGTTGGTTTGGTTAGGGGTTAAATGTTGAGTGTACTTCTTTAGTTACTTTAATTACTTAGATACTGTGTTAGTCCAGGCTGACTAGAGAAACAAATCCAGGGAGAGTCATATATGCATAGGAAAGAGCATTATAAACATCCCAGCCCAGTCCATAAGTTCAATATTAGCCCCTAAGTCTGATAGTAGCCCATGACTTCCTCTTCAGACTCATGCAGCACATGCATTAATGCCGAATGCAGGAAGATCACAGGCTGGCAGGTGGAAAGTCCTGTGGGTCCGATGGCACTAGATGAGCCTCCAGGGCTCTGACTGCCATCAGCCTGGCTCCATGTGGTTTGTCAACAGGAATGTGAAGCAGAGTGAATGTGTCCCGCATCCAGGGAGGAAGAGAGGAAAACTCCCAAGATCCTCTTGAAAAGGCCAGGCCCACATAGAGGCATCAATCAGGCTGTGACCTGATGGACAGGCTAGACTCCACCCCTATAACCTATTTATCAAGTTGATATGAAATTATATAACTCCCACGGGTACCTAAGTCATGACAAAGAGAAGATCAGAGAAACATTTAGAAGCCAAGTATAAACATGTCCTTGAGGAAGACAAGTGGCCGGGCTTTTAACGTTGTTTGCTCCGTTCTTCAAATCGCCTTTGGTTTTTTGATGCTGTTCTCAGAATGCACAATGGTCCGTCGCACACCCACACAAACCCCAGGTACCCTCCTATACAAGCTTTCATTGAGGAAAAGCTTCTCCCTCCCCCACCTCCTCCTCACCCCCAGAGGATGTCATATTTCCCCAAACCAATTCTCAGGGAGCCTGGGAGAGAACCTTCCCCGGCAGAGTGGTCTCTCTGCTCTTGTGCTTTCCCATAAAACTTTACACCTGCCTTTACTGTCGGCATGAGGAGGACACTCAAAGATGGATGGAGGACACGGGACAGAAATAGTCACCCGCTCCCAGCCGTGGGAACGCTTGTGCTTTATTGTACTGTTATTGTTCACAGAGCCCTAGTGCCACAGCGGTTTAGTGCTCGGCTGCTAATGGAAAAGTCCATGGTTCGAACCCAGCAGCCCCAGCAGGACAATCACTGAGTCTGTCTGCTTACGTAAAGAGGACAGCCTTCGAAAGCTGCTGGCAGGTCCTGTGTGTCAGAATCAAACTGACGACTGTGGGGGACCAGGGGGCACAGAATTAGATTTCACTGCCCTTGAGTTGATTCTAGTGCTCACAAGGGCAGTTCTACCCTGTCCTATAGGGTCTCTATGAGGGCCATCGACTGAATGGCGATGAGTTGGGAGTTTTGGAAGGCAGAGTAGACTTGCACCCATGGGTTTCTGAGGTTGTAACTCCTCATGGGAGCAGAAAGCCGCGTCTTTCTCCTGAAGTGGTTTAGACCTTGTGGTTAACAGCCTGCGGCGGAGTCCACTTCACCACCAGCACTCCCCCCTTCAGTCCAGCCCTAGACAAGACTCTGGAAACCAGAATGACTGGGGCAGGGGGTGGGAATACCAAACGCTCCAAGAATCAAGGAAGTGACCTCTTCTGATGGTGCAGTGACCTCTTCTGATGGTGCGATTGCCACAATTCTGTGGGTGTTGGTGGGAGCCATCAGTCTGATCAGACTCACTGTGGCCCTGTGCGATACCGTAGAACGGGTTTTCTCGGCTCTAACTTTTAGAAGATCAGATTGCCAAATCTCTGTCCTACCGAGGCATTCCCAAACCCACTGCTAGAGAGTCAATTCTGGCCCGTAGTCACCCTACAGGACAGGGTAGATCGGCCGCCTTTGGCTTTCTGAGACTAATTCCTTAAGGGAGTAGTGGCCTCATATTTCTCCCAAGGCTATACTGGTGAGTTGGAACCACTGACCTTGTGGTTTGCAGCTCAGCCTTTCCTGTCAGCAGACAAATACGTACCTGTGGTGTCAACAGGGCTCCTTTCCACACTTGTAGCAGAATTCTGTTGAATCCCCAGAGTTAGAACCAATGTGGCGGCACCTACCAAGAATAATAACAACAGAGCAAACTTTAAAAGACAAAGGGTGTTGAGTCAATAAGGCAAAAGGAGGGTGTGGTAGCTACATAATCTGGTGTGCATTTGGAACTTGAGAGGATTAAGAATGAAGGGGTGGAGTCTAATCTGTCAGTCGGATTGTAGCCAATAAAGCCTGTGGGTATGGCTTTCCCCTAAGGATTATGAGAATTCCCATATTTTCCTCCTTGGAGGCAGGAGTGAAGTAGAAGAGAGAGGAGAGGACCAAGGGTGGAGGAGGTAAAGGAGACACAGTAGTGATGTTCAGGAACAGATAGGGGTGGACCCCAAGATCAGTTGGAGGCCTTGTGAAGGAGTCAGGTCATGCCACACTCCTCCCCCCTTTTGAAGCACCAGATCTCCCAATTCCAATGGATTTGTGGCACTCCCCCCACATTCCCCAGCCTCCCTCATCGCCCTTTCTCTTCCCTGTACCCACTCCCTTGAAGACAGAAATGGCTCATGTTTTAGATCTCTCTGTCCACTCCACCCAGCCAGTGGTCACCTTCGATGAAATCAAAGCCCTGCCCTGCTCTTCTCAGCCTTCAATGGCTCACCATACATACAGCAAGGAGATGAAACGCTGGCTCAAACCCATGTGATGCCGGCTTGTGCACAAATGATGTGAGCCGCAAGGTCTCCTAGCGGACACACTTCACCTGATCAGTGCCCTGGGATCCTGGTCTGTCCAGTTAGTGCTCAAGCATCATTATTTGTCCAAGGAATCTAGGTAATTTAATGGGATGGGCAGCCAGGCTCGGGAAACCTGAAAGGTTCTCCAGAGCCGAGCAGCGACCCCGGGCTTTCTGTGGATTATCTAGAAGTGAATGGAGGGCCTTGCAGGAAGTGTCTGAAAGCACTCAGCTGTGAAATGCAAGAGCACTTCCCACCCTCTGGCCCTGCCTTTGCTTTAGTTGACATCCATGCCCACAGGCTCAGACATGGCAGCATGGGCAACTGTCTCATGGCCATCTGCTATGAATCTGTCCTCGGGTGACGCTGAATACATTTCATTATGATCCATAGCAAAATGACAGTGATGAAGTAGCCACGAAAATAATCTTATGGTTGGGGATCACCACAACATGAGGTGTTATTAAAGGGTCGCAGCATTAGGAAGGTTGAGAACCACTGCTCTAGAAGATGCCAGTTTGGGCGATGTGAATTAAATGCCTCCCAAAGTAAAAAGAGGGTCCTTCCTTCAGGAAACAAGCAGTCCCGGGTGGCAGGAGTTGTGAGCATCCAGAGAGGCTTGTAGACATCAGCTGGAAGGTAAATTGAGACCTGATCAGACTGGGGTCCTCCAAAAATAATATGGAAGCAGCGTCAAGAGATCACATGATGTGTTGCATTGGGTCAATCGGCTGCACAAGACCTCTTTAAAGTGTTGAAAAGTAAGGATGACACTTTGAGGACTAAGGTGCATCTGACCCAAGTCATGATATTTTCCATGGCCTCCTATGCACGTGAAAGCTGGACATTGAATAAAGAATGCTGGAGAAGAATCAATGCATTTGAACTATGGTGTTGGTGAAGACTATTGAAAGACTACTGAAAGTACCATGAACTGCTAAAAGATTCATCCTGGAAGAAGTATGGCCAGAATGCTCCTTGGAGGCAAGGATGGCAAGACTGCATCTTACACACTGTGGACATGTTGTCAGGAGAGACCAGTCCCTGGAGAAGGACATCATGCTTGGTCAAGAAGAGGGGCAGCAGCAAAGAGGAAGGCCCTCAAGGGATGAACTGACACAGTGGCTGTTGAAGTGGGCTCAGGCATAGGAACAATTGTGAGGATGATGCAGGACCAGGCTGTGTTTCGCTCTCTTGGCACAGGGCCACTAGGGATTGAACCGGCTTGATGGCACCCGATGACAGCACCTAAGTAAGATGCATTGCTTATCATTAGGAATCCCCAAGTGGAGTGATGGCTCTTCCAATTACAAAGGAAAAGAGGAAGAAAAACAGGAAGAAGGAAAGAAAGGGAAAGAGAAAGAAACCTTGATTGGTCTTCATGCACTTTAGGGAGGTCTTATCCTCACAAAGCGCCCTGTCTAAAATGACAGGCCCTGGTATATAGCTCTAAGTTACCTGTTTCTAGGTCACGTACTCCATAACTTTAATGTCACTGGTGCAAGAAGGGAGGCAGGCATTCCAAGAGCCAAATCTACCAAAAGATCAAGAGGTCCATAAACATACATGTGAGTCTTCGTAATCTTGATGGGTCTGTATGTGTGTAAGAGACCCGGTGGTGTAGTAGTTACCATTTTAGGGGTGTGGTTGGGCTGCTAACTGCAAGGTCAGCAGTTCAAAACCACCAGCAGTGTCTTGGGGGGAAAATAGGGCTTCATATCTCCTGTCAAGACTTACAGTCTTGGAAACTTACAGGGGCGGTTCTACCCTGTCCTACAGGGTCGCTGTGAGTTGGCATCCACTCTATGTTAGTCTGGGTAGAATAGAGAAACAAATTCATAGACATACTCATAGGTGTATAAGAAAGAACTTTATATAGAAGAGCAAATGAATATTGAGAAAACATCCCAACCTAGTCCAGATCAAGTCCACAAGTCCGATATTAGCCCAATGTCCGAATCTATAAAGTCCTCTTCTGATGCATGAAACACATGCAATGACACCGAATGCAGGAATATCACAGGCCAGTAGGTGCAAAGTCTTGTGGATCCAGTGGCAGTAGAAGCATCTCAATGCTGGCAGGGGTCTCCACGTGGCTTCTCCAGTTCCCAGGGTACAGGGTCTATCAGCATAGTGCCATGTGTCTTGTCAGTAGAGTGTCTCTCAGGGAGTGAGCAGAGAGAGTGTTTATCTCCCGCCTCCAAGGAGGAAAATACAGGAGTTACCAGAATTCTCAGGAGAAAGCCATGCCTACACAGAGGCTTCATTGGCTATGACCCAATTGACAGATTAGACTATACCCCTTCACTCTTAATCCTCTCAAGTCCCAAACTGACACCAGATTATGTAACTACCACACACTCAATGGTAGTGAACTGGGTTTGGGTTTGGATTGGTTTGGAGTGTGCATCAGAAGACAGACATGCCATGCCATGAGAGATGTAATTTGTCCCTTTGGTTTCTTTCTTCAGCAAGTGCCCCAGCCTCACCTCGGGAAATGATCAGCCTCAAAGAGAGGAAAACAGACTATGAATCCACTGGCAGCAACACCACCTACCACGGGCCTAAAGGAGAACACACTTCCAGGAAAGACACCGTGACAGGTGAGCTCGGCGGGCACTTCCTCCCCGAGATGACCACTAGCTCTAGGGCGGGTCCAGAGGGCTGGCATGGCAAGCTTCCATCTGTCCTTGACAAATCAGCAAGACAAGATATAGCAGCTCTTGGGTCACCTGAGAGCTTGTAGGGAAAGTCCCAAGTGTTGGAAATGAGGCGACTGAGCCAGGGTTATGAAAACCGAGCAGCATATTCCTGAGAACAGCTAGGGGAGGAGATGTGCTCGGCACTTCCTTTCATCCTCGGTCTTCCTTTACCTTCCTTTACCCTTCTTCCTAGTCCACCTCCAAATACAGGCATGCCTCAACGCGCTCACAGGTTCCCTTCCAGACTATGGCAATACAATGAAAACGGTGCATAATTGTTTGGTTTCTTGATGTGTATCAAAGTGCACGTCACCGAAGTCTATTAAAGGGTGCCTCCTGGTAGTGCAGTTGATTAAGCATCAGACGAACAACTGCAAGATTGGCGATATAGACCCACCAGCCACTCCTCAGGAGCCAGCTCCAGGAAGATCCGCGGTCTTGGAAACCCGACGGAGCACTTCTACTCTGCCCTAAAGCGCTGCTGTAGTCAGCAGCCACTCTGAATCTGCGATTCGCGTGATGGAACATTTAGAAGATTAGGCAGATGACCAAAGTGGGAAACGGAGGCACAGAGTGAGCACGTGCAGTTGGAAATATGGAGCCAACAGATTGGCTTGGTTCCGGGTTGCCACATGCCTTGAGTTTGGCCAAATTGACACGTCTGCGAAGCACAATGGAACGGGCGTGCCCATATTCCATCACACGGGCACGAGGCACTAATGTGGTGTAACTTGAGGTGTAGGAGAACCCAAGAGGCTGGGCGCTGGAGGTGGATGCTGTCCATTAGGAAGCGAGGGAAGGAGTGGGATGGGCCAGAAAGAAAAGGAAGAGAAGGAAACCGAGCAGAGCAAGAGCATTTCCGGGAAGCCCACTCACTCCCTCCTATTGAGAACTCTGCCTCTTCCAAGGATACCAACAACCCCTTAGTGGGGCAAAGCCCCGTGACCCTTCATTTGCGCCACATTCCATGCTTTCGCCAAGAAGACATTGAGAGGTGCCCTTCCTCCATCCCACCTGCCGGAATCGCTTCCATTGCGTCTACTTTCTTATCATCCGGGACTCCGTGGAAGCTAACCTTAGTGCTTCTTGGTCACTACTCCAACATGCCCTGCTCCCCTTGTCCCATCACCTGCCTTCGCCTTCATTTGCCCTACAATCTGGACAGCGTTCCTTGAAGCGAGAGCCGCTGTTTCCATTCACAACCCCTCCAAGCCACCACCCCC
>NW_022111373.1:142160836-142164650 GCF_000313985.2 Echinops telfairi
GCAGGAGTGGGCATGCTCTGAAAGCAGAGTAGCCAGAGCTGGCAAGACACCGAGTGGGAACTTCCATGTTCCTCTCCGCCATGTGCAGGTGGAGAATGGCTCCATCCAGAGGAAGTAGAGTGTTGCCGGAGCAGGACTAGATTCAGTCATTCATGCAGGGTATGAAGAGGGCCACCCCCACACCGAAACCCAGGCCTGCCCAGAAGAATCTTAGAAAGTCCGAGTTGTTATTCTCTGTTGTCATTGAGGTGTAGGCCTGCAAGGTAGCCAAATAGACAAATTGGATGATGTAGTAAGAGCTCTTCCAGACCCAGGATGTCTAATAGACATTTGTTGATGGTAAGTGTATTTACCCGGAGGTAGTGTTTAACTTGGCACAGCAGAATCAAGCCACGCCTGTAATCAGCGGTCGCTTCTGATCCCCACCCCCAGGTCACAGCGTTGCTCCCACTGAGCGCCTACAGGGAGCATCTTGCCCTGATTCGTCCGGAGGTTCCTGGGCCATGTGAGCCGAGATCATGTCACCTCATTTCTCCCATCAACCTCATGCCATTGTAAACAAGCGTATAGGCCAAGAGAGTGCTGAGTCTGAGAGCGGAGTCCTTGGGGCCAAGACGCTGGGTGGAGAATCTCATTTGTACTGATCACTCTGAAGGCACAGTGACGCCCAGTTCCCCTGACCCGTTAATTTTGAAATTAGCATCGCTCCGTGCAGCCACGTTTTGCCCTTAGTCTGGGATGACAAATTGAGGCACGAAAGACCAGAATTGTGGAATTGACTGTGTTTTTCTCAGTGAAGTTTCAGTTTTCTCTTTCGTTCCCTTGCCCGGTCGAATTCTTCACAAAGGCTTTAAGATGTGGGTGTGTTGGCACCTGAAATACTTCCAGATGTACAAGATTAAAATGTACACAGAATTAAAATCAAATTTGGTTACAAAATGAAAAATAAAATGGAATGTTGACGCGATGGCTGATCCCTGCCTCCTCCGCACCCCCCCTCCCCCACGAAAATGGCATGGTGCATGACAAGCCCAGTATTGAGATGTATGTAATTACTTTGAACTTGTTTAAGGACTTAAACAGCTTCGCACTCACTTAAAAATGCAATGGAGAAGTGCGAAGTCCTTCAGGGAGCAAGACTGGGAGAACAGTGAGCTCTCTACTGGAGGATCTGCTTGTGGGAAAATTAGCCAGTAAGTGCTGTATTTTTATCATGGTATATTAGTCTGGGTGCATTACAGAAAAAAATTCACAGAAACTCATGTATAAGAGAGAGTTTTATATAAAGGTTAAGTGCACATCAAGAAACATCCAACATTAACCCATTAACCCATATGTCCAACACCAATCCACAAAGTCCTCCTCCAGCTCACAAAACACACACTATGATGCCGACTGCAGGAGGAAAGCTGAATCAGTGAAGGTGTAAACATCTCAGCGCTGGCAGGGGTCTCCACACAGGTGCTCCAGCACCCAGGGCTGCATGGGGGAAGGTCCATGTCGCTTCTCCTTGGGGATGTCTTGCAGGAAGTGAGCCTTGCCAGCTGAAGTAGGGAACTGCTAAGGCAGCTGCACCCTAGGGCGACCATCACAAATAAGAGACCCGAGAACTCGAAAGGCAACGCTCACCAAGCCATTTATCTCTTCGCCCTTCAACTAACCCCACTTGTGTTTATCGGCCAGGTTGGCACAAAAAATTAACTAATTCACACGGCGATGGTGTTGCCGATGGTGGTGGCACTATTGGTGCTGGTAGTGACGTGGGCAGGGGCAAAGGTGGTGATGCTCACAGTGATGACAGCAGTAAGGGTAGTGGTGGTGACGTATGTCGTCATGGTGATGTAGAGAAAGCAGTCGGGGTGGTAGTATTGAGGATGCTGGTAGCAATCATGGTGGTGAGGGTTGTGGAGTAGAGATGATGGTGGTTGAGGTGTTGGTGGTGAGGGTGAGGATGCTGGAGGCGGCAGTAGGAGTGACTGTTGCGATGACCATGGTCAAGCTGATGGTGCAGGTGAGGACAGAAGTGGTGGTGAGGTTGGTGGGTGTGGTGGTGATGGCAAACAGTGATCAACAGACTGATGGTCTATTTACCACTTCCTCTACCGGAGCCTTGGTGGCGTAGTGGTTACGAGTCGGGCTGCTAATCATAAAGTCCGCAGTTCGAAACCACCAGCCACTCCACAGGAGAAAGGTGGGCTTTCTACTCCTGTAAAGAGTTACATTCTTGGCAGCTCACCAGGGCAGTTCTCCCCTGTCCTATCGGGTCAATCGGAGTCAGCATCAACTCGATGGCAGTGAGAGAGCTTGACGATCTTAGGATAAACGATCTTAGGATAAACGAGCCTGGATGGTGTGAGGGGTTAAGAGTGGTGTGCTGACAGCAAGGCCAATAGTTCACCCTCACCAACTGCTTCATGGAGAAAGACGAGGCTGTGCCCGAAAGATGCATACTTTGGGAAAGCCTGTGGACCAGTCCTCCTCTGTTCAGTGGGGTCACGATGAGTGAGGATGGAATTGCTAACCTCTGCTTTCCAACATTTCCATAAGCCATCGCCGTTGCAGACTTTCTTGCTAGATTACATTTCTTGTGGTCTCCTTGAAGATGAGGATTCTTTCTGCAATTGAGAAGAAACTGAAGGGACACCGGCAGGTTGGTGCATTAGAAAACAGAAGGAAAAGCTGCCATCTTCCTTGTTTCTTGGGCATCAAAGGACTCTCTACCCTTGCCACCAAAGCAAGCCTCACCTCTGCTACGGGAGAAGCATGAACAGTAGTGACCTCAAAATTTGACACAAGAAGGAGGAAGCCTAACGCGAGGCAGCCCCTTGCCTGGCTCTACTTGGCTCTTGGAAATAGAGATCCTTCCAGGGTCGTGTCCCTGGGTCCCCTTCTTTCCACCTCCTGGGGATCTACTTTCCAGCTGATGCCTTCTCCCCTTCATGATTCTCTGCCCTTCGGGAGCCTTTCGGAAGCAAACGTCAGCTGCTCATTCAGGCACGCCAGACGTGGACAGTCTTTCTTGCCATCACAATTCCCCAGGAGCATCATGTTCAGAAGCTTGCAGAACAGTGGGCTGGGGGATCCTAGCAAGTACACAGCCTGACTTTGAAATGCCCTTGAGGGATTTTTCCCTCTCCTCTGAGCTTCTTGAATGCAGAATGTCTTTCCATCGAGTGATACAGCCCATTTTGTCAGTGTATTTCTTAGTCCTTTTAAGGCGACTCTAATCTTCAAAATGTGAATTAAGTTGGTAATTGCAGTTTGAGGCCTTGTACCCCCTGAAGAAAGCTTCAGTACCTCTATGTTCAGCTCAGACCTTCAAAGGCAAACCATTGGTGAAGACACGGTCTGTCTGAATGGATCGCAACCACACCATCACCTGCAAGCTGGTGAAGAAGACCAAAGAGTAGGATGAAAGGCCTTCCAGTAGAAACAGCATTAGCGCTGAAATCACAACCATGGCAGGAAAGGAGGCCAGGCCGGGACTAGGGCAACCTTTCCCATCATTCTGAGCAGCAGAAAAAAGAAAACGCAGGACTTCACCTTGTCCTCAAAGTGGCCTCTCCATAAGCACTTGACAGCTCTCAAGGCAGAGTTGCCTTTTTAAAGGTTCATTCATTCACCGAGTCCGTCAATAAAGCACTCCATCAGTGAGTGTTCACAGTGGGCCAGGCACTGGTACGGGCTCTGAGGGTACATACAACAGTAACAAGACAGACCCAGATCTGCCCTCGTGGAACTTCCACTCTCGTAGGTGAATGCAGGCAAGAAAAGGGGTGGACCTAGAACAGATTCACCAATAAGGCGGTCTCAC
>NW_022111373.1:142165176-142176047 GCF_000313985.2 Echinops telfairi
CACAGAGACAGAACGTGTGTTAGGCTGGGTTGTCGAGAGAATGCACAGCAGTGACACCCATCGATGAACAAGAAAGGACTTTATGTTAACAAGGGGCCCCTTGTCCAACTGAAGGCAGTGGGTCCGATGCCAGCCAGGGCAATGACTCAGAAAGGTGACGCAGGAAGATCACAGGCAGGTGGATGCAGACTCGCAGGGCTCCAAGGTCTGTGTGAGCAAACGTGGCAGGGACCCAGAGGCAGCTCTCAAGTTGGGCAGCCCTGATGGCACCGCCCCTGGAGGCAGACGCAGAGTCCCAGCGAGGAGGCGAGCAAAGTGGCAGAGAGGAATCATCTCAGCTGGGTCTTGCTCTTATCCAGATGGCCACACTCTGAAGGAGGTGACATCACGCTGCCACTTGATTGACAGTTCGAATTCCACCTGTAGCCCGGAGCATCCCATTGACATAATATCTCACTACCACAGGAGGGGTGTCTGTCACACCAGAGAGCCTACCTGAGTAGTGTTTGTCTTGTTGAGTTTCATTGAAAAGGGCCTCCTAGCCCTCACTTCCTAATCAAAGTTTACCAACAGGAGTTTCAGTTCACAGCTACCTGAACTGTGCATGTAGGTAATAGGATCTTTCCTTACAGCTTCCCTACCAAGAGCGCCAACCGGTGGTGTATTGAAAAACAGAAATGTGATGTCTCACGGTCCCGGAGGCCAGGAATCTGAATGCAGGGTGCAGGCAGGGCCATGCGCTCTCCCAAGCCTCTAGGGCTGGGCTAGGCACCATGTTTTCTGCCAGGGCCCATTTGAATATTTATAACATCATGCAAAATAGAATCCGTTCTTGTTTCTAGAGTGCTTTACACCCCGATGACAGAGCTTCCGTCAACCCACGGCCTTTAGCAGCTGTGTGGGGAGTGGTGGTCTGCGCTGGATCACTTGAGCTTCAAGGGCAAAAGAGTGGTGCCCAGGTCTATAGAAGCTGTGGGCCAATGGAGGGCCCCTCTCCCCTTCCTTCCCACCAGCCCAGGGGCTCGTCAGAAGCGGAGCATGGGTGTGTGTGTGTGTGTGTGTGTGTGTGTGTGTGTGTGTGTTTTCAAGTCTCTTTCCCTAGCAGGATTCTAAAGCCACAGCCTTTAGACCAGTGGTTCTCAACCTGTGGGTCACCGCAACCCCTTTGGGGGTCGAACGACCCTTTCATAGGGGTCGCTCGATTCATAACAGTCGCAACATTATGGTTATGAAGTAGCAACGGAACTAATTTTATGTTTGGGGGTCACCCCAACATGAGGAGCTGTACTGACGGGCGCCGCATTAGGGAGGCTGGGAACCACTGCTCTAGACAGAAAGGGGAGTCTCGTAGGGTCGTCCTGCTCCTCCTTGGGACCTGGGGCCAGGGAACTGTCTGGGAGGTAATGAAGCACTTTCGTGAGCTCCAGCTAGAAAATATATTCTTGTCGTCCCTCAGCTGAGCACTCTGCTGCCGGTACAGATTCCCACATGCTTCAGTGCAGGTGACAAGCCTTGATTACCCGCCAGCCTCCACCGTAGTCAGCAGCAATAAAACATGTATGATTACCATCTGCTGGCCGCACCTGCCCTGACCCTGTGCGCATTATGGCCAGAGGCTGACGCCCCGTGGGGACTTTGTCAACTAACTGTTCTTCTTTCTCCAGATTGGTATCTAAAGCAGAAGGGCTCAGGCCGGGAAAGGTTTTCCACTCCACATGGCCCACCTGGAGCCCGGCTTGGTGAGGTCAAGGACCCCACCCCTCGAAATTCCTGACTCCTTGTTGGGAATCTTGCTTTTCTGGCTAATCCTCTCCTTTTCCTTTGGCTTTCAGCTCAAAATACTGGAATCTCAACTTTGTATAGAAATTCCTATGGCGCGCCCAATGAAGACATCAAACACAACCAGGTAAAGACGTCGTGACCCATCAGGAGATGTGTGTTTGTTCGAGGCTCAGGGAATGGCTAACTCTCTGTGTTTACTTGGACCCTAAGGGGGTCTGTGGGGTCTGTGGGTGGTCAGAGTGGCCCCTCACGAGAAAGTGAGATTCACACAGGAAGACCAAAGACAAACAATGAAGTACTCCCAGGCCCCAGGGGAAAAGGTGGACCCATTAGAGGATTGCACAGTAAAATGGAGCTATGAGGGAGCAGGGAGGTGTATGGTCAGCTGGGTGGGGGTCTCAGGGTGAGTGGAAGCTGAAGTCTTTGAGTTGTTATTGCCCCTGACAGCAAAACCCAATCCATTGCTATCAAGGAGATTCCCACTTAAGAGACCCTAAAGTGAAGTTGTTGTTGTTGTTGTTAGGTGCGGTCAAATCTGTTCCAACTCACAGCGACTCTGCTTCCAACAGGACAAAACATTGCCCCGTGATTCCCCATCCACACAGGTGTTATGTGTGTTAGACCGGGTTGACTAGAGAAACAAATCCAGTGGCACACATATATGTATAAGAGAGCTTTATATCCAAAAAGTAATGATCTATCAAGCAAACATCCCAGCGCAGTCCAGATCAGGTCCATAAGTCCCATACCAGTCCATAAGTCCCTCTTCAGACTCACACAGCCACACACAATGATGCAGAATGCAGGAAGATCACAGGCCGGTGGGTACAAAGTGTGGATCCAGTGGTGGTGGCCGCATCACAGGGCTTGAAGCAACCAGGGTCAGCCAGCACGAATGTGAAGGCAAAGAGAGATGAGAGGTTCCCAGGACCCTCCTTATGTGGAGGCCACCCCCACAAGGAGCTACCATCAGGCTATGACCCGATTTACAGGCTAAACTCCACCCCTGCGCATTTATAGATCTTCAAGTTGACATGAAGTTATATAACTACCGCATTACGTTTAAACCCATTGTTGTAGACACTGCATCAAGCCCATCTTGTTGAGGCTCTTCTTCTTCTGCGCTGACCCTCCCCTTTATGAAGCATGATGTCCTCTCCCAGGCACTGGTCTCTCCGATCACATGCCCAAAGTATGTGAGACAAAAGCCCGCCATCCCTGCTTCCAAGAAGCATTGTGGCCGTACTTTCAAGACAAATATGTTTATTATCCATAATGCTTACAATGCTCTTTGCCAGCACCAAGATTTAAATGCCTCACTTCTCCTGTGAGCTTCCTTATTTATATGGCGGAATGGTGCTTGGATAAGGAAACATTTCCATTGTTAGATAACAGGTGAAAGGGCACCGAGGAGGAATTGTTGGGTGCCATTCGGCTGCTAACCGCAAGGTCAGCATTGCAGCCCGCCAGTGCTCTGCGGGAGAAAGACGAGACCAGGAAGACCGTCAGTCTCGGAAACCCGACGTTGGATCACCAGATGTTAGAGTAGAAGCTGTGGCAGTGGATTTGGTTTCAGGCAGCAATCAGGAGGAGCACTTCTCTAGAAAAAGACACCATGCTAGGTAGAGGATCACTGAAAAAGAGGAAGAGCCTACATGATATGGGCGGCCACAGTGGCTGCAACCACGGGCGCAAACGTAGCAGTGCCGGTGAGGATGTGCAGGACCAGCCAGCGTTTCCTTCTGTTGTGCTGGGCTCGCTGGGAATTGGAAGAGGAATAACAGAAGCAGCAAACGACAGGCCACCAAGTGGCTGCTTGACACATAGGGGAGGAAATGGAAAAGACCATGTTCCTTGACCTTCCCCATCCCATACGTGGAACCCTCACGGGGTCGGTCACGTGGTGCCGCTGGTTGATAGAACAACCACACATTTAAATGCGGCCCTTGGCTGCACGACCACTTCACGTTTCTTTCTGGTGGGCGTACGCAGCTTTCCAACCATGGTGCAGAACTCATCCCACTGTCATAGCGTAGTAGATACTGATTCATAGCGACACTATAGACGGGGTAGAACTGGCCCCTGTGAATTTCTGAGACTGAAACTCTTTAAGTAGAAAGCCCCTTCTTTCTCCCATGGAGCAGCTGGTGGTTTCAAACTACTGACCTTGCAGTTAGCAGCCCGCTCGTAACCACGACACCACCAGGCTAAAAAACAGGGTCCAAATAGACCAGTGTCCATTGTAGGTGCTACTCTGATCATTGCTAGACAGGGATGAGGTCACTGCTACGAGCCAGCCAATTCTTCCTTAGGAAGGAAGCATGAATCCGACATCACCGTTTCCAATAAAGTGGAGGCAGCAAGTTCAATATAAACAACTAAATAGAAAGTACATACTCAGGAGCGCCCTACAAGACCCAGTTGGTGTGTGGCACCTGAAGCATTGCACGCCCAGCAGCTGGTTAGAAATGCAGGTGAGATGCTTCCCCAGCCCACCTGGGTCAGATCGCATTCCCCAGGACACCCAGGTGACTTGGCTACACGGTCACATTTCAGGAGCCCTGAGTCCAGGAGACTTCCAGAACGCATCTGTGTTTTCCTGTCAGTTTTCTTCGCACCTGTTCCTCAAAGGCTTGTTCTCTGGGTGACTGTGGGACGTGGGTGCGTGAAGGGACACCCGGCATCTGAGCCGGCATTGATGGGGCAGCTTCATACTTTTCTCTCTGGTGACGGTCATCCCAGACTCAGCCCTGACAATGACTGTGAGCTCTGCCCATCGTATGGTGACCTTGGAATGACTGTAGTTTCATTGTCAGATTACACTAAGTCAGCGCTTCTCAACCCGTGGGTCTCGACCCCTTTGGGGGTCGAACGACCCTTTCACAGGGCCGCCAGATAACAAAATTAGTTATGAAGTAGCAACAAAAATAATTTTATGGTTGTGGAGTCACCACAACATGAGGAACTGTATTAAAGGGTCACGATGGCATTAGGAAGGTTGAGAACCATTGCACTAAGTGGTTGGTGGCAGGCGCCTACCTTAGAGTAGATTCCTACACATAGCAACCTTAGGTCCTTCTGTAACAGAGCACAAGTTGGACTGCTAACCACAAGGTCAGCAGTTCGAAGCCCCCAGCTGCTCCATGGGAGATACATGAGGATCTCTGCTCCCATAAAGAAGTACAGTCTCAGCCCCCACTATCACGACCCTAGTGCGGCTTCTCAATTCAGGCTAGACTGGAGCATGTACACAGGTATAGATAAGAGATTGGGGCTCATGACACATGGAATCCAGGAACAGGGGTGGGAATAGTGATACCAGAAGGGTAGGGAGAAGGTGGGGAGAGGAAGGGAGAAAGGGGGAACCAATTGCAAGGATGGACACATAACCATACACCCCTCTTCAGGGGGAAGAACAATAGAAAACACAGGGGAATGGAGACAGTGGTCAATGTAAGATATGAAAATGATCATTTATAATCTATCAAGGGGCATGAGGGGGCAGGAGAGAGGGGGGAAAAAAGAGGAGCTGATACCAAGGGCTCAATAGCAAATAAATGTCTAGAAATGAATGAAGGCAACATATGTCCAAACATGCCTGATGCAATCGATGAATGGATTGTATCAAGAGTTGTAAGAGTCCCCAATAAAATGACCAAAATGAATGACAGCCTCACAAACACAGCAGGCAGTTCTACTCTGTCCTATAGGGTCGCTATGAGCCAGAAATGACTCGATGGCAGTGAGTTTGCCTTGGTTTTGATTTTATAGTAAAGATGTATTCAGTCCTGTGCCATCCTCACCGTCATTATCTCATTTGAGCCCATTGCCACCCTCACTGTGTGACTGCGCCTCATTAAGGACAGATCTTCCATAAACCCTCTTCTCAACTCACCTCTGTGTAACCAAGCAGGATATCCTCCAGGGCCTGGTTCTCCTAATGACATGTCAAAAGTATCTCCTCGATTCTAAGGTGCCTTCTGGCTGTACTTCTTCAGAGACAGATTATATTATAGAGTATGCTGTTACCTAAATGTCATTGAGTTGATTCAGACTCATAGCAACGCTACATAGGGTTTCCAACAGCCAGTGGGTTTGAAATGCTGGCTTTGTGGTTAGCAGCTCAATGCCTAATGCACAGTACCACCAGAGCTCCTTAGACTGTGCTATAATACTTTAATATCCATACTAGTATTATCATAGCCCTATTATCATGTAGAGTCCTGGTGGCACGGCAGTTGAAGACCACCACTGCGTACTGACAGGTCAATGGTTTGAACCCACCATCCGCTAGGACACAGTCTGTTCTCATAAGGATTTCCAACCTTGGAGATCCTGTGGGGTGGTTCTACTGTCTGTCCAGGATTGCCATGAGTTACAATCGATTCTATAGCAACAGGGTTTGTGGTGGCTGGGAAGGAGGGGAGGGAGTTATTATTAACGCAGATCACTATTTCACTTTGTAACTTGTGCCAGAACTGGCGTTTGCTCCATCTCTACATTCCTGCCAGGCATCACAATAGTTGGAGCGCAGAGAGAAACACTCCAAAGCTGTTGGCTTGATCCCCATACCCATGAGATAGCAAACGTCATCTTCATGAGCACCCTGCTGTTCGTGAACATTGTCTGAGAACCCAGCAGGGAAGCGTCTGTGCAAAGGAAGGGGAATCCCCTTCCAGAGAGTAGCCGCCTCGTTCGTTGTTCGTTCGGGGCAGGCCCTCTCTGCACAGCCAGTGCCAAGGGGAGGAGGGGGAGAGGGAGACACAAAGGGACTCCTCAACCTTAAGTTGTTTTTCAATCAACCATTTAGGGACCCCTGGTGGCACTGCCAGGCAAGTGTTGGGCTGCTAACCTCAAAGTTGGAGGTTCAAACCCACCAGCCACATCATGGGAGAAAGAAGAGGATGTCTATTCCTGTAAAGCTTTCTAGCCTCAGAAACCCAATGTGAGGTCCATATGAATCCAGTCATCTGAATCAAATCCTGTCATTAAAGACAAACAAATCTGCCTTGAAAGGACTAGAGCCAGAGGGGTCCTCAGAGGCAAGCACGGGGGGTGGGGGTGGGGGGACGACTTCATCACATGCTTTGGACAGGATGTCAGGAGACACCAATCCCTAGAGAAGGCCATCATGCCTGGGAAAGGAGAGGGACAGTGATAAAGAGGAAGACCCTCAAGGAGATGGATTGACACCGCAACTGCAACCGTGGCCTCAAGCATAGGGCCCATCATAAGGATGTAGAGGACAAGGCAGTGTTTTGTTCGGTTGTGCATAGGCTCGCGCCGGTTGGAACCGATTCCTTGGTACTGAACGACAGCAACAACAACATGAGTTAAGTCAGTCAGTGGCAATGGGCTGAATCAACCACCAACAGAAGAAATGTACACAGGAGTTAGGTTTTTTTCTCTTCAATTTTCCAACATACATGCAGCCTCACTAGGCAACGTTCTCACCCCCCTGGTGAATGCACAGGCCCTCCTGCCCATTGGACACGTTGCTGACACCTTGCCAGACTCTACTCAGCGCTGGTCTTTGCCAAAAGCAAAGCTGCCAATGAACAAATAAACGGGGTCATGAGCCACAGACAGCAGGTCACTGGAGTGTCCCAAATATCTCACAGGTCAACAGAGGTCATGGGTATTAGCAGGTGGTTGACGTTGGGTGCCATCAAGCTGGTTTTGTCTCATCACCACCCTTTATACAACAGGATAAATCACTGCGCGGTCCTGTCCCATCCATCCTCACAATTGTTCTTATGTCTGAGCCCATCGAGGCAGCCACTGGGTCCATCCATCTCGTCCAGGGCCTTCCTCTTTTTCACTGCCCTACTTTATGAAGTCTGATGTCCTCCTCCAAGGACCTGTCCCTCCTGATGAAATTCTGTACGGCCCGGGAGCACACCATCCAGCTCTGAGTGCCACTTGTCCAGAGTAGACTTCTGGACTGTAAGGTTCATCGTTAGGTCCCTGGGGAGAGAGAAGGCCATCGATTTCCATAGACCTACTTTCTCCCCATGGATTCCCACTCTGTTGGAAGTGAACAACCCCAGGGCTTTGTGGCATCTCACAGCTGTGGTTGCCCTGTACCGCTGAGGATGACTTGAATTTAGGTTCAGGAGACAGCCCCAAATAGTTATTTGGGTTATACGATGGTCACCTACTCATGGTTTTCCATGACCTTTTCGCAGTCCCATCATATCAACTGCACTGGCCATTCCCATACCACAGACTGAGACTGGGGCATAGGAGAGAGACAGACATGCACATGTGTACATAGGAATGTATGGGTAAACTAAGAAGAACGCATCCAATGTTGAACATAGTGCCCAGTGGAACAGAAGCACAGTGGAGCCTGTTTCACTTCCCACCCTTTGGAGTCCTTGCACTTGGGTAGCAGTGCAGTCTTGGAGGAGAGAAATGGTAGACATAGCACATGACCATTCAGAGAAGACCTCTACCATCCATGTGGTTTGGTAGATGTGATCCTCGCAACATGGACACACAGAATCCCACAAATTCCTGGTCCCCAGGCTCTTAGGCCAACAGATGTCTAAGTGCTGAGGATTTTCCCAGGTAGAAAGAAAGCTTATTCATTCAGAGCTACTAACTAGGAGCAAGAGGCATACTGGACAGCAGCTATGATGAAGTTCACCACTTCTTTGAACAGGTCGATTCCTGGTATAAATCAATGACATATACGGGGAGGGAGTCTCCCGTGCTCAAGAGAAGAATTATGTGCAGGCCACTAGAAGCATTCATTTACAACATGACGTGCTAATTACAAATCATTACCCATTAACTAAGACCAATTTCTACAGGAATTGCCCAGGCTGTTTAGTTAAATTAATCAGGAATTACTGAATCTAGGAAAGTAATCAGACCGTGTTCAGAGGGGGTTTCTCATTCAGAACAGACCTCCTCCACGATTAGCACACATTTGCCATCTCCATGTGACTGGCCTCATCCCACGCGTGAAGAGGTCTGTTCACTGCATGACCAGGGTGCCTGGGTGGGGACCCCCACAGGGAACTGGAGGAGAAGGGGAGAGCTGGGCTCTCAGCTATGACTGCTAATAAATATATAAGCACCCTGAGCCATGACCATCTCCTTGCCATCCCTTAATGCCAAGCAACCCAAGGCCACACCATGAAGGGATTCCAAATCATCGTAACCCAATAGGGTTACCCCAAAGGGTTTCCAGGGCTGTAATCTTTATGGAATCAGGCTGCCACCTTCCTCCCATAATTCAGCAGGGGGTTGGAACCACCCACGTCTGGTTAGCAGCTTCACCAGCTGAGGTCTTTCAACAGGACTCCTTTAAAGCCAAGCTGCGAGAAGGAGTTCTTGAGTTCCTATAACTCAAAGGTTCCTAGGGTCTACTTAACGCTCCAGGGATCTCATGTCAGACAGTAGCCATCAGAGAGTCACGGTGGAAGCAGGGATTGTTGAGGTTGGCTTAGACACACTCACTGCCATCAAGTCGATGTTGACTCACTGGGACCCGGTAGGACAGGGTCGACCTCCCCCTGTGAATATCAGAGACTGTAACTCTTAATGGGAGTGGAAAGCCTTGTCTTTCTCCCAGATACTTACTTCTAAAGAGCCCTTGACATCCATCAACCAAGACGTTATCATCACAGTCAGACCTTAATTGAATCAGGTTTGAAAACACTTGCTTTCCCAGAGCACAGAGGGTTTTGACTGGACTCTCTCTTCTTCTAAGCAGTACATCTGTCTAGGACTCTGGTACGTGGTCCCTTGAGTAGGTGTGCTGGAGTGACCTCATTCCCCAGGAGCAGATTGGAGACATAGTGGCCCCAGCCCTCTGGAGGGGCAATTAGGTGCCTGGCTGACCATGCGACCTTGTATATCTTCATTGTCTCTTTGTCTGGGATGATAGCACCTCTGGAGAATACTGGAGGTGCAGGGGCGTCGATAATACACCACTGTGTTCCCTAGCTCCTCGCCCACTGTCGTTAGTCAGAAGGATGACCTAGAATGATCGACACAAAGCCAATGAGCAGTTGGCAGTGTTCTGAGCAGCACCAGAGTGGTGACTTGGGGGTCAGCTGGAGAGGAAAGATGAGTGCTTGGCTGCAGTTAGGGAGGCTGCTCCCAGGGAACGCAAACTCACCCGCGTGTTCTCTGCTTTGCAGGTTTCTGCCCAGCCAGTCCCACAGGAGCCCAGCAGAAAAGAGTACGAGCCCTACCAGCCTTTCCAGAATTCCACGAGAAATTACGACGAGTCCTTCTTTGAGGACCAAGTCCACCATCGCCCTCCCACCAGCGAGTATACCATGCACCTGGGACTCAAGTCCACCGGCAACTACGTCGACTTCTACTCGGCTGCCCGTCCCTACAGCGAACTGAACTATGAGACGAGCCACTACCCTGCATCCCCTGACTCGTGGGTGTGAGGCGCAAGGGGCTGGCAGGCTGCAGCGCCCCGGGAGCCATGCATGTGCATGCATATCACCAGACATTTCTTTTTTTCCCTGCAAATTTAGTTTGTCAGAGCCTGTCCCGTAGGAAGGCGGTGATAACCAGTAAGCTGATCCGATGAGCCATCTGGAAGCGCTAGCTCCGTGAACTGGAAGTAGTTCACCCGGGAGTCCATAGAGAGCAGCCAGTGAGCCGCGTCTGGCCAGGGCGGTCCAGTTTGAGCTGTAGGGAGTGGCACGTGCTTTATGGTGGGTGTGGAGGCAGGGAGAGCAGGGGAGGCACAGGAGGTGGCTGGGGTGTTAAGCACAAGACACAGCATCGTTTACACACTGTAGGGGGGACGGCTTCTCACACCTTGTTTGATCTCTTCATCTGTTGTGACTCTAGGCTTCCAGTTGCATTGGGGTTCCTCTGTACAGCAAGATGTTTCTTGCCTTTTGTTAATGCATCGTTGTAAAGTATTTGATGTACATTACAGATTAAAAGAGAGAAGTACATTGTGTATATTACACCAATGCCGTAAGCGGTGTTTTCCTCATCCATGGTTCTAAATATTGCTTCAATTTCCAACTTTTGAAAGGTGTATGGATTTCCAACTTTTCTTTTCTTTTTCGTTTCTCCCAGTATGTTTTAACAAAAACAAAAAG
>NW_022111373.1:142176147-142180456 GCF_000313985.2 Echinops telfairi
AAAAAAAAAAAAAAAGATATCTATATATGGGAAAAAATCAAAACAAAAGGAATATTTAGCAGTATTGTTCGTTCTGATATGTGAATTTGTTTGTGGCAACTAAACAAGGCATTCAGCAGTTTCTGACAACTAACACGTCATTCCACACTCCTTGTCAACAAAGTGCTTTTTCACTGCCTACGATTTTAGATGTAGATATTTGAAATAGATTTTTTTTCATTTATACCAGTTTTCTTTATGATGATACAGTGTTAAAAAGAAAATAAATTACAATTGATAAGTCCTCCATATTTGCTAAGAATGTCTATTTCCAAGGATCTCTCTGACAAAATACACATTCTTGCCTGTGCGTCTGTGCATGTGTGAGTGTGTGTATGTCCACGTATGTATAAAAGTAACCTGTATGAGATTTGATTTTTTTTTTTTAAGAAGCAATTTCATTTGCTGTTCATCTTGTATAGATTTGCCGTTGATTGGGGCCTTTTGGGTTTTTGGTTTTTCGGTCGTTTTTTGTTTGTTTGGGTGGGGTTTTTTTTGGTATAAATGTACGTTGCTTTGTTCCTTTTTTACTGTATTTACTCTCTGACCATCTAGTGACTCAGGATATTAGGCCAGTTGAAGTGAAGTTATAGAATTCTCACCTGTTCTCACCTTCTTCGAAACCCATCCCTTCCACGGGGCCATTTTCTTCCATGTTTGATGCCCACGAACACAATCAACCATGGCCAAGTCAATAATTTCACTTTGGGGCCAATTACTTGAAGTATCCACAGATAAACGTCGACTGCTCACCTTACCACTACCACCACCCCAAATTTTTTTTTTAACTTTGTTGTTCACGTGACAGGGAGCAGTTGACAATAATGGATTAGATTATGAAAGATGAACTTGAAGTTAATGGTAGAGTAGTGTTTCACAGAGCTGAGAAATCAGGCTAACCATTTAAAAGAACACGGGCGGGGGGGTAAATTAGCTTTGCTCTTTAGACGCAAATGACTAAGGCCAATAGGTGCCTAGCAAATGTTAACTGTTCTTGGAAAAAAATAAAAACTGACATAACAAAAGAAATCGGCTGCCATCTTCCTTTAACACTTGCCCCACCCCCCTGTCACTTTCAACAGTTTGAGTCAGCTCGAACGCTAAGTCAGCTGGTTCTTTTTCCAAATTTTAGCAACAAACAAAAGAGACTTGCTCTAAAGGCATAGCTGATTCCCAGAATACAGAAATTCACATACATTGTTTCTGACAAATTGCATGCAAGTGTGTCATGGATGCCATATTTCTGGTTTCCTTTGTGGGATGCTACCAGACAGCCTCTATCCAGCCCCTCAAAAAAAAAAAAAAACACAAAACATGGCCATCAAGACAATTCTGACTCATAGTGACCCTATAGGACAGGACCCTATGGAACTGCACCCATGGGTTTCTGAGACTGTAACTCTTAAAGCCCTATCTTTCTTAATTGTAGTTGCTAGTGGTTTCAAACTGTGGACCTTGAAGTTAGCAGCCCAATACATAACCACTACACCCCCAGAGCTCCTATCCAGACCCCCAAGACAGTGCTAACATTTCATCTGAATGATAGAATGTGTTTTCATTCAGGCAAGAAAAATCCATACACATGACTTTCCCACAACCCGATAGCTTAGCTGGCTTGAGCTCTCCAAATGTAAGTAGTAAGAGGCTGTGGTCTGAGTCATTAAGGAGAAATAAACATACGCACCAAGACAGCGCTTCTTGTAGCAGAATTTTGAGTCTCGACCTGTGCCCTGTATTGGCATCTCCTGTAGATGAAGGGGGGTGGGGAGTCTCCATGACTCTGAGAGCACATCATGCCTGCTTCGGATGCGCTTGTTGGGCTGGGAGGTCCGTGGCACCAGAGGTAGAGTAGGTCAATGGAAAATGCCTGTGCTCATAGGAACACAAAGTGCGTATTTGAAAGATGGTGGCTGGAGGGGTAAATGGAAAGTTAGATGGATAGACACATAGATGATAGATAGGTAGGTAGAGTAGATGGATCGATACAGCCCAGTCAGGTCTGTCTAACAGCCGGAGGAATGGGATAGGTAAAGGAAGGAAGCAGGAAGAGTGCTGTTACAGCACAGGGACTGCAGTCGGTGTCACCAAGCGTTCTGTGTTGAATGGGGAGCCCAATTTGCTCTGAACATGCTCACTCACGTCACAATGAAAGATTTAAAAAGGACCGATACTGATTCTGAGCCACCATGTAAACAAGATCAAATGGACCTTCCGTCTAGGATAAGGTGACCAGATTGTACCATTGGTAAAGCGGGACACCATTGATAAAACTCATATCCTGGTGAAATAGCCACATGGCAGCCGAAAACCATATATATACCCTAGCTTGTCATGCATGCTTTCCAAAAATCGGGACTTTTTCAAAAACACCGGGGGATGCAGGGAAAATTGTTAAAGCCAAAAGCGGGACTTCTGGTCACCGTAGTCTAGAGGGCTCATTACACAATCCCTGACCTACCATTCTGAAATCCAAAGTCCTCACTTGATGACGAAGCCCAACCTAAACTGACACAACTGCTCACAGTCCCTATCACACTTCATGGGACAAGTCAGAAGTTTCTCAGGCAGGGTGTGTTTGCTTACAAGGTACTACCTGTACCATGTTAGGTTGTTATGAAATTTATGTAGCATGCTTGTATTATTATTGTCATTACGTACCGTCCAGTTAACTCTAACCTATAGCAAAACATATACAAAAGAAGGAACATGGGCTGGTTCTGCATAATCTTTGTCATTTGTGTTAGACTGAGTTGACTAGAGAAACGGATCCAGTGACACTCATATCTGTGGAAGAGAGAGCTTTATATCAAAGAGCAATTGTATATGGAGAAAACATCCCAGCCCAAGTCCTTAAGTCCAATATCAGACCATATGTCCGTGATACTAGTCTCTAAATTCCTCTTCAGACTCAGCAGCACATGCAATGAGGCTGAATGCAGGAAGATGACAGGCTACTGGGTACAAAGTCTTGTGGATCCAGCGGCAGTGGAAGCATCTCAGCACTGGTGTGGGTCTCCACATGGCTCCTCAACAGGAAGGTGAAGTAGAGAGAGTATAGAAAGAGAAAAAGTTTCCAGAATCCTAATGAGAAGGCCACACCCACAAGGAGGTAGCATCAGCCTGTGACCTAATTGACAGGCTAGACACCACGCCTACACTTATTCATCAAGTTGACATGAAATTATATAACTACTAAACCATTGTATTCATTGTTTGCTGCCAGTGTGCTAATCCATCTAATTAATGGTCTCCCTCTGCTCCGCTCAAACTGGAGCAAGCAGTATGCTCTACTTCAGAGATTAATTACTACTGAAAACATGTTCTAAACTAATCTTGCTTCTACAGAGCATTTTTGACTATACTTCTTCAAAGACAGATTTGTTCATTCTCTTAGCACACCCTACGCAATATTTGATGTTCTTTTCCAACACAATGATTCAAAGTCTTCTTTGGTTTTCCTTAATAATTGTCCAGCCTTCCCCCACTTATGTGGCAACTGAAAATACCAAGGTTTGCATCAGACACACCTTAGTCCTCAAAGTGACATCTTCAACTCTACGACACTTTTGAAGATGCTACCCAAAAAAGTACCCAAAACCGTGGATCAGATTGCCTTCCTCACAGAGAATGCTAACTATTTCAATACAGGAATGTAGTGGAATAAATGAACTTACATATATACAGCTTTATGTAATTATATATATATAAATGTATGTGTATAGCTTGTACATAGAGTTACTATGAGTTGGAACTGACTCAGCGGCACCTAACAACAGCAGATATATACATATATACATACATATATATATACACATACATATGTACATATATATATATATATCTGTTGAATAGTCCAACTCATAGCAACCCTATGCACAACAACAGAATGAAACGCCGCCCATGCCTGCACTATCCTCACCACACTGTTAAGTTTGACCATTGCTGCAGCCACTGTGTCAGTCCATCTCACCAAAGGTTTCCCTCTTTTAGATGCCCTTCTACTTTACTGAGCATGTTTTTTCCAGGGTCTGGTCTCTCCTGACAACATGTCCAAAGTAAACACAATGAAGTTCACCATCCTTACCTCTAAGGAGCCTTCTGGATGTACTTTTTCTAAGACAGATTTGTTTGTACCTTTGCCTGTGTGTGTGTGTGTGTGTGTGTGTGTGTGTATGTGTAGATGATAGATAGATATAGATAGATAGATAATAGATAGATGATAGATAGATAGATAGATAGATAGATAGATGATGATAGATAGATAGATAGA
>NW_022111373.1:142180594-142191049 GCF_000313985.2 Echinops telfairi
GAGGGGTAGGTGGAAAGCCGTAGCCTTCTGTTGTCCTTTGTTCTTCTGTTAATCACTGACTGTGTTGCTTTATGGCCTTAACCAGCTCTGGTCCGCGCGGCTCGCTTAGACCAAAACATTTTCAATGCAGTCACTATTCTTGGTTCCCTGACAGTCATCTCACTATTTCACTGGAGAATTCACTAGGTGTTTCTACCTCACAGGTGTTACGAGAGCTGTAGGGCTGTTTTTCTTAGTTTTAGCAATCATTCTCAGGCGTGGGTTCGGGGGAAAAGAGTGAGCAGGGCCAGTACTGCTACAAAATGGGTTATTTTGGATCCACACCAGCCTCAAAGACAGTGAACAGAGAGATGAAAGGAAGCTGGCCCTGTATGATACCACCGAGCATAAGGCTGACCTCACACTGGTCTTGTTGGGAAGAGTCATAAAATTCCTTACTGTTCAAGTTTCAGAATTTTCTTTCGCTGACAGCTGAGAGTACTCTACGAACACCTATTTCCCATGTTAAGCCCTGAGCGATCACTGCTAAATACTCACACTCCACTTCTAGAACATTCCCAACAGTGACTCTCCCATTCCCCTCTCCTAGGAACTAAGAGTAGTAGGCAACTTTTAAGTGGCCCAAACTGATGAAAACAACTTCCAAGCATTAAATATTCACATCATTATTTAATTTCAATAAGAACATAATATTCTGCATATATAAAAAAGAACCCCCATATCCATTTTGATAAGCAGAAATAAGTTGCAGTTATACTTTCTAGGGTCACCATTTTAATATATATTATTCTCTCAACCAGCAAAAATATCCTGTGAATTCATAATGGAATAGGCCTGACTTGTATCACTGGCTCCTGAAGACACTATTAATTTAACTTTAGGTTCCTAAGCAATTGCATTCTCCATGTATTTAGAATCCATGATTGATGAGAACACACATGAAATCTTTAAAGGGTTAAATAAAAACACACACACACACACACAACAAGTAAAAGGGGTCTTCTGAGTCGGGTTGTCTTGGAACACATAGTTTCATAGTGACAACATGGCAAATGACGTCCTGCCTCATCCCGTCCTCTTCTGCTAACACCTAGGAGATGATGCGATGTCATTTCACTCTGCCCGCAGACAACAGGAGTTTCTCGGGTGAGTTTGTTGCCATGGGTCCTTAATTGAAGATAAAGAGCATGTGTTGCTAATGAAGGGTTGTAGCCAGGTAAATGCCTCTGGCTTCCAATTGCCAGATACCTGCTATCTGTTGCTGTCATCATCCTACCCAATGACTGCTTTCATGATCCAGATGTACTCGTGCACTCCATTGGAGAAGGAGCCCAACCAGATGTTGTGTTCAACCTAGACCCACCAAGATTTAGAGAGGCAGCTGTGTTTGGATTTTAAACCTTAAAAACACAAAAGTTGGCAACCATTCAGTCCTATGAGTGTGATGAAGAATATGAATGTTTTTATTTGATAAGGAAATGCCTTACCGTTACTGAGACAAAATTATATCCAAGGGAGTGGAAAGACACTTCCAGAAAGAAAACTATCCATGTTGAAAGACACCTGCAGAAACCAATGGGACGGAGCTTCACAGTTCGCCGCAAACATCCTGGTCACCATCTTTCCCACTCGCACCCAGGGGCAGGGAGGTCACCAGCCAATTCTCCAGAGATCGTTCACACTGCGGGCATCAGAAGGAACCAGAAGCGTGACTCCCACCACCACTTCATTGGCGTTTCACTTCAGCCTTAACCCCATTTTGCTGAGGCTTTGGATGAGGTTAACTTAATTAGCAAGCAGATGAGGGTGGTAATGTGCCATTACCAAAACAAAAAAGACAGAAAAGAAAGCACCGGTGAGTCTATCACTCACATTGTCCAATGCAGCGGAGCATTTCCAATGTTTTGTTCCAGTGTTTGCTTGCCAAGAGACCCAGAGTTGGCATTCACCTCTTCGGGCCAGATGCTCAATTAGGATTGGCTTTGAAGACATCTGGGCATTCACTATTGACTAGGCTTTTGGCACCTCGGGAAGGAAATGAAGGAAAAACAGCTGTGGTTTCTAAGGTACTGACTCCAAGCGGAGAGTTGCCAAAAATAACAAGTAGACTCCTCTTCAGGTGAATGTGCCCTTAAAGTATCAAAATTGGCTGCTCATAGCGGAAATACTGGGAGAAAGTAGCATTAGCTATGATTTCATAACTCCTTGCATGCAAGAAAGGAAATACAGCTACCAAGATGAGTCTTCGCATCAAACAACAATTATAAAACACAAAAAGGTGAGTTAGTCCCTCCGGAGAATGGCATCCGGCATGATTCTTTTGTTCCACTTAACCGAAAACCTACCCTCAAGTAAGTCAAATGGAATCATTTGACTCATCTACCTGGAAAGTCTAGAAGCAAAGCCGGCTTCAGGCACTGCACGATTCAGGGACCAGAAGAGGCCATCAAAGCTTATTTATCTCCACCTCTCAACTGTTTCTAGCTGTGCTGCAGCAGATTTCCAGGTTCAGGTTCAGACAATCTCCCGGAAGTTTGTCTTCTCCTGCATAAAAATTGTGCTACGGAGTGAGTTCAGTTCCAAATCCACCCGTCTCTATCTGACCAGTAAGCCTAGTCTCTCTCTGAAAGATACGGTCGATACTCCTTGTGTTAGAGCCAAGGCAAGAGAAACTCAGAGATGTTAAATAACTGCCCTAATGTCTCCTAATAAGCAGGGAGGTATGGAGAGTGATGGAAGGAGCATGATGGAAGGATCTAGACTCAGAGACACTTGCATCAAACTGTATTTGTACTCTCTTCCCTAAAAAGGGACTTTGGTAACTCACTTGCTTACCTGGAGTTCAGTCAGCAAATGAGAGCATTAGACTCAATGGGCTACAGCCCCTCTGTTGACCTTATGGTGTGGTATCTACAGTGGTACCTCCCACACAGCAAAAAGCTCAAAGACGCTTCTATTTGTAACAAGAGCCTGATTTTCTTAACACTCAAAATTTCTTGCAAGGATAAGCAATAATGGACAGGCTTGCATCTGTTACTTTCATCAGCCATCCATGTATTTGCTTGTTGACTTTTTATTTCTTTTCTTTCTCTTTTTCCTCCTTTAAAAGGTTTGCATAGCAAAGTAGATTCTTTCCTGACCATAAAAACTCACCAGGTAACTCTAGGTGATAATTTAAGTGTATTATGTGGCCAAGTGGATATATACATGCCTCAACTCTGAAAGCAATTCACACAAGAAACTGCAAGAGATAATGCTTTTGCTACAGACCAGGAATGAGCTATTTTCCTGTTTAAAAGAAAAGGAGTCAAAGACACTTTATTTAAATAGCATTTCCCATCTTCTGTGAAGACAGCCTATCTTGTTTGGCTCTTGGGAGCTTCAGTGGGACATAGGGCTCTATTAAGCTTGCCATTGTAGCCCACCATTACCCACACACTTTAAAAGAATGCCTACTTACCCATTTAGGGAAAAAACATGGTGCTCTTCTCTAAACCAGGCCAAGCCAACTCAACTTTCAAAAGAATGAATTACAAGTATCCTAGGTACCTATGGGCCTCATGACTGTGAAGAAATGAGATGTGATTCACTGAATGAAACCAGATGTTATTTCCAAATCTAGAGAACGGCATTTGCCATTTTGTACATTCTACACCTAGATGGCAAATGTTCATCTGGAAATGTTGATGTATCTTTTGCTTTCAGCCAAGATCACTTGACATCAACAATGATATCCCTTGTTTTACATCCTCTTCTGAATGCAGCTTGAATTTCTACCATCTCCTTGTTGATATACGGTTGTCACCATTGTTGAATGATCTTCAGAAAAATTCTACTTAAATATGATACTAAAGATTTTGTCCTGTAACATCTGCATTCTGATGGATCACCTTTCTTTGGAATGAGTACAAATATGGATCTCTTAGATTTAGTTGGCCAGGTAGCTGCCTTCCGAATTTCTTGGCATAGACAACTAAGTGCCTCCAGCACTTCATCATCTTGTTGAAACATTTCATTTTGGTCTTCTGTCAATTTCTGGAGCCTTGTTTTTGACTAATGCCTTCAGTGCACCCTGGACCTCTTCCTTCAACATCATTCATTTTTTTATCATATGCTAGCTCTTGAAATAACTGGATGTCAACTAATTCTTTTTGGCACATGGCTCAGTGTATGCTTTCCATCTGTTTGGATACTTCCTGCATCATTCAATATTTTTCCCATAAAATCTTTCAATATTGCAACTTCCTTCAGCTTGAGATATGCTGAGAGTGTTTTCTTCTTTGGCTTTCTAACTCTAGGTCTCTGCACAATTCATTATTATATCTTGTCTTCTCAAGCTACCCTTTGAAATTTTCTATTCGGCCTTTTTACATAACCCTTTCTTCCATTTGCCTTAGATACTCTAAGATTAAAAGCAAGTTTCAGAGTCCCTTCTGATGCCCACGTTGATCTTTTCTTTTAAATAACATTTTGCTTTCTTCCTATGCGATGTCTTTACGGTCTTCTCACAGCTCATCAGATCTTCCGTATTAGTGCTCGATGTGTCAGATCGGTTCTTGCGATGTTCTCAAAATTCAGGTGGGATACATTCGAGGTCATATTTTGACTCTGAGGGGCTCGTTTTCATTTTCTTCACCTTCAGCCTGAACTTGTATATGAGCAATTTATGGTCTGTTCTACGAATGACATTGGGAATAATGGGAATTGCAGAACACTTCATTGGACATAAAGCAAGAGGAAGTCCTTCAAAAAGAACGAGAGAATAGTGACTGGTGTGACATCAGGGAAAGTGTGTGTCAGGGATCCGTCTTTCACCAGACATACTCTATCTGTATGTAACACTCTGCTACTCAGTCGAATAGTAATATCACTAAATCCCAAGATAATAATTAGCCTTCCAGATCTGGGTAGCTAGCTTTGGCTGAGTAGGAAGAGAAAGAAGGTTTTCATGAGATTAGTAGAGGGCTGGAGAAATAGAAAAGAGATCCATTTTCCAACTAGTGACTAAAACCAGCCAGCGAGCTACAAGGGGATTCTATCCTTGCTGGTACAGCATGGGTGTCAAAGGACATTGCCATGTATGTCACAGCCCACTTCCCCTCTAAGAATGGATCTTCCCAGACAGCTGTGCCATCCCCCATTCTAAAAGAATACATTCTGTCCAGTGATTCCTTCTCCAAGTCACCCACTGCCCCATTGAAATAGCACATGGCTAAGGCTGATTAGCCAAGTCCAAGGCATATATCTGAACCATTGCCTCCAAGAAGCTGAAGATATGAAAGGCTAGACTTAGATCAATACCAACCAAGAAGTGCTAACTGCTCCAGAAAAGTGCCCCATCTCCAGAAAAAATGGCAAATGCCCATTAGGGCATCCCCAGAGATTAAAAATCTTTTTTACTCACAAGAATTTACCAGACAACTAAGAGAAGCTATGGGGAAGATAACCAGACGTCAGAACTCTAAGCCTGTCAGATGGTCCCTCTTTATCCATTCTCCAGTTGGCCCTCTCTCTGATCCAGGCTGATCCAGTCATTGTGATTGTTGTAAGCTAAGATGGAGTAGCAGGAGGCATATTTACCTTCTCACGCCAAACAACTCAAACACTGAACAAAACATGTGAGGCAGGTACAAAAGAGAAGGAAGCTTCACAGGGGCCCTCTCCTATGAATCCTGGCAAGTTCTAGCCCACTCTCCCCCTTCTCAGATTCCTGATAGACTAATACCCTAATTTCCATTCTATCATCAGATAAGAAGAGAAACAGCTTACTAAGATACAGAGTTCCCTAATTAGCACCATTTGATCCCAAATCAGTGCATCTATTGATGAAAAAGAGGGATTTCTCAAGAATCCTATAATATACAACGGAGCTTCAGAAAATGCATAGAAAAAAAATCCATTGTCTTTTCATTCAATTTTTCCATGAGCTTTTTGAATCCCCCTTATATATTATAAAAGATCCCTTGAGTTACTTCTGCAATGTGCAACGCTGCCCTGTCCTGGGCCATCCTCATAAGTGTTAAGGTGAAGCCCATTGTTGCAGCCACTGTGTCAGTCCATCTCATTGAGGGGACTTGCTCTTTTTCACCACCTCTCTCCTTACCAAGTGACGTTCTTTACCAGGCGCTAGTCTCCCCTGAAAAAATGTCCAAGGTCTGGCACAGAAAGCCACAGTATTGTCCAACTCAGAATGCCCCCTGTCAGTCCATTTCAACTCAGTGATGCCTAGGGTATTAATCTTCATCCATTCCATTGAGTTTATGATAACTCTTCATTTTCCTGGATTCCTGCTTATACATCCCACATTCTGATTATGAATGGATGTTTACAGTCTTGAGTTGTGCCCCCTCACTAAATGAAGGTCTCAAAAGCCCCACTCAGTCCATGTCACTAAGTTGACTCTACTTTGAGAAGGCAGAACTTTCCCTGTCACCTACTGAGTGCCTTCTGGCCTGAGAGGCTCATCCTGTGGCATGGTCTCTGACAAAGCTGTGCTGATGCTCCTGAGGTGTGGACTGGCAATTCCTCTGCATCGGACACCTGTTCTTTCTTTGTAGTCTATTCCCAGTTTGGAAGCTCTGTTGAAACCTGGGGACTCTGGTGATATTTGAAACGTCAATGACATTGCTTTTAGCATCACAGCAACATACAAGCCACCAGAGTTGGCAAACTGACTGACGAGGGGTTGCTTAACTGCATCAGACACTTCCAAACACCAAACCAACTGTCATTAAATAGATTCCAGACATAGTGGGCCCTACATAGGGTTTCAGAGACAGTAAATCCTCACAGGAGCAGGTGTTTCTACCAGGGAGGAGCTGGTGTACTCGAACTGCCTACCTTATGGCTAGTAGGCCATTATTTAACCCACAGTGCCACCAGTGCTAAAGAATAAAGAGGCAGAAGAATCTGAAGGTGGAGAAGCACTTCTCCATTGTGCTAAGAAGCAGCTTTGGGGAGAATAGAACAGATTTATTTGTCCCATTACAGTGATTGGTAATGGGAAAAGCATCTTTCAATTTGGATTTATGTGAGTTTCTAAAACATTTATTAACAGAAGTCTGTCTTCCTCCAATAGAAACTCTCACAAATGAATTGATACCTTCAAATCATCAATGTGGGAAGAAATATCCCACATTGCTTTGAGGCTCTGTGTCATTTTAAAATCCATTGACCTTGAATCAGACCAGAG
Organism: Echinops telfairi; assembly: GCF_000313985.2. Classification (NCBI taxonomy): domain Eukaryota; kingdom Metazoa; phylum Chordata; class Mammalia; order Afrosoricida; family Tenrecidae; genus Echinops; species Echinops telfairi. Next base: position 142,187,787 of record NW_022111373.1, read on the forward strand.
CATCTATATTGTTTACTGAAAGACACAAGAAGTAAGAACAAAAACTAAGACGTCAAGTCATTAATCTGTAGATGTTCAGATAGTTATCCAATTTGCTACAGCTCTTCCAATATATGGTAGGACTCATTTAGCCTGTTAAGGCTTTAATGTATTTGGCTCTGACTTGTAGCATTAAATATGCTACTTGAACAGATGAGACTTCCGAGCATAAAAATCAATAAAACGCATTCACTCTGGGACCTCGTTGGGCTTCAAGACTAGCTGCGGCTGCTGCCAGCATACACAGCAGAGCATTTTTCAGGCTGCCAGCATCCCTTGTATCCTCCCCTATCTTGTCTCATAACTCATGCAGAAATGAGAGCTCGTGTTATCATGTACAGACTGTACATTCCCTTGATATATTAAAGGTATGCAATCATTACTCCTGCTTCACTCACTTTAAAATGACTGAGGGAGGGCAGGGCATGTGCCAGTGTAAAAGGTAGGAGAGGGAGAGAGAGAAAGCTGTAGAAAGCAGGGTGAAAGGAGGGATCATGTGATTAAAGTAGGGCAGAGAATCGGAGGGTGTCCTTCTGATTGGGGACCTTTGCCCTGAAGATATTGTGGTGGGCTGTGTTAGTCTGAGTTGACTAGAGAAACAAATCCTGAGACACTCATATTTGTGTAAGAGAAAGATTTATGTCAAAGAGCAATTGTATATTGAGCAAACATCCCAGTCCAGATCAAGTCCATAAGTCTGATATTAGTCCATATGTTGGATACAAGTCCATAAATTCCTCCTCACACTCAAACAACATATAAGCAATGACGCCAAACGCAGGAAGATCGCAGGCTGGTGGGTGGAAAGTCTTGTGGATACAGTGGCAGTGGAAGCATCTCAGTACTGGCGAGTGTCTCCACATGGCTCCTCAACAGGAAAGTGAAACAGAGAGTGTGGACGCCTCCCAGGAGAAAGAGAGGAAGTCCCCAGAATCCTCATGAGAAGGCAATACCCACAAGGAGGCATCATCAGGTTGTAACCTGATTGACATCCCTTTATGCTCACTAACCTCAATTTGACATGAGATTATCTAACTACCACATTGGCCCTCTAAGAAGTCTGCATACTAGTTTTCAGGACCGGAGAACATGTTACCTTACCTGTGTAGATGTAATTAAGTTAAAGACTGTGAGACTGGCAGGTTATTCAGGATTGCCCCAGGGGACTAAATAGAACAAGAGTCCATAGAAGAGGGAGGCAGGAAGGTCAGATTCCAAGAAGCCACGAGAGTAGAAGCAAAGATCCATACCCAAACCAAACCCACCTGGCTCTGCTAGAACCCCTTCTCACATGTGTGCATGGCTTCATGGATAGTTAGTCTAGAGGAGGCAGTTGTTAGGTGTCATCCAGTCAGTTCTGACTCAGAGTGACTTTCTGCACAACAGAACGAAACACTGCCCTGCCCTGTGTCATCCTTATGATTGTTCCTATGTTTGATCCCATTGTGGCAGCCACTGTGTCAGTCCATCTCGTTCAGGCCCTCTCTATTTTTCCCTGACCCTCTCCTTTCCCAAGCATATTGTCCTTCTCCAGGGATTGTCATCTCCTGACCACATGTCCAAAGTAAGTAAAATGAAGTCTCACCATCCTTGCCTCTGAGTAGAACTCTGGCTACACTTCCTCCAAGACAGACTTTGTTCCTTAGGCAGTCTGTGGTACTTTCAATGTTCTTCCCCCGCGCCACAACACAGATGCATCGGTTCTTCGTCAGTCTTCCTCATTCGATATCCAACGTTCACATGCACACGAGGTGACAGAAAATACTCTGCGCAATCCTCCCAACTGGACCAATGGGTAACAGTATGATAAATGGAGAAAAGATTGATGTTTTCAAGGATTTCGTCTTGCTTGGATCCACAATGTTCACAGAAGCAGCAGTCAGGAGATCAAATGATGCATTGCCTTGGGTAAATCTGATGTACAAGATCGCATAAAGTGCTGAAAAGAAACGGAGTTACTTTGAAGACTGAGATGTGGCTGTCTCAAGCCATGCTGTTTTCAATTGCCCCATATGCATATGAAAGTTGGGCGTGGAAGACAGAAGAAGAATGAATGGCCTTGAATTATGGTGTTGGCGAAGAATACTGAAAGTACTACGCAGTGTCAAAAGAACAAACATACCTGTCTTGTTCGTCTGTTTGCACACTTTCCTTTCTTTTTTTATTTTATTTTTTAAATCATTTTATTGGGGGCTCATACAACTCTTATCACAATCCATACATCCATCCATTGTGTCAAGTTCGTTTGTACATTTGTTGCCATCATCATTTTCAAAACATTTTCTTTCTACTTAAACCCTTGGTATCAGCTCCTGATTTTACCCTCTCCCTCCCTCACGAACCATTGATAATTTATAAATTATTATTTTGTCATGTCTTACACTGTCCAACATTTCCCTTCACCCACTTTTCTGCTGTCTGTCCCCCAGGGAAGGGGTTATAGGTAAATCATTGTGTTTGGTTCCCCCTTTTCTATCCCACCTTACCCTTACCCTCCTGGTATTGCTACTCTCATTATTGGTCCTAAAGGGTTTATCTGTCCTAGATTCCCTGTGTTTCCAGTTCTAATATGTACCAGTGTACATCCTCTGGTCTAGCCATATTTGTAAGGTAGAATTGGGATCATGAGAGTGAGGGGGAGGAAGCATTAAAGAACGAGAGGAAAGTTGTTTGCTTTATCAGTGCTGTACTGCACCCTGACTGGCTCATCTCCTCCCAGCGATCCTTGTGTTAAGGGATGTCCAGTTACCTACAGACGGACCTTGGGTCTCTACTCCACACTCCCCCTCATTCACATTGATATGATTTTTTGTTCTTTGATGCCTGATACCTGAACCCATCGACACCTCATGGTCACACAAAATGGTGTGCTTCTTCCATGTGGGCTTTATTGCTTCTCAGCTAGATGGCTGCTTGTTTATATTCAGGCCTTTAAGACTCCAGATGCTATATCTTTTGATATCTCGGCACCATCAGCTGTCTTCACCACATTTACTTATGCACATACTTTGTCTTCAGCGATCTTGTTGGGAAGTTAAGCATCATGGAATGCCAGTTTAATAGAACACAGTGTTCTTGCATTGAGGGAGTACTTGAGTGGAGACCCAATGAATAGTTCATGAATAGTTATGTTCATCTGCTACCTTAATACAAAACTTATAAAATAAGCACATAGATCTATTTCCCCATCATCATATATAAATAAATTTATATATGTACATGCC
>NW_022111373.1:142191718-142198763 GCF_000313985.2 Echinops telfairi
GACGTCATGTCTCATAGTGGGGCCGGCCCTGTGGTCCTCTCTGTGCTTTGGCTGCTCTGAGGGAGAATATTGTCCTCAGGACTCAGTGGGCCAGGATGTGTTCCACTGTCTCTTCCTCTCCCTTCATTTGCTCCTGTGTGCTCTGATCAGACGTGTCCTTCTCCCTGAGCTGTAGCTTCAGTGCTGTCCTCTAAAGTGAATTCTTCTGCAGGGAGAGGGTGCTGTCCACGTAGTTGGGATTGAGGCCAACCCCCAGACTTTCCCAAAGAGAACAGCCTAAGGGCCATCCTGGGCATCTTCAAGCCTCCAGCTCCTGACATATTGAGTCAGCTCCTAGCACTTAATGAGTGCTTTGTACATATGGTGGCATCATTCTGTGCTGTGTAATTATTGGGCATGGACGTTATTGAAATAATAGACTAACTCTGCAAGAATAATGAGGTGGATTTATGCTTGGAAATTACCTCACACTTGGGAAATACTTAGTTATATCAAAGGAGGCAACCACTGAAGAATTTTATTTTTATTGATTTGGAAGGGAATTTTGTAGGATTTAGGGAATTTTGTAGGATTTAGAGACTAGCAGTAGCATGTGATCAAGATAGTCCTCTAGGGAAAGGCCAGACAACAGTTCTTGGCCCCCTGAAATAGGTGAGATTTTAAGTGAGGTAAATCATCTGAAACAAGATTTAAACTTTTGGTTAATTTCTTTTGACTCCATTTTACCTAGACTATTTATGAGAAGAATGCTGAAAGTACCATGGACTGCTAAAAGGACAAACAGATCTGTCTCGGGAGAGGTAGAGCCAGAGTGCTCCTCAGAGACAAGGAAGGCAGGACTTCCTCATACATGCTTTGGACAGGTTGTCAGGAGAGACCAGTCCCTGGAGAAGAACGTCATGATAGGTAAAGTAGATGGGGCAGCCAAAAAGAGAGGAAATCCCAAAGGGAAGTGGATTGGCACCGTGGCTAAAACAATGGGCTCAGGCACAGGAACAATTGGGAAGATGGCGCAGGACCAGGCAGTGTTTCCATCTGTTGGCATAAGGTTGGAACCGATTCGATGTCACCAAAGAACAACAGTCAATGCAAAATCGTATGCACAGTTAACACCAGTAAAAATGATAGTTTTCTACAACCCAAAGGAACTGTGAAGCAATAAATAATAAATTTGTCCCCAAATAAGCCCCAAAATATTACCCTGCCTCTCTTTGTAGGAGAGAGAAACCCTGGCGGTGCCATGGGTGAGGTGTGGGCTGCTCACTGCAGTCTGAGATTTGAACCCCTGAACACTCCTCAGGAGAAAGATGAAGCCGTCTGCTCCCACAAATACGTACAGCTTCAGGACCTCTGTTGAGCAGTTAGACTGTCCTTCCGGAGTGCATCGGAATGCAATCAAAGGCACTGAGTGGGCTTGGGCTCTTCTCTCTGGAAGATACACACTCTCCTTTGAAGACCCAACATATTTCTTTTTTTTTCTCAATCATTTTATTGGGGGCTTGTACAATGCTTATCACAATTCATCCATCCATCCATTGTGTCAAGCACATTTGTACATTTGTTGTCATCATCATTCTCAAAACATTTTCCTTCTACTTGAGCCCTTGGTATCAGCTCCTCATTTTTCCCCCTCCCTCCTTGCCCACACACCCTCACGAACTCTTGATAATTCATAAATTATTATCTTGTCATGCCTTAACACTGTCTGATGTCTCACTGCACCCACTTTTCTCCAACATACTTCTACACAGACTGTTGAATAACACCTTTTGTACTCGTTCCTGATTTTCAAGGTCTTGTTGTCCACAAAATGGCTACTTCCTCAGACATAAGCACGGACCCAAGAGCATCTCACTGTAGCTAAGTTTAAAAGAGACCCAAAAGACAACGCATTGTGGGTACAAACACAGGTTCAGTGGTTTAACTGTTTCTCACTTAGCAAAGGAAAGCTCACAAACCTTTCACCTTGAAGGGACATTTTCCAGACTCCAATAACCATCAGGATGTTGAAACCATTTCTCTGGCAACCTCAGACACAAGAACAGAAGAGTTCACCCATCAAGCATGACTCTGGTTCCCAAATTCCAGTGGGCTCAGCAAATCTGGGTGTAATTACTGCTGCCCTGAATGACAAAAGAAGAGATTCTGAAGTGCTCACGGGAAGTCTTGAAGTCTCGCATGACTTAAAAAACAAGAAGAAAATCAACAATGAGGTAGAGAATGACTTTAACTTAATTAAAAAGAAATCATTCCCGGTGAGAAAAGCAAAATGAACCAAAGATTGCTGATACTACAAATACTGAAATACCTGAGGTGGCCTGATATTTTGGCAATCAAAACTCTTGAATCATCCTGTCCTTTTCCACCACTATTTCAGGAGAGCCATACTCTTCTCTTAAAAGAAGTGTAGACAGGAAGGGTAGCCAGGAAAAGACCCATGGAAAAAATGACTGGCCCTTTTAAGGCAACCCAATGCATATTCCGTCTCCCTTTTATCTTTGGTCTCCAGTGATGCCAGAAGATTTCTCACCTCTCTAATCCTTTTTTCAACCTTCACTGTAGTACCCAACTGTCTCTTAATGTCTCAAGGTTGGTAGTTCAAACCAACCAGAAACTCCAACAGAGATAGAGGAGACTGTCTGCTCCTATAAATATTTACAGTATCCGGAACCCTATGGAACAGTTCTATTCGGTCCTACAGGGTCACAATGAGTCAGACTGACTTAATGACAGTGGTTTTTGTTTAAATTGTTGAAAAAAGAGGATGCTTTTTCAAGGACTAAGGTGCACCTGATCCAAGCCATGGTATTTTCAATCACCACATGTGAAAGTTGAACACTGATTAAGGAAGAAAACATTTTGATATGGAGTTGAATTATGGTGTTGGTGATGAATAATAAAAGGACCATAGACTGCCAAAGAACATACTATGTGTCTTGGAAGAAGTTCATCCAGAATTTTTCTTAGAGAGAAGGATGGTAAGACTTTGCCTCACCTACTTTGAACAAATTGTCAGGGAGACCAGTGTGTTAGTCCTAGTAAACTAGAGAAACAAATCCACAGAAATGCATATGTGTATAAGAAAAAGCTTTATATACAAGAGCAGTTGAATATTGAGAAAACATCCCAGCCCAGTCCAGATCAAGTCCATGAGTCCTATATTAGCCCATATATCCGATACCAATCTATAAAGTCCTCTTCAGAATCATGAAACACATGCAATGATGCCAAATGCAAGAAGAGGACAGGCCAGTGGGTGGGAAGTCTTGTGGATCCAGTGGCATTGTAAGCATCTCAGCACTAGCAGGGGTCCTCACGTGGCTTTTCTGGCTCCATCAGCCTCTCTCCATGTGTCTTCTCCACAAGGATGTCTCTCAGGGAGTGAGTAGAAAGAATGTGTCTCCTGCCTCCTACAAGGAATACAGGCGTTCCCAGAATTCTCAGGAGAAGGCCATGCCCACACAGAGGCCTCATTGGCTATCACCTGATTGATAGGTTAGCCTCCATCCCTTCACTATTAATCCTCAAATTGACAAATGATTATATAACTACCACAACCAGTCCTTGCAAAAGGATATCATGCTGGGAAAAGTATAGGGGCAACAATAAAGAGGAAGTCCCTCAATGAGCTGGATTGACAATGGGTTCAAATATAAGAACAAGGACGAGGATGACACAGGACTGGGCAGTGTTTTGTTCCATTGTACACAGGGTTGCCACGAGTCTGAACCAACTCAGAGGCACCTAACAACAATGTCATAAAGGCAGTGAGGTGAATTGAGGCTGTCCTGGCCAGAAAGTGAGATGCCCAGTGTTTGGTGCCGCCACAGCCCAACCTGCAGCACCAAAGGCAGAGAAAATCAATGTCCTTATGAGCCCCCAACCCAGCTGCTGAGAACCCCACCTCCAGATGTTCCTCACCTCGTTCCCATTCCTGATTGCCCATGCTCCTCCCTCACCTGTGCTCCTCCCATCATGACTCTTACCTGCATGCACTGCTGGATTGTCCAGCACAGACATGGGCAACATTATTTTGTAGATTCAGGGGCGGTGACCCTGTGAGCCCTATATTGTCCCCCTGCCACACTGTCCAGCTGCTCAGTGGCATGGTTGTCCAGTGCTCTTGGTGGCATAAATGAATGCCAAGGGTAGTACAGAGAAGGGTAACACAATCCCTTTGCACGAATGTGTGCTGCCCATATGAACGACGATGAGGGACAATGTTGTAAAAGCACACCTTGTGGGTGATGGCCTTGACACTCAGTGACCATCTGTGTTCTTCTCTGGCCGGTAAACTGGACGAATCCCTAAGGTTTGACATAGAAATCACAAATGACAATCCCTTTCCCTTGAAACTGGGAGTTTTCCAAATTGCAAAGCACTTGACTGCAGTCCTCCATTTTTATATTCAACAGAGGGAGGTGCCAAGATTTTCAAGAGTTTTCCGGAAACGGCCAACAGTGTAATGAAGATTTTCATGGGTGACAAGTGGCCTAAGCAGTTCTGAAACCTGTTCTTGCATTAAGCCTGGGAGCCTACAACCAAAATGTCAGAAAGAGTTCAAAACTGGAACCCAGCCAACCATGACTACAGAGAAAAACACTGGTGTATTGCTATGTCCCTTCATTTACAGGACCTACGGTAAGTCAGTTTACTCCAACATGACAAAGCAATGTATATGACAGTGTAGGTAGTTAGGAAGATAGGTAGATATCTATCTATCTATCTATCTGTCTATCTATCTATCTATCTATCTATCTATCTATCTATAGCTATAATGCTGGTGGTGCTGTACCTTGCACATTGGGCAATCACAATCACAAGATTGATGGTTCAAATCCACCAGCCACTCCATAAGAGAAAGATGAGACTATCTGCTCCTATAAAGATTTATAGTCTCTGAAACCCTAGATAACTTGCTATAAATCAGAATCCACTATCTGGTAGTGGGCTTGGTTTTCTGAGATATCTATATATATATATATATCAGAAGAGGGACAGTGAAAAAGAAGAAAACCCTCAACATGGATTGGCACAATGGCTGCCACCTAAGAACTATTGTGAGGGTGGCACAGGGCCAGGCAGTGTTTCCTTCTGTTGTACACGAATTGCTATGTGTCAGAACCGACTCAATGGCACCTGACAAGATAACAACATACATGTGTATGTATTCTACATACTGATGGGCAGGCATCCTTCCCACAAGTCTCTCATTCCACTGTGGACTTATTTCGTTTTGAAAGGTCTAAATTTAAGAACATCAAGGACCTTTATCTTAGATTAATGCAGTCTAATCACCTATGAACAACAAAATTGAAAAGAGTTTGTCTGTTTTTTAAAAAAAGCATGTATCCCAAAGAGAAAGATGCTTAATACTTTTGAACTCACCTGGAACTGAACTCTTCTCCCAGAGCTACGATGACAGGCTTGCTTGCTGCAGGCCAGACCCGCAGATATACACCATCTTCCCTGGCAGTCCCACGGCTAACTCACCAGATGCCAAGGCCATCCATCTCCAAAGGTTGTCTGCTTCATCAAGAAATGACTTTACAAAAGGATACGAAAATTAGGCTGGTAAAGCTGTCAATCATTTTGCAACTTCATTTTTTCTAATAGAATATTTTTCTTGGTCTATAAACATGCATGCCTGCTTATGTGGAATCCCTTCATTAACGGCGGGCATTGCATTGCACCAGCTAATTTACTTTGCCATTTTGAAGGCCTTTGTTCCATTTGGTCCCAAGCTTGTTCTCACCATGAGGTTCACACCTCTCCCTCTCAGCACTGTTTTGTTCTGCTCATACTCCTGACTTGACTCAAGCAATGTCCTCTTCCTATGTTTCCATAATTATTTGGGATTAGAATCCACATCCTAGGCAAGAGGTGAATGCATCCAGCAGCCATTTAAGCTCTAAAGGAGAATACAAACACTAGCTACCTTGACCCTTATTGCCCCATCAGCTCCTCAGACCTAGCAAGGACTTAGTAAATGCCTAGTGTACTTAATGAACTTAAGATTGTGGATAAATACAAAAACAATCAAAGGAAATGGCTCCCAAAGAATATCGTGATGCCCCAGCTGGGGATCTCATTGTGCCTGCTGTGCAGTGCCGATCACATACCAACGTGAGCTCCTGAACTACCGTAACCACTGACCACGCGTGGCTGTCCCATGGGGTCCTCAGGCTAGGCTGCATTCAGTGCTGACATACATCAAACAGAAAAACCGACTGTTGTTGTTATTGTTGTTGCTGCTGCTGCTGTTGTTGTGTGCCATTGAGTTGGCTCCTTCTCCCCGTGACCCTGAGGACAGCAGAAAGGACGGCGGCACAGCCCTGTGCCAGCCTCACGGTTGTGGTTATGTTGGAGCCCAGCATTACAACCACTGTATCCATCCCTCTCATTGAGGGGTCTCCTCCTTCTCACAGACCTGCTGCTTACTCAAGCATAAAGTCCTTCCCCTGGGACTGGTCCTCTTGACAACCTGAAGAAACGCTGACTGCACGAGGCATTCATTAGTGAGCAATGTGACTTTGCAGAAGGTTCCAGTGGGAGTTGAGAACGCACAATTGTGAGGGATAGCTCTACTTCCTCCACAGCCTTCGGGCTCCACTACGATCCTCCTGGCCACCCACCACCCATCTGCTTTTTATACAATGCTGCCATCAGACGGACAAACACACACAACACTGAGTTGAAAGACTTTTGGTGTTGAGTTAAAATTTTGAGTTAAATTACGGTGTTGGTGAAGAATGCTGACTCTATCATGGATACCAGAAGAAGAAGTATTTTGAAGTCTAAGACCAAGGCATGGGATTTTCAATAGCCTCATGTGCATGTGAAATTAGACATTGACTAAGGGAGACTTAAGGACAATGGATGCATTTGAATCTTGATGCTGGAGAAGAATCTTGAAAGGACCGTGGACTGCCAAAAGGACAGACATGTCTTAGAAGAAGTACAGCCAGAATGCTCCTCAGAGGCAAGATGGCAAGACTTCCTCTCACATATTTTAGATATGTTGTCAGAGGAGACCAGTCCCACA
>NW_022111373.1:142200645-142209154 GCF_000313985.2 Echinops telfairi
GAGAATGATGAGGGCAATGAATGTACAAATGCGCTTTACACAATTGATGTATGTATGGATTGTGATAAGAGTTGTATGAGCCCCTAATAAAATCATTTTAAAAAGTTTAAGAAAGCCATATAAGATCTTGAGTAAATTGAAATAAGTTAAAAAAAATAGATTTTAAAAAAAGATAGAAACAAATCCAATGACACTTATATATGTGAACGAGAGAGTTTTATCTCAAGAAATCATTATGCATCAATAAAACTTCCCAGCCCAATCCAGATCAAGTCCATAAGTCTGATACTCATCCATAAATCCCTCTTCAGACTCAGGCAGCTGCAAACAATGATGCAAAATGTAGGAAGATCACAGACTGGTGGGTGAAAAGTGTTGTGGATCAACTGGCAGTGGAAGCATCACCAGGCGGACGCAGGTCTCAGCGTGGCTCAGCAAGAGGAAGGTAAAGGCAATGTGAGAGGGGGAGGTTCCCAGGACTAGCCTTATAAAGAGGTCCCAAAAGGAGGCACCATCAGGCTGTGACCTAATTGACAGGCCAGACTCCACCCCAACACTTCAAGTTGACATGAAATTACATACCCACCACAATGGTGAAGGTTATTATATTTGGCCAAGGGGAGGGTCAGCAAATAAGAGAAAAAGCCTTAAGCAGATGGATCGACACAGGGACTACAGCAACCACCTCAAGTACAGCACTGACCTGAGAACGGCAGAGGACTGAGCAAGATAGGGTTCTTTGGTACATAGGTCACTACGAGTAGAAACCAACTCAAAGGTCTCTAACAAGCTAGCAAATTCACTTCCAAAAACATATGTAAGAACTATTTCATCCGCTTCTGAATTCATAAAGATGGCCTTTGACCTCACACACAGAGAGGTGTTTTAAATAATTCAAAATCCCAATTTTTGACTTAGTAGTTGAAATGGTTACTCCTATAAGAAAGAGGTCCACAAGTCGAGATCCATCTCAAACTAAACACGGAGGACACTCAGCACAAAGGCACAGAAATGAACGTAGAGACAAAAATATTTTCCCATCTTTCAGATGGAGGCTTTGAGGTTCTGAACACAAATTCTCCATTTGGACTTCCTCACAGAGTAAGAATACAGAGAGTCACTGTGCCTTAAAGAACTCATCGACATTCAACCATGTCAAGAAGTAGCACATAAGCAAGAAGCAGTGGTACTGAAGGAATAAGTCCAAGCTGCACTGAAAGCATTAGCCAAAAACAAGGCACCAAGAATTGATGGAATACCAATAGAAATAATTCAATAAGCTGATGATGTACTCACGCGTCTATGCCAGGACATTTGCGAGACAGCTACTTGGCCAACTGACTGGAAGAGATTCGTATTTGGACCCATTCCAAAGAAAGGTGACCCAATAGAGTGCTCAAATTATAGAACAATATCATTGATATACATTCAAGTAAAATTTCATTGATGATCATCCAGCAATGGTTGTAACAGTACATTGACAGGGAGCTGCCAGCGGTTCATGCGGGGTTCAGAAGAGGACATGGAATAGGGGATATAATTTCTGATATCTGATGAGTATGAAAGCAAAGAATACCAGAAAGATGCTTATTTATGTTTTATTGACTATGAAATGGCATTTGGCTGTGCAGATCATAACAAACTATGGATAACATTGAGAAGAATGGAAATTCCAGAATACTTCATTGAGCTCTTGTGGAACTTGTCCTTGGATCAAAAAGCAGATGTGCCTGAAACAAGCCAGTCAGGGTGCAGCATAGCACCAATGAAACATACAACTTTTCTCTAGTTCCTTAATGCTTCCTCCCCACCACTATCATGACCTCAATTCTACCTTACAAATCTGGCTGGACCAGAGCGCATATATGGGATACAGATAAGAGCTGGAAGCACAGGGACTCTAGGACAGATAAACCCCTCAGGACCAATAATGAGAATCGCAATGCTAGAAGGGTAAGGGGAAGGTGTGGGGGGAAAAGGGGTAACCGATCACATATAACCCCTTCCCAGTGGGACAGACATCAGAAAAGCAGGTGAAGGGAGCCATCAGTCAGTGTAAGACATGAAAAAATAATAATAATTTCTGAATGATCAAGGATTCATGAGGGAGGAAGGGTTGGAAAAACTGAGGAGCTGATATCAAGGGCTCAAGTAAAAAGAAAACATTTTGAAAATGATGATGGCAACATACGTACAAATGTGCTTGACACAATGAATGGATGTATGGATTGTGATAAGAGCTGTATAAGCCCCCAATAAAATGGAAAAAGAAGAAGCAGCAGAAGCAGTTGTGTGAACAGAACAAGGGAATACTGCATGGTTTAAAATCAGGATAGGTGTGAGTCTGGGTTGTATCCTCTCACTAACACTATTCACTCTGTAGGCTGAAGCAAATAATCAGAGAAGCCAGCTTGTATAAAGAAGAACCTGGCATCAGGATTGGAGAAAGGCTTATTAAGCATGTGTGCTATGCAGATGATGTACCTTTCTGGCTGAAAGTGAGAGGACTTGAAGCACTTATGGTTGAAGATTAAGGAGTGTAGACTTCAGTATGGATTATGACTCAATGTGAGGAAGATCAAAATCCTCACAACTACCCCGATCGATAGCATCATTACAAATAGAGAAAATATTGAAGCTGTCAGGAATTTCATCTTGCTTGGATACTCCACCAATGTTCATGGAAGGAGAAGTCAAGAGATCAAATGCAACATGGCATTGGGTCAATCTGCTGCACAAGTCCTCTTTAAGGTGTGGAATAACAGGGATGCCCCATTGAAGACTCAGGTTCCTCGGACACAAGCCATGGTATTTCCAACTGTCTCCTCTGCATGTGGCAGTAGGACTTACAGAAGAGACGATGAAGAAGAACGGATGCATGTGAATGATGGTGCTGCCAAACGACGTTGGAAATACCACGGACTGCCCCAAACCCAACAATCTATGTGAGAAGAAGCACAGCCAGAATGTTCCTTAAAGGCAAGAAGGGTGAGATTTGATCTCAAGTACTTAGAATATGTTGTCAGGAGAGACCAGTCCCTGGAGAAGGACATCATGCTTGGTGGAGTGGAGGGCCAGCAAAAAAGAGGAAGGCCCTCAGCCAGCTGGCGTGGCACAGTGGCTGCATCCATGGGCTCAAGTAGAATACTTGTGAGGCCGGCACAGCACTGGGCAGTGTTCCGTTGTGTTGTGCACAGAGAAGCTGTGGGTTGGGTCTGACTTGATGACACTTAACAAGAAAAACACAGAGTAAGAAAGCCCCTACTTTAAGGTGACTAACCTCGAGCACATTTTACGATCCACTTTTTGTTGTTTCTTTAAGAAAAAAAGTACATTGTAGAATAGTATCGTTTTCTTCGGCATCTGAGCCTCAAACTAAAAACACATGGTCACTGAGTTGATTCCAACTCATCTTGACCTTGTAGAACAAAGTAGAACTGCCCTGTGGCATGTCCAAGGCTGCGATCTTTACAGAAGCAGACTGTCGCCCCAGCCTCCCACAGAGCAACGGGTGAGTTCGAACAGCCAACCTTTTGGTTAGCAACTGAACGCTTAACCACAAAGCACAGTCTTAAAGGTTTGTCTGGTGTGAAACAAGAGGAACGGAGACTGCCATCATGTTTAAAGTGCAGCCTGAAAGAGAACGGGCTTATTCCAAGTTATTCCCCCTCAAGTGGCAGACGAGTGGAAATCACGATAAACCATGGGCGGGGCAGCAGGCCACACAGAAGTGCTTTTGCATCACACTCTGACATCACGTCCTACTAACTCACCTGTCTGAAGGCACAGGTTGCTCCTCTCAATTTTATTTGGATGACATGTTGCGGCAAACCTGCCCGCCAAATCTAAAAGCAAATCTGAAACCTACATCTTGATTTTCCTGGGGTCCCCTGGCATGCAGGCAGAGGGAAGAATTTCTCAGGCAGGGGAAAACCTTTCTGATAGACTAAGTTGCTGCAGGCTAAGGGCCTAGCCACCTGGGATTGGTAGACCAGAAGGAACAGGTGCAAAGCTGCCGCCAGTGGCCCAGGCACTTCTTGGAACTGAGTATCACCGTTACTCCTCAGGCCTCAGACCAACAGGAAAAAAAGCCAAATTGCCCTTCCTCTCTCCACCCACAGCTGCTTTAAAGTGAGAAAGCTTGGGTTTCTAAATTGTTACTGCAAGTGAATGCAAACCTGGACAGGTGTAGCGTGAAGTTCTCGAAACACGGAACTTTGAGCAGCGAAATCAGCCTCCCCTGGGAATTTCTTTTGAAAAATAACCTCTCCAGCAATCCCATCGAGCCTGCCTGAATGAGTCTGAAACGTCTGTTCTGACAAGCCCTCCGGGCGATGCTGACGGACATCTACACACGAGAAGGGTTGTTTTTGTTGACGGGTTTTTAGAACATGGTGCCGCTCCTCTGGGCTCAAGTAGTGAGGTAGATGGGACAGAAAAGACATAATTGGTGCTACACATAAGATCAGTGGTGACGATGGCACGGGGTCAGGTAGGGTTTTGCTCTGTTGTACATCAGGTTACTGTCATGCAGAAGTGACGGGACAGCACATAACAACAGCATTCAGATCAACTTGACATGGGCTTGGTTTCATGGTTTTAGTCACTGCCCCAGCATATTCAAATGGGGGCATTATAATAACATGTAACAAATTAGATCGAAATGCTTAGAGCTAGCTGGGAACTGAGTGGTGAAGAAATATAAGTGGAATTTTTACGTTAGCTGAGTTGTCTGTCTGGTTTAAAAATGGGGATGGCAAACAGTGAATTAACATACCAGCCCCTCCTTGCCTCTCACGGACAGGCTAGTTCCTGCAGTTTCAACACAATGGTAAAAACTGGGGTCAATATGCTGGTAAGAAGGCATGTGCTGTTTCAGCTTCCTTCACAAGTACATTCACTGACGTTGTGTTTGTCATGTTGTTCGGCCCCCTCTGTCCATCTGTTTTCTAATCCCCACAACATTGGTCACGAAAGCTCAGTGTCCCCTAAGCAGTGAGCCCCTTCTCACCTCCCTCCCATTTGCCCCTAGTGGCCACTGGTAGCCTTAGACCAGTGGTTCTCAGTCTGTGGGTCTTGACCCTTTGGGGGCTCGAATGACCTTTTCACAGGAGTCGCCAAAAAACCACCGGGAAACACATCTTTTGATGATCTTAGAAACTGAGACACAGCTCCTCTATCCGTCTCCAGGTGGGTCAGCCCGTATGCAGATACGCCCACATATTACCCATGCTATTACCCATGCTACACCATGCTTCAAGACAAAATTTCATTTGTCATTAGAAATAAATATTTCACAATAGATAATTACATATTATTTTTGTGATGAGTCACTATGCTTTAATTATGTTCAATTTATAACAATGAAAATACATCCTGCATATCAGATATTTACATGACGATTCGTAACAGTACAAAATTACAGTGATGGAGTAGCAACGAAAATAATGTTATGGTTGGGGGTCACCACAACATGAGGCACTGTAGTAAAGGGTCGTGGCATTAGGAAGGTTGAGAACCACTTCCTTAGATGCTTACCTATTTGCCTGTTAGTTCAATTAAGTTGGTTCATTTATAGATATCTCCTTTGTAAATGACTTCCTTCAAATTTCAACCTGAATGTACGTATGAGCAATGCATGGTCTGTTCCACAGTTGGCCCTGGCTTGGTTTTAACTGCTGACATTGAGCTTCTCCATCATCCCTTCCTACAGTAATCACTTTGATTCATGAGGTATTAAATCCTGGTGATGGTGAAGAATATTGAAAGCACCACAGACCAAACAGATCTGTCTTGGACGAAGGCCAGCCAGAATTCCTTGAAAACAAAGATGGAGAGACTTCTCACGTACTTGAACATGTTGTCAGGGGTGACCAGTCGTGGGCAAAAGACATCAGGCTTGGTAAAGTAGAAGGGCACCGTAAAAGAGGGAGGGATGTGATGAGATAGACTCACACAGTGACCGCAGCAATGAGCTCAAACACAGGAATAATCGTGAGGACGGTGCAGGACCTGGAGGCATCTCGTCCCATTGTACGTGGGTGACTATGAGTCAGAACCATCCTGATGGCACCTAACCCTGGCAAATGGCCTTTTCCTGTATCCTCAGCATGATGTTTCAAGGTCCATGCATGCTGGCACTTCTCTGAGGGCTTCTTTTTGTTTTGAGGTGGGGTTCAAACACTGGTGTGTGGACCCTGCCGGGCTTTTGAAAGTGGCTGCTCGGGAACTCGCAGGACCCCATAACTCTTCAAGAATACACAACAAAGGAACGATTTTGATGGACCCAGGCCTCGATTGAATGCAGGGAGTACATATAAGGGATGGGGTGGGAGAGGAGGATGCTCAAAAAGTTTGTGGAAAAACTCCATTGTCTTCTAATTCTTTTCTTACAGGAATTTTCCAAACCCTTGCTTGTGTGTGTACATAAACAAGTGGTTTGCTGTTGTTTGGACTTGAACAAATGCCTTATTTAACATGTGTAATCAGAAGGTTTACATTTCAAGGGTCTGCTCAGAAAAGGAGGGTTCCTGGTAGTTTGTGGGAAAGAGAAGGATTTCTCCCAAGTTGTCTCCCCCCAAATCCCAAACAGCTGCTTGCTACACATGGCAGATAACTACACACTTGGAGGTCAACAGAAGTAGATCAGGGGTTATTCTCCCTAAGCAGACACCACTGTTTATCCCATTACAAGTAGGGCCCACTCCCTTCTGATAAGGATAGTAGTAAATTGTTTCCCTGAGAAGATCCTAGGAGGTCAAGCCCACTCAAGGGTGGCCAAGGTTAGGCCACCATCATGAGTCTAGGGTCCGCCGTTCTTGTCACATGTATTCCCCTAGCCCCTCCCCTTCCTATCATGTGTACACCCCTAGCTCATCCCCTTCCTATTATGCTTATGCCCATTGTATATCCCCCTCCTATTGCTTGTATGCCTATTGTACTGCCCTTTCCCGTGACATGTGTGGTTACCTGTAATCACGCCCCCCTAAGTAGCTATAAGCCTTGGTTAGCAATAAAAAAAGGCCCCCACTGGTGCTCTCCCCGGCCCTCTGGGCCCACACTGTGCACGGACCTGGCTGTTGAGATCATGGCCGTCCAGGAGGTGAGCATGCTACCATGAAATGTGTCTGACTAGTTTATTTCAATTTCTCTTTTATCTCTCGTGCTCTCTATGACTTTATTATAATCTTTATATATATTTCAACTGTACAATTGCGCTTACTGAACCCGTGGTTTGTTGTGGGGGCTGGCCTTTCTCCCACAGTGGTTCAGTGGTTAAAGCACTGGTCTGCTAATCAGTGACTCAGAAGAGAATTGCATATTCTTCTATCAAAATGAATAACCCGAATTAATCTTGCTCTACAAGTTGACCATGTCTTCATGTTCTCAGGGGAGAGAGCTGCAGGCATCTGTTTAAAAGAGTCTGTGGTGGAGAAAGGAGGAAGCACCTACTGAGGTAGAAGGCTGATAACCCCCAGAACCCCCAGACTTCCTCTGCTGTGGGTTTGACTTACAGGGTTGTGTTAGGCTGGGTTATCTAGAGGAACAAATTCAATGACACTCATCTATGTGCAAGAAAGAGATTTATATCAAGAATTAATTATATATGAAGGCTTCCCAGCCCAGTCCAACTCAAGTCCATAAATTCAACGCTGTTCTCTAAGTCCCTCTTCGGATTCACATAGCCACATACTGGTGACGCAGAAAGGGGAACCAGGAAGCAGGGTAATCACAGGCTAGTGAGTCAGAAGCACATGGACCCAAGGTGCCAGCAGCTCTCTGCTGGGTTGGGCTGCCCACATGGGGCCATCACTTAAGGCAGCAGAGTCCCAGCAAGCAGGAAGGCAGAGAGGCAGAGACAAAGTAGGTCATAGAGATCCTCTCTCTTATGCAAAAGGCCACACCCCCAAAGAGGTGTCATCAAACTACCGCTTGATTGACAAGTTTGACTCCACCCCTATCCAGGAGTGTCTAGTTGACATAAAATCATCCAACTATCACGAGGGTGTACCTGAGAAAAAGTTTCCAGGCTGGCAATGTCTACCTGCAGCTGGCATTCAGCAGGTCCTCCTCAAGGACAATCAGCACCTTTAGCTATTTGGGGTACACTAGAAGCTTGGCAAGGGGAAAGAATCACGTCAAAATTCTACCTTCAAACCGAGATGACTACTAAACAAAACCTTAATTTGTTATCATTTAATATTTATGAAGCACCGGGTTACTAATAGGGAAGAATGTTGTCCACCCATCCCACGATCTCTTCTCGTTAAATAAAATAGAGAGGGTGCCATATGCTTAAAAGAAGGAGGAGGACCTTGAGACTTGTTTGGAGGTTCTAGCAGGGGAGCGCAGCTACTCGTATACCCTTGACCGAAGGACGGTCTTCCTTTTATCGGGGAAGGTCGTCCTCTTCAACCGAGCACGCAGCTTCGGGAGGGACGCACATGGAGAGGTGAGGGAGGAAGGGGACACCCGCCTAGCCAGCCAAATCAGCCGAATCAACCCTGGA
>NW_022111373.1:142209733-142219405 GCF_000313985.2 Echinops telfairi
GGCAACAAATGTATAAGTGTGCTTTACACAATTGATCTATGTATTGTGATGAATTGTATGAGCCCCAATAAATTGATTTAAAAAATAAATAAAAATAAATTTAAAAAAAGAAGGAGGAGGAGGATTTCGGGTCCCAGAGGTGGCAGGAAGAGGCCCCTGAAGCAACCCAAAAAGTTGATCGAGGAAATAGCTGATGAAGATAAGACTTTCGGGTAGAAACAGAAGAGCTGAAGAAATTTGAGGTGAAAACAAGGGAAGGCTGGGGGAAGGGTCCCCTTAGCCACAGGTGGAATTAAGAAATCTGACCAAAAGTCAGTAGTTCTTTGTGACTGAAGCAATGGTGACCCTTGATTCCATTCCTGTTGAAACATCTGATGTCCCTGCTGTCACATCTGTTGCCACCTGTATTTAGAACGAAGTGTTCTCATGGAGCCTGTTGTACATTTAAGAATAACATTTTGTGAAAAATAAATCATACAATGGTTCATCTCTTTAGTTCTTCTCCCTGGGCCATGTCTATCTTAGCTGTGGGGTCAGAGGGAACCCAGCCCAGAATCCTGCCAGAGCAGCTATGCAGTCTGTGTTATGCCCTACATTCGGTACCACCTGGAATTAAAGCAACTCCTTAGCAATTTAAAAGAGCAGAAAAAGGAGGAGAATGAAGAAGAGGAAGAGGAGGAGGTAGAGGAATTGAAATCATGAGAGATTAGGGTTA
This sequence comes from Echinops telfairi, assembly GCF_000313985.2. NCBI lineage: Eukaryota > Metazoa > Chordata > Mammalia > Afrosoricida > Tenrecidae > Echinops > Echinops telfairi. The sequence continues at coordinate 142,210,449 of NW_022111373.1, forward strand.
CTGCCCGTGCTAGTGTAGTTTAATCTGGTCCCCAGGCTTCCTGATTTTCAATGGCAGCGAATCCAAGCTGCCTGGTGTTTAATCCAACATTATTTTAGAACCAAGATATACCAAAAAGAAATCCCATTCTTTAGAAATGCACTGTAGTCATATCCTAAGGCTGATGTAATTAATTAGCACAAGCACAGTGACTTAGAACAACAGGGATTTGTTTTCTCACGAATCTGAGAGTCATCGTTTGAAATCAAGGTAATGCTGGCAGCTTCCCCGGAGGCTGTCAGCATGAGTCTGCTCCATGGCTCTCTCCTTGGCTCGTGGCTGCATCACTCCAATCTCTGTCTACGTCTTCACTGGCCATTTCCTTGCTACCCGTGTGTCTCAAATCTCTACCTCTTTTCTCTTACAAGCAAGCCAGTCATTTGGAGTTACGACCCCACCTAAATCCAGGATGACCTGATCTTGACATTCTTAACTTAATGAAATTCTCAAATATGCTATTTTAAAACTTTAAAGTCTCATTCAGAGGTCCCCAGAGGAAAGATCTCAGCATATATGGTGAAACTTCATCTTACTTTGGACAAGTTGTCAGGAGTGACCAGTCCCTGGAGAAGGACATCGTGCTTGATAGAGAGGCAGTGAAGAAGAGGAAGGTCCTCCAGGAGACGGATTGACACCATGGCTGCAACAATGGGCTCGAGCATGGGGACAATTGTAAAAATAGCGCAGGACGGGGCAGTGTTTCGCTCTGCTGTTCATAAGGTCATTATGGGTTAAAAGTGACTTGGCACCCAACAGCAACAACAAAGCAGTCCTTTTTAAAGCTCTGTAAAGCGTGGAAAATCAAGGATGTTACTTTGAGAATGAAGGTGCGCCTGATCCAAGCCATGGTATTTTCTATTGCCTTACACACACGTGGAAGTTAGATGTTGAAGAAGGAATACAGAAGAAAAACATCACCTCAAATATGGCGTTGGCAAAGAATATGGAAATGCCCATGGACTGCCGCAAGGACAAAGAGATCCGTCTTGGAAGAAGTACAGACCAAGTGCCCTTCAGAGTCCAGGATGGTGAGACTTTAGCTCATGTATTTTGGACATGTTGCCAGGAGAGGCCAGACCCTGGGGTGGGACCTCATGCTAGATAAAGTGGAGGGGCAGCAAAAAAAGAGGACAGTCCTTGACAAGATGGATTCACACTGTGTTTGCGACAATGGGCTCAAGCATAAGTAGTGGATTACAATGGGATCTTCTAACCACAACTAGTGGATTACAGTTTGGGCAGTTTCAACCCACCAGCTGCTTGGAAGAAGAACGATGAGACTTTCTATTCCCGTAAAGGTTGGCACCTCTGGAAACCCAAAGGGGCAGCTTAATGCTGTCCTGCGGGGACACTAGGAGCTGGAATCAACTTGTTGGCTGTGAGTCTGTTTTGCAGTTTTGAAAGGATTCCTGGTGGTTGCACTCGGAGTTATACATTGATCTGTTAATTACAAGTTCCAGGGTTCAAATCCCCTGGCTGCTCTATGGGAGAAATATGAAGCAATCTGCTTCCATGAAGACTTACAACCTGGGAAACCCAGTAAGTTTGCTTCAAGTTGGAATGGGCTCAACTACAATGGGCATGGTTTTGATTTTTATTCAATTCATTACAGCTATTCCTAGAAGAGTACATCTACGGACACAGTGCATTTTTGTCTTAGAAAGAGCATTTGTGTACTTCTTGCCCTTCCAGATTCAATGTTGTTGGGGGCTGTTGAGCCGATTCTGACCCATAGCAGCCCTGTGGACAGCAGAGTGAGGTACCGCCTGGTTCTACATCATCCTCACACCTGTTGTCAGGCTTGAGCTCATTGCTGCAGCCACAGTGTCAATCCACTTTTTAGACTGTCTTCACCTATTGCTTCTCCTTTTGAGTTGTGCCCCATCAGCAAATGAAGGTCTTAAAGGCTTTGCTCCATCTAAGGCATGATGGTCAATGGTCCAATGGAAGACAGCGCTTCCACCGTCATATCATGAGCCCCTTCTGACAGTGTTCTGTTGCTATTCCTAAGGGTGTCAGGGGTGATTGAATTTTGGTCAATTAATGCAGCCTTTCTAGCCATGGTTCCATAAATGATATATTATGCTCTGTGGCTTTGGTCCCATGTTGAAGATCATTCCCTCCTGCGCAGGGAGGACAAGAGTGGGGTGGAATTGAGGCCTGACCTTGGTGGAGGGTGTGGGCCGAGCCACTTTCCTTGTTTCCTTGAGGAAATCTTTAAGGCTCCATGTCAGCACTGGGTATGAACCAGGCCAAACACTTTGTTTCCTTGATAACATCTGTGTTAGTCTGGGTACTTTAGAGAAACAAATCCACAGAAACTCATGTATGAGACAGAGTTTTATATAAAGGTTAAGTGCACATCTAGAAGAGGACCCATCTTGCATAGAGGCCCAATGTCCATCTGCTGCCTTAATACTAAACCTATAAATATAGGTAATAGGTCTATTTCCCCATCAACACTTACAAATATATTTATATATGTACATGCCTGTATTTAGACTTTTATAAATTCTCTTTGCTTCCTAGTCTATTCCTCTATTTCCTTTTACTTTCCTCTTATCCCACTATCATGTTCAGCCTTCATTTGGGGTTTCAATAATTCCTCTCGGTTACATTGCCCTTGATCAAGCCCTACCAGGCCTCCAACACCCTCCTCACCATTGATTGTGGATCACTTGTTCCCTTGTCCTTGGGTTTATTAACACCCACTTCCTTTCCCCTGCCTCCCCCTCTCCCATGTCCCCCTGGAACCATCAGTCCCATTGTTTTCTCCTCGAGATTGTTTATTCTACCTATCTTATCTAGATAGACATGCAGAGATAATAATATGAACGAAAGTAAGACATAGCAAAACAAAGCAACAAAAGAAAACAAAAACAAAAAACCAATGACAAAAAAAAAGAAAGAAAAGCCTATAAATAGTTCAAGGTCTGTTTGTTGACCTTTAGGAGTATTTTCCAGCGAAGTCTGATGGGGTGCCACACCCTTGCCCCAAAATCTCTTTTTGGTATACCCTAGGGACTTCATTGCTCTGCTCCCCTTGCTGTTCTGTTGTACACCCTTAGTGTTTCCCCTTGGTGTGGCGGGGTCAGATCCAGCGCAATTCCCACACTGTGTCTCCAGTGTTGTCCCCCTGTAGCACTATGGGTCAGTGAAGGATGTCATGTCTCCTAGTGGGGCGGGCCCTATGGTCCTCTCTGTGCATTGGCTGCTCTAAGCAGGAATATCGTCCTCAGGGCTTGCTGGGCCAGGATGTGCTCCACCATCTCTCCCTCCCCCTTCGTTTGCTCCTGTGTGCTCGGATCAGACACGTCCCTCTCCCTGAGCTGTAGCTTCAGTGCTGTCCTCTGAAGTGAATTCTTCTCGGGGGAGAGGGACTGTCCACAATGTTGGAATTGGGGCCAGTCCTTCAGACTTCTCTATTGGTTCCCTGCTTCATGCCAGCATGTTGCATTCACGTCTTGGAGCACTGGGTTGAAATCTGGTCGCTCTTTCCCTGGGGAGATATAAACAACACCCTCCCCTTGGTTGGTTAGTGCCCTGTTTCCCCTGCTACCCGTGTCTCTTCCCCCCCACCAACCCTCCTTTTTAGTAGGCTACTTAATGTATCCCTGGATTTGGTCTGGCCCCTGCCATACCACCTGGACATCATCCCAGGAATGTATGTATACAGTAACTTTTTCCCTATGCCCCTTTTGCATTTTTAAGCTTACCTCAGTGGACTCATGTTGTACTTGTCCTTTTATGCTTGACTTACTTCGCTTAGCATGATTTCCTCCAGTTCTTCCCATGCGATGAAGTGTTTCATGCATTCATCACTGCTTTTTCCTAGTTCATCCTACTCTGAAACCTCTACCCAAACCTGTTCAGCCTCATGGCAACACAAGCCTCCACTGGTGAATGTGGTGGATTGGCCAGGAATAAAAGTCCGGTATCCTGTGGCGGTTAGATTATAAGTCATCTAGCACCTGTGTGAACAAGTAGAGATGGAGTAGAGTCCAACATATCAATCGAGTCACAGCCTAATCATGCCTCCTTGGAGTGTGGCCTTTGTATAAGAGTCAGTGAGAACTTCTCTCTGTGTCCCTTTGCCCTCCCTGCTTGCTGGGACTCTGTTGGGCAGGAAGATGTTGTATTCGCTATATTTTTACCACCTTCCCATTTTGGATAATATTGAGTTCTGAAGGGGATGGGCAGGGGAGTGGCACAACCCAAGGAGATTGAGAAGGTCTGAGACAGCAATCCTATTTCTCTTAATAGCTGCTGCATATAAAGATCCTGATGAACACATTCTGATCTCAGGAATGAGAAACGTTGAATTCAATCTATCTTTAAAATGATCATGTTCCATCACCTAATGTTGGGTGCTGTCAATCGGTCCCAACTCACCGCGATCCTATGCACAACAGAACAAAACACTGCCGGGGCCACAGCCTCACCTATATATATTCTTAAATAAATAAAAATGAGCCAAGAAACAATTATGTTGACATCAATGGGAAGAAAATGCACGTACCAACAATTATATCACACAGATGCACAGACCCACCTGTCTGAAAGGTCACCTTTGGAAGGCGGGCCCTTTTCTCCTTCCATTGAGTGCTTCTTGCTGCCTGTGACTGTCCTTTATGCCTTGTCAGTCCTTAGTAGGAGCGGCAGAGCCCCGCCTGTCAATCTGGCACTACAACTGGCACTGTTGTATCTTAGGGAGTAAGGGGCCACAGTGAACCGAATCATTGCAAGAAGAATTGATTCAGATATAGAGCAGAAAGTTTATCCTGCACTAAGACCAAGAGACAGTCCTTCACATAGATCTAGGGGATCCTGTGAGGTTGACAATCAAGAAAGGTGGCCACCAGGGTTTTATTCTTTCATCAGACTGATTCACTTTTTGTGTTGAGAAAGTAATTAAGAAGCTAGGCTACCTGGTGAAGAACACAGGATTAGGAGTGGGAAGTCTCATAACCACATGTGATATACCGATGACACACCTTTCTTGTTGAAAGCCAAAGAGACCTTCATGTCCTTACTGAAGAATATCAGACTATCGCCTGCAGAATGGATTATACCTGTGCTAGTTAGCATTTGTGTCAGCTTGGCTGGTCTGGGTTCTCAGTAGTTTGGAGTTGAGGCCTCTCTGTATAAATGTAATCTAATATAATGTAATAAGAGCTGCTGCAAATGGTCAAGCAATTGTGGAAAGATTAGAGTGGCATCCTGCCCTCTTATTCAGGTCACAGCCCTGCTACAATGAGAAGGATGTTTAATCGAGCTGTGGCTTACTCCAACTGAAGCAGACTCTATGGGAAGAACAATATCATTGATGTCATATGCAAGTTAAATTATACTGAAGATCATCCAACAGCGGTGGTAGCAGCATATTGAAAGGGAGCTGCCAGAGGTTCAGGCTGGATTCCAAAAAGGATGTATAACAAGGGATATTACTGCTGATGTCAGATAAATCTTGGCTGAAAGAAGAGAATACCAGAAAAAGGTTTGCTTGTGTTTTAATGATAACCTAGAGAATGATGGGGATCCCAGAGCACCTCATTGTGGTCATGAAGAACGTGTACATGGATCAAGGGGCAATTGTGTGAAGGAACAAATGACTACTGCACAGCTTAAAATCAGGGAAGGTGTGGGACAGGGTTATATCCTCTCACCATACTTATTAAATCTGTATGGTGAGCAAATAATCACAGCAGCTGAATTATATAAAGAAAGTGGCATCAGGAGTGGAGGAAGCCTGAGATATGCAGATGACACAACCTTGCTGCTTAAAGTGAGGAGGACTTGAAGCACTTGCTGAGGAAGACTAAGGATTTCTACCTTCATTATGGATTAAAACTCAGTGTAAAGAAGACCCCAATCCTCATTACTGGACCAATGGGTAATATCATGATACATGGAGAAAAGCTTGAAATTGTCAAGGATTTCATCTTGCTTCAATCCGCAATCAATGCTCATGGAAGCAGCAGTCAAGAGACCAAACGAGGAGTTGCATTAAGTAAGCCTGCTGCACAAGACCTCTTTAGAGTGCTGAAAAAAAAGCAAGGATGTCACTTGTAGGACTAAGATGCACCTGACCCAAGCCATGGTCTTTTCAATCACCTCATATGTATGTGAAAGTTGGACATTGAATAAACAAGACTGAAGAATAATCAATGTATTTGGATTGTAATGGTGAAGAATATTGAAAGTGCCATTACTACTAAAAGGATAACCCAATCTGTCTTGGAAGAATGGAGGAAAGGATGGCAAGACTTTGTCTTACATACTTTGGACCTGTTGTCAGGAGGGAGAGACCAGTCCTTGGAGAAGGCATCGGTGTTTGGTAAAACAGCGAAGCAGTGAAGGAGGGGATGGTCTTGCAGGGGATGGATTGACACTGTGGCGGCAACAATGAGCTCAAGAATAGCAACAGTTGTAGGGATGGCAGTGTTTCATTCTGTTGTGCATAAGGTTGTTATGGGTCAGAACCAACAACATGGCACCAAACAACAAGGACTATGGGAAGGCTTTCTTTCTACTTGCTGGCCTGGATCCTGCATCTATCTCATGGACCTCTAGTTCTTTGGACTTGCATCAATGGCCCACCACATTGCCTGCTGACCCTAGGAGTTATCAGCAACTTGCCATGACCTTGGATTCATAGGACTCTGCCTCTGCCAGCCTGTGGCCCTCTTGCTTCCTGGTTCATCAGTTCTAGCAGCTACAGAAGTCAGGGAAAGCCTCCAGCTTAACATTTGACCTATAGACTTATACCAGAGTGTGTGAGCCAACTTCTGATATAAATTTCTTTCTATGCACATATTAGCATCACTGGCTTTGCTTCTCTAGAGAATTCCACCTGACATAACTCCTCAATGTAAAGAATAGAAAAAATACACACAATTTGCAGATAAATAAAGACATGATAAGTGGAGAAAAGATTGAAATTGCCAAGGATTTCATTTTCCTTGGATCCATATTCTATTCCCATTAAAACATCAGCCAAGAAATCAAATGACGTATTGCTTTGGGCAAATCTGCTGCAAAAGACTTCCTTAAAGTATTAAAGAGCAAAACTGTTGTTTTGATTGACCCAACTCAAGTCATAGTACTTTTCAATCACCTCATATGTTTGTGAAAACTGGACAATGAATAAGGAAAATGAGGTAGCTAGTTTATTGTGCCAACCTGGCCGATACACACATGTGGGGTTAATTGAAGAACGGAGGGATAAAATGGCTTGGTGATCCTTGCCTTTCTAGTTCTCGGGTCTCTTGCTATCTGATGGTTGGACCAGGGTGCAGCTGCCTTAGCCAGTTCCCTGCTTCAGCTGGCAAAGCTCACTTCCTGCAAGACATCCTAGAGAAGCCACATGGACCTACCCCGATGCAGCCCTAGGTGTTGGAGCAGCCTTGTGGAGACCCCTGCCAGCACTGAGATGCTTACACGTTCACTGATTTGGCTTTCCTACTGCAGCCGGCATTATAGTGTGTGTTTTGTGAGATGGAGGAGGATTTTGTGGATTGGTATTAGACATAGGGGTTAATGTTGGACTTGTGGGCTTGGGCAGCACTGGGTTGGGATGTTTTCTTGATGTGCACTTAACCTTTATACAAAACTTTCTCTTATACATGAGTTTCTGTGGATGTGTTTCTCTAAAAAGTACCCAGACTAACACAGAGATCCCAAGACCATTGAATCAATAGTGTTGGCAAAGATGATTTAATGTTCCATGGATTACCAGAACAAGCAATTCTGTCTTGGAAAAGCAGCCAGAATGCTCCTTAGAGGTGAGGATGGTAGACTTTATCTCCTGTACTTGGGACATGTTGTCTATAGGGACTCACACATTCCTGGAGAAGAACATCACACTTGATCAAATGGGAGATCACCACAAGAGAGGGAGACCCTCAATTAAATGGGCTGGCACAGTGGCTGCAAATATGGGCTCACCCAAAGAAAAATGAGTGGATGGTGAAGGACCAGGAATGTTTCATTTTGTTCACATGAAGTCCTCTGAATCATAACAGACTCGGCCGTACCTAACAATAATAATCACAACTCCCAAAGGGAATTTTATCTTAGGTAAGAAATAGAGTTTGTACTCAGATACTGCCACATATCCTCCGGGTATGAGCCTCCACTTTATGGAAAACTGATACCTGACCTTTAATGTGATACATATTTGACTCCACTTTGAAAGGAGTGAACCAACTCCTGCTTCCAACAAATTCTTTGAAACAATGACCTAACTCATTGTGCATACAGCTGCTAAATCATTGAATCAACTTCAAGCCTCTTCATGCACCACTTACAGATTCAACTTAAAGACACTCTTAGGAATCTATCACATTCATAACCTAGGAACTGCCTGTAGTAACTACTTGTTTCTTTGAAGATAAAAATATTTGTTGTTGGTCCAGACCCATAAAGACTCTATGTATAATAGAATGAAATACAGCCTGGGCCTGCACCAGTCTCACAACATTGCTGAATTTGAGCCCAGACACTCTGTTTTATGAAACACAATGTTCTTCTCCAAGGACTAGCCATTCCTGATAACATGTGAAAAGTACATGAAAATCAGCATCCTTGTTTCTAGATAGAATTCTGGATGTACGTCTTCCACGACAGATTTATTTGTTTCTTGGAAGTTCATAGTATATTCGATATTCTTCCCCAGCACCATAATTCCGTCCTCCCTATTCATTTTCCAAATTTCTCATGCAAATAAGGCAATTGGAAGTATCATGACTTGGGTCAGGCACACCTTAGTCTTCAAATGACATCTGCACTTTTTAATACTTGAAAGTGGTGTCTTGCAATTGATTTGCCCAATGCAGTATATCACTTGACTTCTTGTCTGCTGCTTCCCTGGGTGTTGACAGGGATCCAGGCAAGACGAAATCCTTGACAACTCCAAT
>NW_022111373.1:142220327-142222495 GCF_000313985.2 Echinops telfairi
AATAGAAAAGTGGGTGAAGGGAGACATGGGATATGTAACATATGACAAAATAATAATAATTTATATTTATCAAGGGTTCATGAGAGAAGGGGGAGCAGGGAGGGAGGGAGAAAAATGAAGAGCTAATACCGAGGGCTCAAATAGAAAGCAAATGTTTTGAGAATGATGATGGCAACAAACGTACAAATGTGCTTGACACAATGGATGGATGCATAGATTGTGATAAGATTTGTACGAGCCACCAATAAAACGATTTTTAAAAAGTTGCAGCTCCAAATTTTGATAGTTTTGTTTAATAAAATTTCTATAATTTTGTTGCAAATAACCAAAAAATAATATAGTCTCTTCATCAGTAAGTACTTCAAGAGAACCATGGCTTAGCTAAATTGATATACATTTTGCTGGGGGTACAATTCAATCCATGATATCAAGTGAGACTTGTGTTGAACACACTGTCAGGAAAGACCAGTCTCTAGGGAAGGATATCATAGTTGATAAAGCAGAGAGGTGTTAAAAAAGAGGAAGCCCCTTAACAAGATGGGTTGACAGAGTGGCTGTAACAATGGGCTCAAACGTAACAAGTGTGAGGATGGCGGAGGACTGGGCTATGTTTTGCGCTATTATGAAGAGGGTCACCATGAATCAGAACTGTCTTGAGTGAACCTAAGAACAACAACAGTGTAATCACTTGGTGGGAGTTACAGAGACCAGAAATTTCACTCCACCACAGCTCCCAATAAGAAAGGAATGGACACAGAGTGGTGAAAAAATTGTGAGAAAATTAAATTCTGATTCTTGAAAGCACTCCTTTGTGGCATTTGTGCTACATGGATAATTAAGACCAATTTGTTCAGTGTAAGTGAGAGCACCAGGTGTCAGCTGTTACCACTGGAAAGCATCTATTTACCACATGACAAAAATACAGTTGAAGAAAAGGGAGGGGAACCCCAAAACATCTGTCCAGATATTTGTTTTCAGTAGGCATCCACAAACCTGTGGGAGAATTTAAAATAGTTCTTAGAAATATTTCATTATCTTTTCATTTGAGTTTGCACAAACTCTTGAAACCCTTTTATATGTAAGAAGTCACACCCCTTTTCTAGGGACCTATCATTTTTGCCAACGAGCAGGTTATTTATTAAGAAGGAGATGTCTACAATATCTTCTTTCCCTCTCTATGTCAGCCCCAACACCACCGATATATGAGAGTAAAACTTGCTATTCCAAATGACAAACATGAGCTCTTCAAGATAACCCTTCCAATGTTATTACCTGTGTCCTGAACTGCGGTCTTGCTTCTGTTGGGATTATCCGCCATCTGGAAGGAGCCCTGGTGGGGCAGTGAGTCAAGAGTGCCACACGAACTGAAAAGTTGGCAGCGTGAACCCACCAGCCTGCTTGTACAGAAGACAAAGATGTGGTAGTCTGTGTCCAGAAAGATTTACAGCCTTGGAACCCCCAAAAATCCCACAGAAGAGTTCCACTCCGTTCTGCAGGGTCGCTGTGCGTTGGAGTCAGGTTGCCGGCGATGGATTTGGTACACAGTCCTGAGGGTCTGTGTGAGTTGGCAGTGCTGCTGACATTGGGTACTGCAGTCCTGGAACCTATCGTGGCAGGGGCACACACTCCAGGGCTCCTGTCGGACAAACCCAGTGAGTGCTAAGGAGGTGGGCAGGAAACTCAGGGATCCCCAGAGAATCTCTGTGTAAACAATAAGAAGAACAGGAGTTCCCAGAGGAAAAACAAAACATAAAAAAGGAAATTTCAACTACAACTAATAAAGCCAGAGGATTTCCAAAACACAGGGAAGGAAACCCAGACAACCAAGCAATGGCCGACGGCATCCCTCATGGTTCTCCCCAAGCAATGAGCCAATGAGCACCAAGTAGGAACTAAATTAAAATACTGAAGGCATAAATTCTTTGGCACATATCTGTTAAGTAGAGCAGGGTGGGGAGGGCATTCAAACATATGAATGATTCCTTCTGAGAGTTGACCAGGCTCTGTGATACCTACTCTGGACATGGATCTTTGAGAACCCAAGTAGCTGGTTGGGAGGCCAAGTGCCTTGTTGACCAAGAAGAGTCCCCTCCAGTGTGCCCACAGTGTGCCCACAATCACTGCAGGTTCTTTGGTGTTTTGAGATAGAGACCCATGGCATGCTGGAG
>NW_022111373.1:142223935-142227043 GCF_000313985.2 Echinops telfairi
GAGCCCACAATGATTGACAGGTGCTGGAACCCTACGGGACAGTTCTACTTGGTCCTACAAGGTCACTATGAGTTGGCATCAACTTGGTGGCAAAAAAAGGTGCATTTGTAGCCCCTGTGTGTCTGCGCTCCCAATTCAAAAGCAAAATATTTCAGTAATTTTTATTAGCAGGTGTTTTAATTCAATAGTGTATTTTCCCCAAACTTTGATCAAAAGGGACTCCCTGGACGTATGTACAGACAATGCCACGTTCTTCTCAGTGGCCAGGACTCCCCACTGTCTTTTGAAACACGAGTCACCATCAGGTCTGCTCACTGGGACCCCGTAGGTGTTAGAGTAGAATTGCACTCCATAGGGTTGTCAAAGGAGGATATCTCTAGGTGCACTTGGACGTCCACCCTTTCAGTTCGTAGCAAGCAACAATGTTACACATTTGCACCATTCAGGGAGTCCGGGAAAAGCATAGAAGTTGGGAAATTCATTCTCTCTCTCTCTGTTCGCACTGCTTTTCCGTCAGCTTGTCAGCTTGTGGTCAGGACGGAGGAGAACCGGTCCTTAGGGTTCCAGCATCTGTCAGTCATTGTGGGCTCAGATAGATAGCCACACATTTCTCCCTCAGAGAGGCTGGTGGGTTTGACCTACTCTGACTTGCATGTTACGCTAGTGCTGGAAGCTACATCACCAGTGTTTCCAATACCAGCAGGTCAAAAAAAAATCTGTCTTGCAAGGAATACAGCCAGAATGTTCCCTAAAAGCAAGGAGGGGAAGACGTCACCTCACATACTTTGGACATGTTACCAGGAGGGACCAATCGCTGGAGAAAGGCATCATGCTTGCTGAACATAGAAGGTCAATGTAAAAGAGGAAAACCTTGAAGAAGACGGACTGGCACAGTGGCTGCATCACTGGGCTCGAACCCCCTGACCCCTCGAATCCCCTGACCCCTCTCTGAGTTTTGTGTGTCATATACTTCAAGCCACCTTTGCCTCTTCTCTCTGCTTTCTAACCCACTTCTATGTCTGAGCCTTTGTTCAGTCCTCCTCCTCCTCCTTCTCTGTTAGTGTTCCCCTTCTCAATACTTCCCATGAGCACAGTCTTCCCTAGCCCTCTGTGGCAGTTACATAAATTGGTGTCGATTTGAGGATTCAGGGTGAAGGAGTGGAGTCTAGCCTGTCAATATAATTGGTTATAGCCAGGCTATAACCAATGAGGCCTCTGTGTGGGCACAGCCTTCTCCTGAGGATTCTGGGAACTCCTATATTCCCTCCTTGGAAGCAAGAGACACTCTGTCTCTCTGTTCACTACCTGAGAGACATCTCTGTGGAGAAGACACATGGAGAGAGGCTGATGGAGCCAGACCTCTGGAGCTGAAGAAGCCATGTGGAGACCCCTGTCAGTGCTGAGATGCTTACAACGCCATTGGATCCACAAGACTTCCCACCCACTGGCCTGTGAGCCTCCTGCATTCGGCATCATTGCATGAATTTCATGAGTCTGAAGAGGACTTTATAGGTTGGAATCAGACATATGAGCTAGTGTCATACATATGGACTTGATCTGGACAGGGCTGGGATATTTTCTCAATATTCAATCGCTCTTGTATACGAAGCTCTTTCTTATACACATATGAGTGTCTATGAATTTGTTTCTCTAGTCTACCCAGACTAACACACCCTCCCTCTACTCTGGCAATAGAGAATCCCTCTTCAAATTCCCCCCTGTGAACCACTATCAGGGTCATCCTGGGTTGGAAAAATCAACAATGAACTCCAGGTAACCATCACGTGAGTCCAAAGTCTTTTTCACTGGCCTTTCATTACATGTCCAAGATTCACTGCTCATGCTCAGTTCCCTTCATTCTGGGATGCGCAGACAGGCTGCATGTGGAAGATACAGTGTGCTACAAGCGCTGTGCACGATGAGTGGTATAGAGGTGAGCAAGACAAGAGCTTACACCAGAAGAAGGGATGGAGAATATGCAAACAACTACTTGAAGATACAAATGACCAGTGTCTTGAGGGTGATACAGATATCACACTAAGAGGAGGAGACCCCATGTATGGCCCTGAGGGTGAGGTGAGCTTTGGGAGGGATATAGGATCTTGAATATGCATTTATGGGGGACTACCATGTAGGCAGACCAAACAGTGGAAGAAGGATCAATGTACTCCGTAGCATTAAAGTTGATGTTGCTGTGGGGTACCAGAGAGTCAGGCCCCACTCATAGTTACTCTTAATGTTACCAGATGAAACACCGCCTGGTCCTGTGCCAAACTCACAATTGTTCTTATGTTTGAGCACATTGTTGCAGCCCCTGTGTCGACTCGCCTCATTGAGGGCCCTCCTCTTTTTCTCTGCCCCCCTACTTTACCAACATGATGTCCTTCTCCAGGGACTAATTTCTAGTGGCAATATGTCCAAAGTATGAAAGATGAAGTCTCACCATCCTTGCTGCTAAGGAACATGCTGCCGATGCTTGTTCCAAAACAAATGGATTTGTTCTTGTATCAGCGCACAGTACATTCAGTATTCTTCACCAGCACCGCAACTTAAATGCATCAATTCTTCTTCAGCCTTTCTTCTTCAATGTCCAATTTCCACATGCATGTGAGACCTTTGAAAACAGCACGGCTTGGGTCAGGAACACCTTAGTCCTCAAAGCAAACACCTTACTTTTCAATACTCTAAAGAGGTCTTGTACAAGAGATTGACCAAATCCATTGTGGCATCCAATCGCTTTTTTTAAAAGAAATCATTTTATCGGGGGCTCGTACAATTCTCATCACAATCCATCCATCCATCCATTGTGTCAAGCACATATGTACATTTGTTGTCATCATCATCATTCTCAAAACATTTGCCTTCTACTTGAGGCAGTCAGGGTACGATGTAGCAATGATGAAAAATACAACCTTCCTCTAGTTCCTAAATGCTTCCTCCCTCCCCCTCGCCCCCCACACTATCATGATCCCAATTCTACCTTGCAAGTCTGGCTAAACCAGAGGATGTATACTGGTACAGAAAGGAACTGGAAACACAGGGAATCCAGGGCGGATGATCCCTTCAGGACCAGTTGTGTGAGTGACGATACTGGGAGGGTAGAGGGAG